>NC_092723.1:73049718-73355581 GCF_047496885.1 Scyliorhinus torazame
TACTTCGAGACGGCGGAGGAGGCGTGGGCATTTATTCAAGAGAAGTTGGACTAGATTTGAGGAATGGATGTTTGGAAAGAAGTAGCGAGGTGGTGGCAAGGAATTGTAAAGGGGGAGAGGGGGAGGGCTTATCTGTAAAAATGTCGGACGGGAGAATTTTTTCTCCCCCACCCCCTCTGGGGGGGGGGGGGGGGGGGAGACACACGAAGAAATGTGGGCGCCGGTGGGGAAGGGGAGAGGGAACTGCGCCATTAGGGGCAGGGCCGAGAGGGAAGCGCGGGCTTTTCTCCCGCGCTACGGAAATTGTGGCGGGAAAAGTGGGCGCAGGAAGGAAGGGGGCTCCACACGCAGGGAGGCCAAGGGTAAACGGGGGAAGCCGAGGTCAGCCACAGTTTGCTGACTCCCGGAAGCAATATGGGGGAGCAATCAAGCTAGAAGTGAATCTAGCCGGGGGGGGGGGGGGGGGGGGAAGAGAGAATTAACTGGGTTGCTGCTGCTGAGGGTAAGGGGGAGCTGATATGGGATGGGATGGTCGGGACGGGAGGGCGCCGTCTGGGAGACAAACGGGTGCGTGGGACCCGGGTGAGGAGCTGGGTTAAAAAAGGGGATGGCTAGTCGACGATGGGGGGCGGGGGGGGGGGGGTAAAGGGCCCCCCAACCCGGTTGATCACGCGGAACGTGAGAGGGTTGAACGGGTCGATTAAGAGGGCAAGGGTGTTTGCGCACCTAAAGAGGCTGAAGGCGGATGTGGTTATGCTTCAAGAGACGCACCTGAAAGTGGCGGATCAGGTCAGATTAAGGAACGGATGGGTGGGACAGGTTTTCCACTCAGGATTAGATGCGAAAAATAGAGGGGTGGCAATACTGGTGGGGAAACGGGTACTGTTTGAGGCTAAGACCATAGTGGCGGACAGTGGGGGCAGGTACGTGATGGTGAGTGGCAGATTGCAAGGTGAGGCGGTGGTGCTGGTGAACGTATATACCCCGAACTGGGATGACGCGGGTTTTATGAAGCGCATGTTGGGGCGCATCCCGGACCTAGAGATGGGAAATTTGGTATGGGGGGGGACGGGGGGGGGGGAACGGGACGGACACGACGACTTCAACACGGTGCTGGACCCAGGGCTGGACCGGTCCAGATCTAGGACCGGGAGGAGGCCGGCAGCGGCCAAGGTGCTTAAGGAGTTTATGGAGCAGATGGGAGGAGTAGATCCCTGGAGATTTGCTAGACCGAGGAGTAAGGAGTTTTCCTTCTTCTCCCATGTCCATAAAGTATACTCCCGGATAGACTTTTTTGTCCTGGGCAGGGCGCTGATCCCGAAAGTGGCAGGAACGGAATATTCGGCTATAGCTGTTTCAGATCACGCCCCACACTGGGTGGATCTGGATCTAGGAGAGGAGAAGGAGCAGTGCCCACTTTGGAGATTAGACATGGGACTGTTGGCAGATGAGGGGGTATGTGGAAGGGCGAGGGAATGTATTGAAAGGTACCTAGAGGTCAACGATGATGGAGAGGTCCAGGTGGGAGTAGTATGGGAGACGCTGAAAGCGGTGGTTAGGGGGGAGCTGATTTCCATAAGAGCCCACAAGGGGAAAGAAGAGAGTAAAGAAATGGAGAGACTGATCGGGGAGATTCTGAGGGTGGATAGGCAATATGCGGAGGCCCCGGATGAAGGGTTATACAGGGAAAGACGGAGACTACAGATGGAGTTTGACCTGCTGACCACGGGTAAGGCGGAGACGCAGTGGAGGAAGGCACAGGGAATACAATACGAGTATGGGGAAAAGGCGAGCCGACTGCTGGCCCAACAACTTAGGAAGAGGGGGGCGGCGAGAGAGATCGGAGGAATTAGGGACAGGGAGGGAAGGATGGAACAGAGGGCGGAGAGGGTGAACGGGGTGTTTAAGTAATTCTATGAGAGGCTGTACAAGGCCCAACCCCCAGAGGGGAAAGAGGGAATGATGCACTTCTTGGACCAGTTGGGAGTTCCCGAGGGTTGAGGAGCAGGAGGTGACAGGTCTGGGAGCGCAGATTGAGGTGGAGGAAGTGGTAAAAGGAATCGGGAACATGCAGGCAGGAAAGGCCCCGGGACCAGATGGGTTCCCGGTGGAATTTTACAGGAAATATGTGGACCCACTGGCCCCACTCCTGGCGAGAACCTTCAATGAGGCTAAGGAAAGGGGGACACTACCCCCGACGATGTCGGAGGCGACGATATCGTTGATCCTGAAACGAGACAAAGACCCGCTGCAGTGCGGGTCATACAGGCCCATCTCCCTCCTAAATGTAGACGCCAAGTTACTGGCCAAGGTGATGGCGACTAGGATAGAGGACTGTGTCCCAGGGGTGGTACATGACGACCAGACAGGGTTTGTTAAAGGGAGGCAATTGAATGCCAACATACGAAGGTTGCTGGGGGTAATGATGATGCCCCCACCGGAGGGGGAGGCGGAGATAGTGGTGGCGATGGATGCAGAGAAGGCATTCGAAAGAGTGGAGTGGGACTACCTGTGGGAGGTACTGAAGAGATTTGGATTTGGAGAGGGGTTCAGCTCCTGTACGGGGCCCCGGTGGCAAGCGTGGTTACAAACAGGCAACGATCCGACTATTTCCGATTACATAGGGGCACAAGACAGGGGTGTCCCTTGTCCCCGTTACTGTTCGCGTTGGCAATCAAGCCATTGGCCATAGCGCTGAGGGGCTCTAGGAAGTGGAGAGGGGTGCTTAGAGGAGGAGAGGAACATCGGGTGTCATTATATGCGGATGATCTGCTGCTATATGTGGCGGACCCAGTGGAGGGGATGCCTGAGATAATGCAGACACTCAGGGAGTTTGGAGAGTTCTCGGGATACAAATTGAATATGTGAAAGAGTGAACATTTTGTGATGCACCCCGGGGAACAGGGCAGTGGGATAGACGATCTGCCGCTGAGGAGAATAGCAAGGGACTTTCGATATCTAGGGATCCAGGTGGCTAGGAACTGGGGAACCTTGCATAAACTTAACTTGACACGACAGGTAGAGCAGATGGAGGAGGACTTTAAAAGGTGGGACATGGTGCCCCTGTCATTGGCGGGTAGGGTACAGGCGGTCAAAATGGTGGTCCTCCCGAGGTTTCTTTTCGTATTTCAGTGCCTCCCCATACTGATTACAAAGGCCTTCTTCAAGAAAGTGGATAGGAGTATTATGAACTTTGTGTGGGCTGGAAAGACCCAAAGGGTAAAGAGGGGGTTCCTGCAGCATAGGAGGGACAGAGGGGGACTGGCACTGCCGAGCCTGAGTGATTACTATTGGGCCGCCAACGTGTCTATGATATGTAAGTGGATGAGGGAAGAAGAAGGAGCGGTGTGGAAAAGGCTGGAGATGGCGTCCTGTAGGGGAACAAGTTTAAAAGCACTGGCGACGGCGCCGTTACCGTTTTCCCCGAAAAAATACACCACAAACCCAGTGGTGGTGGCAACTTTGAAGATTTGGGGGCAGTGGAGACGACATAGGGGGGTGACGGGTGCCTCGGTGTGGTCCCCGATAAGGAACAACCACAGGTTCGTCCCGGGAAGGATAGATGGGGGATTCCAATCTTGGCAATGAGCAGGAATTGTGAAATTGAAGGACTTGTTCTTGGACGGGACGTTCGCGAGTCTGGGAGCACTGGTAGAAAATAAGAGTTGCCACCTGGGAATGCCTTTTGATATATGCAAGTGAGGGCATTTGCAAGGCAACAGGTGAGGGAATTTCCGCAGCTCCCGGCGCAGGGGATCCAGGACAGAGTGATCTCGGGGGCATGGGTCGGTGATGGTAAAGTGTCCAATATATACAGGGAAATGAGAGACGAGGGGGAGACGATGGTAGAGGAGCTAAAGGGTAAATGGGAGGAGGAGCTGGAGGAAGAGATTGAGGGGCGGCTGTGGGCAGATGCCCTAAGTAGGGTAAATTCCTCGTCCTCGTGTGCCAGGCTCAGCCTGATCCAATTCAAGGTTCTACACAGAGCGCATATGACGGGAGCAAGGCTGAGTAGATTTTTTGGAGTGGAGGATAGGTGCGGGAGGTGCGGGGGAAGCCCGGCGAACCACACCCACATGTTTTGGTCATGTCCGGTATTGCATGGGTTCTGGGTGGTTGTGGCAAGAGTGATCTCAAAGGTGGTGGGGGTCCGGGTTGAACCAAGCTGGGGGTTGGCTATATTTGGGGTCGCAGAAGAGCCGGGAGTGCAGGAGGCGAGAGAGGCCGATGTTTTGGCCTTTGCGTCCCTAGTAGCCCGGCGAAGGATTCTACTAATGTGGAAAGAAGCTAAACCCCCGGGCGTGGAGGCCTGGATAAACGACATGGCAGGGTTTATAAAATTGGAGCGAATAAAGTACGCACTAAGAGGTTCGGCTCAGGGGTTCACCAGGCGGTGGCAACCGTTCCTTGACTATCTCGCAGAGCGATAAGGGAAAACAGGAAAGACAGCAGCAGCAACCCAGGGGGGAGGGGAGGGTACATGTGGGTCCTTGGGGGGTTTTTTTTTTGTTCTTTTCCATGCTAGTTGATTATAATTACATTTATTTTTTCAATGTTACTATTTCTTTTTCTGTACTTGTTGTTAGTTAATATATTGTTTAAATAACGGTCAATGTACATTTTGTTACAAAGTTGTAAAAATGGAAAATTCTTTTTGATCGAAAAACTTTAATAAAAATATATTTCAAAAAAAAAAATTGGGTACACAATTGTTTTTTTTCTAATCAAGGGGCAATTTAGCGTGGCAAATCCACCTACCCTGCACATCTTTGGGTTGTGGGGGTGAGACCCACGCAGACACGGGGAGAATGTGCAAACTCCACACAGCAGTGACCCGGGGACAGGATCAAACCCAGGACCTTGATACTGTGGGAGACATTGTGCCACCATGTCTATTTAAATACCGTATTACTGTAACAGTTAATGGGAAACTATTATTGCGTATGTGTAGACCACCAATTGAAATCTCTAATCTTCACATTTTTATATCAACAATGGCCAGAATAGATTCTTAAATGGAGAAAACGGACTTTCCATTTTTGCCATCCTAGCACATGTTGAAAATATGCATCTCAAAATTGCACTCCAGCCTGCCAATTACTTTTTAAAGAGATTTAGAAAAGGAAAATCAGGGTAAGGGCTTGCAATCATCCAATATGCACTAAGAATAGAAGCAGAAAATCCCCAATGGGTCATTGCTCACCTTGTACAAGATTCATGCTTCATTCTTTTCTTTGTAAAAAGAAAAACTAATTTATGATGGTCATTTCTACAGGTCTCTATACAAATCTACAGGTTCTCCAACACCTTGCCTTCCTGCCAATGTCCCTTTGCTAGAAGCATTCGTTATAGGCACAAGAGAACATTCAGTACCATACCAAAGTAATCAATGAAGTCTTGTGTGAAAATTATCAGCAAGTTATTTGAACAAAAAGGAGCTTCAAAATTATTTTTATTTGGGATTTAAAACATTTTACCCCCAGATCTTTGTTTTTGGCATCAAAAATCATGAAGGGGGGGGGGAAGAAATTGGGGGAAGCTGAGAACTCAAAACCAGTATAAATTCAGATGAAATAATGGACATCACTAAACTTCATGAAATTGAGGAAATGACTAATGAGGCACAGCTCAGCAAGAGGAAACCCACAGTTAGCTAGACATACTAGTCATCCCACTGAATGGCCTCTGCTGTTTCAATGCAACATTTCTACACAATGTCAGATTATTTGAAGAGTAAAACAGATTTAGTGTTTGCAAATAAGACTGCACTGGGATGTTGACTGCTAAAACAGATGTTTAAGATAGTTCAGACAATCTGGAAGAGTTGACACTACAGCTCAACTTTGCAGACATGCCTATGCAATATGCTGTGGTCACTATTTCGTGCATTTCCTGCCCTGATATCTGGCAAGAAAATCAATAGAAATTCTAGCTAGCCTCCACAAATTCAAAATAGGAATTAAGCCAGGTTCAAGTCAAAATATTCATTGCCAGAAATGAGCAACGGCCATGTCACCATGCCTTCCAAATGGTGTGGTTACTCCAGGAATCCAAAGTCTGCTACGTGAATTCCTGATCTAGAAGAATCCACAAATTCAAAACAAATTGGCACTTGGTTTAATCATTTAAAATCAAGAAAAATCTGAGTCTTTAGATTTTAAAAGATCCCATTTTTCCAACAGGAATCACCAGATAGCCACAATGAATCTCAGCACAGACAAAGCCACTCAGCTCAAAAAGCCATTATAGTTCCAATCTCTGCCCTTCCTCGATACATTGAATTGTTTGCTTCAAAACTTCTCCACTGTTTAAAGCTTTAACAGATCCAGCTTCTACCACCATTTCTTGTCTGAAGGGCAAATTTCTCCTTTTGGTAATCTTATGACCGCTAGTTTTCAGATTTAATTGATCAAAACATCTCGATATAGAACAAGATTACATCCCCTTTGAATAATTATCACTCCAATGACCAGCCTTGGTTTCTTTACTCATAATTTGAGCCTCTTTAAAATTGTGTCATTTTACTGACCCATTCTATTGCCTGGAAATTCTCTTTTGATTAAAGCACTCACTGTACATGATTCGAACAGTGGCCGAAACAATTTTCGACTAATTTAATAAAACATAAAAACAATACTTTAAAAAAAGTGACCAATTCTTCCTAATAAAGATTTCTAGTGCTCAACCCCAATGTTTCTCAGTTCCTCTAATTTTAACGGAAATGGAGTTCAATAATTTACATATCTCTTTCCCAGGCCTCCCTCAGATCCATTCTGATAAATAACAATACAGACTAGTGATTGGTTCTACACCTCCTATGATTCTACACCTCCTATATGATTCAACTACTCAAACTCGGTCTTACAATTGGGACTTAGGAGGAATACTGTATCGTTTGCCAAATTACTCATTTAAACAAGGTGGGACAATTTCAATATATTAGAGCGGCACACTGATTAGCACTGCTGCCTCATAGGGCCAGGGACCCAGGTTCCCTGTTGCATTATTTGAAGTATTGCTGGGTGACAAATACAACAGTTGCAATGAAAAAACAGTAGCCCTGTTAAGGAGCCAACCACAAAGTTTGGTTTTGAATTTTCTGCCACCCACGAGCCACATTCGGCCTTACTGGGTACAATGGAATTTCAATTATGCCTAACCAAAACTGTTCAACTCACAAACACAATCGATCTTCGTCATCTGAAAAGTTGGATTCTCCAATTCAGTGATTAGTATTGAGCTATTTCTCAAATCCACAAGGTTCACCTGGCTCTTACCGGTTGTAATCTTGGCGACTTTCTCAGCACTCACTTTGTTCCCTTTGCCCTTTGACAAACTGTATTCCACAACATCTCCGACATCCAGCTCATTAACATCACCCGAGAACTCACTGAGGACCACAAGAACATCAGTGGATAAAGTGCAACAAGCTCAACGATGCAGCATTACTAAACTATTTAAGTTAACAGTTCGGACATCCTTATGTTTTGTGCCAAGACCAATATTTTAGAACAGCGACTCAAATACTGGCAAAATAGTATGCATCAGTATGCAAGTTAATATCATTTAAACACAGCCCCAGGCAAGTAACACCCATGTTTAAAACGGGCAGTTACTAACTTTTAGGTCAATAATCATCAGCTATATGCAATATCAATTTAACATTTATCACATTTTATTATGCTCCATTTATTTTGGGGGAAAAGTTGTGCTTCTCCACTTGATCGGACAAGCTGCCTACAGTTAAAAAGAGGCTAGACCACAAATAATATTGCATAATTGCCACCAGCAAAACCTTTTACACCAATAGCAATTAACATTTCATAGTTTTCTTCAGAATTCTTCCTGATCAATAACCTATTAAATGTTGGTACAGGTTTCAACGGTACCCATCAGACACACAAGGCATTCCACCTCCTGTGTAATGTTGCAACTGTCTCATGTTTGACAGTCTGCATTTGCAATTAAAAATCAATTTGATTAAAATCAAGCTACTCAATTTGCCCCTTCCAAATGGTGCGGTTACTCCAGGAATCCAAAGTCTGCTACGTGAATTCCTGATCTATAAGAATCATTAAATGCAGGAATGTTTCAATACTCTGACCTATTGCTCTGGGGGGGGGGACTGACTTAAGATATTTAAACGGCTTTTGGCTGTGCCAGCAACATCCACACCAGGGAATCAAAAAGAAAGTAATGTATACTGACTAGTGAGTCAGTAACTAGACATTAGTTTATGGAATACCCATAAAAACTGATGGAAGCAGAATTCATGATGGGTTTTAAAAGTAGATACGGTTTAAAAAGGAAAAACTAAGGATATAGGACTAAGCAGATAGACACTGCATAGATGCAACGATGAATTGCCCATTTTTATACTGTGAAATGTCTTGTGTACTTACTGAAAACAACTATTTTGGTTTAAAGTGTAAACTTACTGTACTTCAGTGAAAGAACATTTCCAAGTATTCAAATTTTTTAAAAAAATTTATAGATGTGGGCGTCGCTGGTTAGGGCAGCATTTACTGCCCTGCCCATCCCTACTTGCCCTTCAGAGTGGTGGTGAGTTGCTTTCTTGAACCGCTGCAGTCCCACAATGGGCCTACAATGTAGAGTCAAGATCTGCTGATTTTGCTTTGGTGCTAATAGTTGTACCTATCAGAAGCCAATTGGAGCACCAGGGGTTTGGTGGTATAGCTGAATTTTAACATTAATGCACATAGTTAGACCACGGTTTTACTGATGTCCTTGATGTCTTAAAACAAAATTCATCCGCTTGTACTCTGAAAGTTATTGTTGATCTGCCCATTCATATACAGACAGTCTGGTCAAATAAAATGTGGGATAATACCCGAACTTAGCAAAACCATTAAGTGAATGTACAATAGATTTCAAGAAGTGACTAGCTCCCACCATGGCCACTGCCATAAAAGCAATACCAAGCGACTAGGCATCATTCAAAAGGTGAAATCAGGCTGGTGGACAAGTTATTCCAGATCGCTTCTGCCAAGTGAGTTTGTGATCTAACTGCCCCCATTCTTGGAGAATGATTAATCTCAAGGGCAATAAGAGGAACAAAAATGAATTTAATTTGGCCATGATCCAAAACATTTCATGGCTTGCACTGTAAAATTGGAAACATGAAATTGGTCCCGTATCTACAAATGACCCAATTTTTAATACCTAGAATAAATCCATTTTGACACCTTATACCAAAATGAACAAGCATCCTATTTCAGCACCGAAAGGATAAAATTGAATGAGCCACGTTAAATATGCTCCTTAGTTCATAAAAAGCACACTGGCTTGACTAACATGTTCTACTTTCTGGGCACCACTTGCAGATTGTTCGGATAATTTGAGCAGGGAAGGGAAAGAACAACCTTTTCTGGAAATGACAAGTAAATTTGATGAAGACCATTCACATGAGAAAGGCCATTGCTTGTGGAGCGGTTGTACATGAGTGCAGTCAATGAAACCAGGATTTTTGGAGTACTGTTTTATAGGTGGCTCTTCACTGAAGTGCCAACAGAAAAGTACAAAATGCACAATTACTCCTCCAGTATCAAGTGGAATAGTAACCCGTAGAAGCTTAACATTCTTCAGATGACAAATTCTGAAAAATACATAATTCTATTTTAATGATATTTGAGACTGTTTACTGGCATCTTATCCATACACATTTATTGCTAGTTGCAAGTTGAATGTTCATTTTAGCAACACCATCTACTGGCAGATTCCTGACTGCACAGTTTAGTTTTTCCTCCACCCATGTTGAACAAGTTATTTAAATAAACTAAAGGCAGTTGAATTTTAGAGATTGATAAATAAAATCATGACCAGTACAACAGTGGTCATGAACATGAATCATAATTCTAATGAATTTAGCAGTTTATATTCTCCATTAGTGAAATCTATGTAGCCAGTAGAGTTATCACTGCAATGCCACAGGTGGCTGACCTCATTGAAAGGAATCCTAAAATTTATATCCATCACAGGATACCAATCACCACACATCCCATAGATGCAAGATATGAAAATCCTCAAGGTCGGGTGGTACAGTGGTGCAGTATTAGTAGTGCTGCCTCATGGCGCTGAGAACCAGGGTTCGATCCCGGCTCTAGGTCACTGTCAGTGTGGAGTATGCACGTTCTCCCAGTGTCTTTGTGGGTCCCACCCCCACAACACAAAAGATGTGCAGGAAAGGTGGATTGGCCACGCTAGATTGACACTTAATTGGAAAGAAAAAATAATTGGGTATTCAAAATTAAAAAATAAAAGAAAATCCTTAAGGTGGCAACCCGTAGAAAACTACAGCACTGGAAATTCTACACAATAGCAAAATAAAAACAAAACAGTATTTCAGTAAATGCATACCAAAGGCCATGCTTAGGACATCTGCACGAAGTAAGCAAATTGGTTTGGATTTCAGATTCATTGCCAAATGACTACATTCCAAAATAGGTTGTAAATACAATGCAGGAGTCAAATATGTGGCTCACCTGTAGTGGAAGAAGATTTCTTGATCATGCTGGGAAGTTTCTATGAAACCAAAGTTATCCTTCAGAGCTGCTACATATCCTACAAGCCTCTTGGCATTGGGGTTACGATTTAGAATTTTGATTGACACCGCACTCTGTAGGCCAGTTCTTTTAACTTCACAAATGCTAAATTCAATCTATATGAAGAGATAAAAAAAGTGTCACTTTAAGCAAGACATTTTTTTTCAACTGAATTATTTCCATGAAAGAAATATGGATTTATAAAACTAGCAAGCATATACCAACAGAAATACATTATTTCCAGGTAGAGGTTCACAAGTAATTCCGACATAACTTTTTGAAATTAAATGAAAGTTATGTCAGATGGAACTTCAGTTACATCCCATGTGGGACTTGTACAGATCACCATAACTCTATAGGAAGTGATATTAACCAGATTGTGATCAGCAGTAGATGGTGTTTGTTGGCTACAAAGGTCATTCTTAAAATGTCTTGGGATAACATTTTACTGATTACTTTTATGGGTTAAGATTTTGAAAACCGCTGTGGGTGCAAATGGATGTAGTTTTCTAGTCACATCACAAAATTGCAACTCCTCACAGCTCAATGAGTTCAGCAAATCAGTAGCTGTTCCTGACAAACCGGTGCCAGTTAGTCTCAAAATGGAAAGCCAGTGTCTGTGGCACAAGCATCTCAGAACACAGATTTCACCCAAAAAAAATATAGGTGTAGCAAATTGCATATCCAAAAAGCATGGCAGAAACTGCAGGATAGTAGAGATAGCTTTTCACCAGAGGCGAATCTTCACAAGTGATGGGCCTCACTTAAGTGATAAGCAAAGTTATTATTCCAGTTGCTGTCAATTATTAATTAGAGAAAAATTTCAATGAGCTAGTCTTATACAGCCATTTCTTTTATTTTAATTCAAAAATTATTTATCACAATTAGCAATATGCAGCTGTCCATTTAGGAGATGCAACTCATTCTTAAATATTTCGACCAAATAAATAACTATACCAGTTGATCAAATTGGCAGGACTTCCTCAAATGGAAGTGTGCAGTATTTAATTAGCACAAGCTTTACTCTCTTTAGTGCCATACTGACATTATATAATCTAGTGGTCTGGGTTTCATCCTCATCCTTGTCCACTGCCAATAATAAGGCCAAAGAACATTGTGGCAGGGAGGTGTTGGTTGCATCTGAACCACTATCCTTTTTACCCAAGAACAGAATGTTTTTTGGCAGAGTTTCCATTGAGTGAGAATGATCAGCAAAGCTAGGAGCGTCAATCGGGAACAATGTTCCAAAGCACACTCGTCAGTGCAATTTAATGAACTAGAATAAGTAATGGAACAGATTTGGTCCATCAAGCTCGGTGCTGACTTTTACTAGAGAAATCAAAAATGAATACATTTTCTGTTCACTCTCCGCCTCCTTGTACTTTCCTCTGCTTCAAAAATGTATTGTTCCTTTCTGAAAAGATATCTCCCTCAATTACTCGGCGGCAAAAGCAATCCTACATTTAACCGAAGAATTGTTTCTCAACCATCAATCCTGAATGTTACTGAAAACAATTAAAAATTCAGGTCTTCTCTAACTAAACAAATCTTTGGTGTCAATCATTTCTTCAAGTGATGCAAGCAACTTGCTTTGAATGAAATTGGACACACTGCCCTGTTGAGATTTATCATCAGAATCTGAGTTTTCTTCATTCGCACATTTCTTCATTTTCTCAGATGGAATGAGTTCATATGGGATATGGCAAATTTGGTTTGATACAGAATTTGCTTTATTCTGGTGGATTTGTTTGGTTGATGAAAAGCCGGTCCTCCTCCGATTGGTAAATGTTATAATGAGATGCCATTCTGAATACTTAGCTAATGAATTGTTTGTATGGTCTCTGGAGGAAAAACAACTTCTAATTAACATCCTCATCAAGTGCGCTGGACAAAAAAAAAAAGTGCATAGTTTAAAAAAATAATAGCACTAAAATAAATATTTCATAATTAGTTTGCCTGCTCATATCAATCACCCCAAGGAAATGGATGATATATCCTATGAAGTCCTTTTACAAAAAGAAGAAACATGTGTCCTAACCACTGACTTATACAACAGATTAGCTCTTCACACCTGTACTATTTTCTCATTAACACCATTGGTCATTATAGTTTATCTGCTTGTGCAGGGAATTATTCCACTTGAGCCCACATTATTTATTCTCTTCAATGTCTGAAGAAATGAGGAAAATACATTTTCAATTAATACCGTTATTATGCACAAGTTTTTAAACTACTGGCAGCACCATAAAGGTCCGATTCAACCAGTGAACATGTTGAGTGCTTTACAATTGGGAGGAACAGAAGCCATATCTAGTGATGGCTCTTACTCAGAGAGCACCACCGTCAGAGGACTGCAATGATTACGCTGGATACAACAGGGCGATGGTCCAATGGGATGAAGATTTTTATTCCCCCCAAAGGATAAACTGCACCTGATGGTTAAAATAGTGCAGCCACATTATAGGGCCTACAGAATGAACATGTTTATGCAGACATATTAATTTGCAATCTTTGGAAATTTAACACTGTATGCAGAGACCCATATAGTAAAACTGCCAAGTGAGTCACAACAATTATTTTCAAAATGCATCAATGGGAAAATCCATTATTCAAGTATAATTTATTTGCAACAAGCATTACATCTGATAGATACTGCTGAAATCTGCTATGTGGCATTGGGTTTAAAAACAAAATCAGAAGCAGAGATTGGAAATAAATTATTCATAATTTCTTCTGCGTTTTGTACCACGGCCACATGGTGGCTCTCTACCAACTTCTCAATTTGAAAGGGTGTATGTTGTATCTAAACAGCATGGGGATTCTTTTGTCCCAAGGTAAAAAAATCAGAATCCCTATAGTGCAGAAGGAGGCCATTCGGCCCAACAGGTCTGCACTGACCCTCCGAAAGGGCACCCCGACCTAGACCCACTCCCCTATCCTGCAACCCCACCTAATCTTTGGACGCTAAGGGGCAATTTAGAATGGCCAATCCACTTAACCTGCCATCGTGAACATTGCAAAATATGTCATTTAATGCCCCCATCACCTGATCGTGGGAGATTGTGGTGTGCAAATGACCTGCTGGGTTTCCTACATGGGGCGACACGGTGGCACAGTGGTTAGCACTGCTGCATCACAGCTCCAGGGACCCAGGTTCAATAACGGCCTTGGGTTGCTGTGTGGCGTTTGCACTTTAGCCCGGGGCTGCGTGGGTTCCCTCGGGTGCTCTGGTTTCCTTCCATAGTCCAAAGATGTGAAAGTTAGGTGGATTGGTCATGATCAATTGCCCCTTGTCAAAAGGTTAGGCAATGTGGGATTACTGTGTTGAGTGGACGGGTGGGGGCCTGACCCTAGGTAGGGTACCCTTTCAGGTCTGTGCAGACTCAATGGGCCGAATGGCCTGATTCTATGACAGAGGTATTTCACTGGTTGTAAATTGCTTTGGGGGCATCCGGAAGATATGAAATGTGCTATTCAAATCCAACTTTTTTTTATTTATGACACTATTTGAAGGATAGGAGAGTTCTTTGCAGCATGATGAACAATATTAAAAACAAAATCGATTGTAGAAATGCCAGCGCATGATCACAATTAAAAAGCCATTATTGTTATACGATGCAACTATGACTAAGGTAAAAGTCAAACCAGATGGACTTTTAAAAAAATCCAGCAATTCTGATGTCCCTTTAGTTCTTACCCCTGCCTCCTACTTTTCCCTGCCTTGGAATAGCTGTCCCAGCGCCTTCATCATTCTTAAACTGAATATTGCACTTAGTCTTGACTCGCCATGTGCAACAGGAGATGGACTAGTATTTTTCTATTAATGAAGTCACCAAAATTAAGTGAAAGACACAGAAGAATGACTACCTTCATGTCATTGTATAATCAAAATATATTGCAACAAGAGGCACCGACAACTCTTCAGTAAGACTCAACTACAAGTGAAACCCAAACTGCGAGCCACCACTGCATTTTGAGCTGGTCAATTTTATAATGGCTTCAATAATATAGGTGTTCATTTGACCTACAGTAACAAGTGAAACATTATACTGCTAAAACTTGAGCTTCATATAGAAGTTTACCTTATCACCAAGCTGTGGAATTGCACAGCCTTCCAGGTCTTTTATATGATACGGTACGGTCATTCTTATCCCAGCTTCCTCATATGCAATGATTCCCTCTTCTGCATCCTAAAGAGCAATAAAACAGGACAAATTGAGCAACGGTGGAAGCCACTCCCTGTCAAAACCTTACATATTAACTTGTCCACAGTTGCAAAAATAGTCTTCATTGTGGGAATCTCTGGTTCCTAAAATAAAAAATCAACTATGTTCATCAAGAATGATGTGCAACAAAACTCCACATGCGTATAACTTTAGTTTAAATTGACTTTCCCCCCCCAATTTAATTCAAGCATTTCATATTTAAAATAAAATACAAACTTCATTCATTCCCTCCAAAACTATATTTGATAATACTTAATACATTTTTTCTTGCTAAAACCATTACCATGTTTTAAGCTGTACTTATCATTTCCCCAATAATAGCCGAATAGCATAGATGCACTCAAGGAAAAGCTAGATAAGCAGGAGTGAGAAAAGAACAGGAGTTCCATTGGCCACAAACTTAACCAGATCAACCACATAACTACATTGCTACAGCAAGTGAATCATGTGCTGATTCTGATTCCTCAAAGGCTTCCTATCAACTACAAGTTAGAATTGCGGTGGAATATTCTCCATTTGCATCAACACCATAAAGGATACAAGCAGCCTGCTTGATCAGCACCCCATCCACTACCTTAAACAATCTCTACCATCAGCTGCACCATGTACCATATGCAAATTGTATTACAGGAGCTCCAAAAAGATTCTTACTATGCCCATGTGCCCTACAACATAGAAAAACAGAGGCATGGGAACATCACCACCTCAAAAGTATTACAATATCCTGACCTGGAAATATAATTACCATTCCTTCATTGTTAATGTCAAAATCCTGGAACACTGCTGTAGGATTACCTTTGGGAGCAACTGGGATTGGGCAATAAATGCCAGCCATGCCAGCAGGCCCACATTGCAGTAATGAAATAAACGAAAATCAACCAGTTGGGACCGATTGCCCACTTGAACATTAAAATCTGATGTAATACTGTGTTTAACAGTGGAGCATGCAGTGGCTTTAACGGTATTTTTTAAAGCCTCATTTACCACGTTACCACCTACAATGCAGAGTGTGCTGCATGATCTTGCACAATTGCACAGGTTTCTTTACTTCTACCATTCAATTATTTTCTTGACTGTAGCCCTCATCACTATACCCGGAGCACCCCTATGCTGGTTGTCATGGTTTCCACTTTCCAACCCCTGAAGGTTCATTCTTGAAATCTCAGATTTAAATCTGCATATAGATTGGATGAATCAAATTGGCAACGGGAGCCTTGAGGACAGTTTCTTAGAACAGGAGGTTCTGGAACCTACCAGGAAACAGGCTGTTTTTAGACCTGGTATTGTACAATGAGGCAGGATTAATTAATTAGCTTATAGTAAAGGATCCTCTAGGCCATTACAGTACAAGGAATTTCACATTCAGCTGGAGGGCAAGAAACATGGGCTTGAAACTAGCATCTTAAACGTGCATTAAAGCTATGAAGTCAGAGATGATTGTTTTTTAAAAAAAAAATTCAGCAATGTGATGTGGGCCGGTACCCTCAGAGGGTCCGTGTAGTTGGGCCAGCATTATAGTTGCCCATCGAAAGGTGGTGGTGAGTTGGTTTCTTGAACCGCTGCAGGCCCAGAGGAGTAGGAACAGTGCTGTTAGGGACCGAGTTCCAGGATTTTGACCCAGCGGCAGATAGACCACTGCCTCCTCTGAACTGGGAAAATAGATAAAAATGCAATACAGCAGTGGCGGACTTTAAGAAACTATTTCATAACTTAAGGCACAATCCATGAAGAAAGAAAGGACATACAATGTTGTGAAGGTCAGTCGTAGGCCAGAAGACTGGCAAATTTTATTACGAATCAGAAAAGGGTGACTATAAAAAAAGATATTAGCGTATGAGGAAACTAGCAATACAGAAACCAACAGTAATAGCTTCTACAAAGTATACAAAAAGAGAGGTGAAATAAACATCAGTAACTTAAGAGATGTGACTAAGGAGTTAATAATGGAGAAGAAAATAGCAGACACTTGAATAAAAAGGGAAAAAAACAAAAATACTGCATGGCTTAATGATACAGGATATGAAAGCATTCCAATAATGGCACAAAAGCTGGGGAAGGAAGGAATATAAAACAGTAAGAAGAAAAAGTACTACTACTAATAATAATCTTTATTGTCACAAGTAGGCTTACATTAACACTGCAATGATCATGATGCCCCCGGAGGGCAGAGAGATCATGATGCCCCCAGAGGGCAGAGAGATCATGATGCCCCCAGAGGGCAGAGAGGTAGAGGCAGTGGTGGCAATGGATGCCGAGAAGGCCTTTGACCGGGTGGAGTGGGATTATTTGTGGGAGGTACTCGGACGGTTTGGGTTCGGGAAGGGCTTTGTTGACTGGGTTAGACTATTGTACCAGGCCCCAAAAGCTAGCGCGAGGACGAATAGGACAACATCAGAGTACTTTAGACCGCCGGGGGACCAGACAGGGATGCCCACTCTCCCCATTGCTGTTTGCACTTGCCATAGAGCCGCTGGCGATTGCCCGGAGAGCTGCGAGGGGGTGGAAGACAGGGTATCGCTGTATGCGGACGACCTGCTCCTGTACGTATCGGACCGGCTGGCTGGGATGGACAGTATACTAGGAATATTGAGAGAATTTGGCAGGTTTTCAGGGTACAAATTGAACATGGCTAAGAGTGAGATGTTTGTGTAGTGCAGGCGAGGGGCCATTTAGGATGGTTGGAGAAAGTTTGCGATACTTAGGGGTACAGGTGGCACGAGACTGGGACAGGCTGCATAAGCTAAATTTACCTAGAGTGGTGGAACAAATGAAGAGCGAGTTCAGGAGGTGGGATGCACTCCCGCTATCACTTGCGGGGAGAGTGCAGACAAAAAAGATGACAATCCTCCGAAGATTCCGGTTTATTTTTCAGTGCCTCCCGATTTTCATCCCGCGCTCCTTCTTCAAAAGGGTCAACAAGATTATTATGGGCTTTGTCTGGGCGGGGAAGTCCCCGCGGGTGAAGAAAACGATGCTTGAGAGGAACCGTAGCGAGGGCCGGCTGGCGCTGCCGAACCTCAGCAACTACTACTGGGCGGCCAACATAGCCATGGTAAGGAGTTGGATGGTAGGTACGGAGTCTATTTGGGGGCGAGTGGAGGTGGCTTTGTGCAGGGGCACCAGTTTGGCAGTCCTGGTCACGGCCCCCCTACTGCTCCCGCCGGCCAGGTACTCCACCAGCCCGGTAGTGGTGGCAGCCCTGGGGATCTGGGGCCAGTGGAGGAAGCATGTACGGGAGGCGGGAGCATCGGTCTGGTCTTCAATATGCGACAACCACCGATTTGCCCCTTGGAGTATGGACGGTGGATTCAGAGCGTGGCGGGGGTGGGAAGGATGGGCGATATGTTCTTGGGGGGGGGGGGGAGCTTCTCGAGCATGAGGGCCTTGAAGGAGAAATTCGGACGAGTCAGAGGGAATGACTTTCGGTACTTGCAAACGCGTGACTTCATACGTAGACAGGTCCCATCCTTCCCACGCCTCCCGCCAAATGGGATCCAGGACAGAGTACTGTCTAGGGGAGAGGTAGGAGAGGGGAAAGACTCGGATATTTACCGTGAACTTATGAAAGGGGAGGAGTCCCAGACAGAGGAACTGAAGCTCAAGTGGGAGGAGGAACTCGGCGAGGAGATGGAGGAGGGAGTATGGGCGGAAGCAGAGTATGGTAAATTCAACTGCAACATGTGCTAGGCTCAGCCTGATTCAGTTCAAGGTCGTCCACCGGGCCCACATGACGGTGGCCCGGCTAAGTAAATCTTTGGGGGTAGAGAATTATTGCGCTAGGTGAGCGGGAGGGCCAGCGAATCACGTCCACATGTTCTGGGCATGCCCCAAACTTTGGAGATACTGGGAGGGATTTGCGGACGTCATGTCCTAGGTACTGAAAACTAGGGTGGTGATGAGTCCAGTGGTGGCAATTTTTGGGGTCTCGGAAGACCTGGTGGTCCAGGAGAGGGAGGCCGACGTCCTGGCCTTTGCTTCCCTGGTAGCCCGGCGACATATACTGCTGGCATGGAGGGACTCAAAGCCCCCAAAGACCGAAGCATGGCTCTCGGACTTGTCGAGCTTTTTAGGGCTGGAAAAAATTAAGTTCGCCTTAAGAGGATCTGTATTAGGGTTCGTCCGAAGATGGCAACCATTCGACTTCTTCGCGGGGAATTAAATGTCAGCTGGGGGGGGGTAGATTAGAGTAGAATAGGAGGGATAAATAGGCGGGTACTGTTTATGAGAGGAGTGGTCTTTTGCACTACGTTTCTGCTTTGTGTTGATATTTGCACATTACTGTACACTAACTGTTTACAATGCCAAAAGTACCTCAATAAAATTGTTGATAAAAAAATAAAACTGCAATGAACACGAAAATACTCACAAAAGGTTCTGGCCAAAAGGCTGCATATCGGAGGTGGTCGTAGAAGACCAAACGGGCTTTGTCAAAAGCAGGCACCCCACAGCGCACATCAGGCGGCTACTGAATGTAAAAATGCCCCCCCTTCCCCCCCGGGGAGAGAATGCCAGAGGTGATAATCTCCCTGGATGCAGAAAAGGGTTTGGACAGAGTCGTGTGGAAGTACCTCCTCGAGGAGATACTCGGGCTAGGAGCGGGGTTCACCGTCTGGGTGAGGCTCCTGTACAATGCTCCAAAACGAGTATCCGAACTAACACCACCAGCTCTGAATACATCCAGCTACAGAGATGAAGACAGGGTTGCCCCCTGTCCCCACTCTTGTTCGTGCTAGCGATCGAACCCCTGGCGATAAACCTGCGGGATGTGAAAAGCTGGAACAGCATCGGAGAGGAGACAGAGAGCAGAGTTTCACTCTATGCAGATGA
This sequence comes from Scyliorhinus torazame, assembly GCF_047496885.1. NCBI lineage: Eukaryota > Metazoa > Chordata > Chondrichthyes > Carcharhiniformes > Scyliorhinidae > Scyliorhinus > Scyliorhinus torazame. The sequence continues at coordinate 73,069,334 of NC_092723.1, forward strand.
CCTGCTCCTCTATGTCTGAAAGCCACTGGAGGGACTGAAGACAATGCTGCAGATCCTGAAGAAGTTTGGCACCTTTGCAGGCTTCAAGCTTAACCTGGGCAAAAGTGAGGCATTCCCAGTGAACCTAAATGGGGGGGGGGGGGGGGGGGGGGGGGGGGGGGGGAAGGTTCCTCGTCCTGTTTAGATCCATACCGATCTTCATCCACAAGGCCGTTTTCCAAAATATAGACAGTCTAATCATGGCGTTTGTGTGGGGAGGTAAGAACCCAGGAATTCCCAAACCGACACTGCAAAGAAGGAAAATCAAAGAGGGCTCGGCTTGAGAGTGTGAGGGAATGGGTACATGAACCCAGCACAGAGTGGGTACAATTGGAGGTCTCTTGTAAAGGAACGATTCTCTGGGCCCTGGCGACAGCAGCACTCCCATCCCCCTCAACAAGATACACAACTAGCCCAGTGGCAGCAGCCACGCAGACAACGAGGGCCCAACTGAGACAACACTTCAGGCTAACTAAAATGTCCCCCATCTGCACCAATTACAGATTTCCCCCAGCCATGCCAGATACCATCTCCAAAAGATGGAGGCGGGACAGGGGCATACTGACGGTCAGAGACCTTTAGGTAGGGCACAGACTGGCGACACTGGATGAACTGACGAGGAAGTGGAAACAAACTACAGGAAAAGAGACACCTCCAAACAAAACATCTGACGCAAAAAGACAGCAGAGTACCCAGAGCCCACAGAAACCACACTACTTAGATGACCTGATAGGCACGAGCAGCAAGGGTGGGGGTGGGGGTGGGGGTGGGGGTGGGGGGGGGGGTGCTATGTGGGAACATATACAGACAGTTACTGGACAGAGCACAAACACCACTGGACAAGACCAGACCAGACAAAAATGGGAGGATGAACTGGGGACAGAGGTAGGGTGGGGACTCTGGAGCGAAGCACTGAGCAGGGCTAACTCCATCTCCTCCTGTGCAAGGCTCAGCCTAATGCAGCTCCAAGTGGTGCACAGAGCGTACCTGACCAGAACCCGAATGAGCAGCTTCTTCCCGCAGGTGGAGGATAAATGTGAACGGTGCCAGGGGGGCCCAGCCAACCACACCCACGTTCTGGGCTTGCCTCAAACTTGCTGGGTTCTGGACAGCCTTCTCTAATGCGATGTATGTATAAATAATTGTTTATAAATATGAGAAATGTCAATAAAAAGATCAAAAAAAAAAAACACTGCAATGCAGTTACTGTGAAAAGCCCCTAGTGGCCACATTCCAGCGCCTGTTCGGATACACGCAGGGAGAATTCAGAATGTCAATTCACCTAACGAGCACGTCTTTCGGGACTTGGGTGAGGAAACTGGAGCACCCGGAGGAAACCCACACACAGGCTGACATCCCCAAGACTTGTGGACCTACATTCTGGGGTCTTAAAAGGTAGGACAAGCAAATCTAGGGCTTCCTGGATACCGAAAGAAATAGATGTTAAGATGAAGCTGAAAAAAAAAGTGCACTTCTGACAGATGAACAATACAATAGAAAACTAAGCCAAATATAGAAGGTCCAAAGGATAAATTGAAAAAACAAATGAAAAGCAAGGAGAGCACAAGAAAAGTCTGGTAGCCAACATAAAAAAGGGAATCCATAGGCACATAAATAGTGAAGGGTAGGTGGAGGAGGAATGGAGTTAATTTAGAGGTTAAAAAATTGGATTTACGCATGGATGCAGGAGCATGGCTAAATGTTAAATTAATATTTTGCACCTGTCTCTACCAAGGAGGATGTTGCCACGGGCATGGTGAAAGAAAAAGGTAGTTCATGCATCTGAAGGGTTTAATATTGCTGAGATGATATTGGACAGGCTCCCTGTACTAAGGCACCAGAACCAATGAGATGCATCCAAGTACACAGAGGGAAGAGAGAGTGCAAATTGCAGAAACTCTGGCCATAGATTTCTGTAGATGTGACGGCGCCACGAGGACTGGGGAATTCAAAATGTCATATCCATGCTCAAATAAAGATAGTAAGAAGTGTTACAACACCAGGTTAAAGTCCAACAGGCTTGTTTCGAATCACTAGCTTTCGGAGCGCTGCTCCTTCCTCAGGTGAATGAAGAGGTATGTTCCAGAAAGGTGGTATATATAGACAAATACAAAGATGCCAGACAATGCTTTGAATGCGACCATTAGCAGGTGATTAAATCTTTACAGATCCAGAGATGAGGTAACCCCAGGTTAAAGGTGTGAATTGTGTCAAGCCAGGACAGGCACACTGGTGGTTAGATGCAGGCACACTGGTGGTTAGATCATAGATTTTACAGTGCAGGAGGCCATTCGGCCCATCGAGTCTGCACCGGCTCTTGGAAAGAGCACCCTACCCAAGGTCAACACCGCCACTCTATCCCCATAACCCAGTAGCCCCACCCAACACTAAGGGCAATCTTGGACACGAAGGGCAATTTATCATGGCCAATCCACCTAACCTGCACATCTTTGGACGGTGGGAGGAAACCGGAGCACCCAGAGGAAACCCACGCACACACGGGGAGGATGTGCAGACTCCGCACAGACAGTGACCCAAGCCGGGAATCGAACCTGGAACCCTGGAGCTGTGAAGCAACTGTGCTATCCGCAATGCTACCGTGCTGCCCTAACCGCACTGGTTGTCAAATGCCGGCGCACTGGTTGTCAAATGCCGGCGCACTGGTTGTCAAATGCCGGCGCACTGGTTGTCAAATGCCGGCGCACTGGTTGTCAAATGCCGGCGCACTGGTTGTCAAATGCCGGCGCACTGGTTGTCAAATGCCGGCGCACTGGTTGTCAAATGCCGGCGCACTGGTTGTCAAATGCCGGCGCACTGGTTGTCAAATGCCGGCGCACTGGTTGTCAAATGCCGGCGCACTGGTTGTCAAATGCCGGCGCACTGGTTGTCAAATGCCGGCGCACTGGTTGTCAAATGCCGGCGCACTGGTTGTCAAATGCCGGCGCACTGGTTGTCAAATGCCGGCGCACTGGTTGTCAAATGCCGGCGCACTGGTTGTCAAATGCCGGCGCACTGGTTGTCAAATGCCGGCGCACTGGTTGTCAAATGCCGGCGCACTGGTTGTCAAATGCCGGCGCACTGGTTGTCAAATGCCGGCGCACTGGTTGTCAAATGCCGGCGCACTGGTTGTCAAATGCCGGCGCACTGGTTGTCAAATGCCGGCGCACTGGTTGTCAAATGCCGGCGCACTGGTTGTCAAATGCCGGCGCACTGGTTGTCAAATGCCGGCGCACTGGTTGTCAAATGCCGGCGCACTGGTTGTCAAATGCCGGCGCACTGGTTGTCAAATGCCGGCGCACTGGTTGTCAAATGCCGGCGCACTGGTTGTCAAATGCCGGCGCACTGGTTGTCAAATGCCGGCGCACTGGTTGTCAAATGCCGGCGCACTGGTTGTCAAATGCCGGCGCACTGGTTGTCAAATGCCGGCGCACTGGTTGTCAAATGCCGGCGCACTGGTTGTCAAATGCCGGCGCACTGGTTGTCAAATGCCGGCGCACTGGTTGTCAAATGCCGGCGCACTGGTTGTCAAATGCCGGCGCACTGGTTGTCAAATGCCGGCGCACTGGTTGTCAAATGCCGGCGCACTGGTTGTCAAATGCCGGCGCACTGGTTGTCAAATGCCGGCGCACTGGTTGTCAAATGCCGGCGCACTGGTTGTCAAATGCCGGCGCACTGGTTGTCAAATGCCGGCGCACTGGTTGTCAAATGCCGGCGCACTGGTTGTCAAATGCCGGCGCACTGGTTGTCAAATGCCGGCGCACTGGTTGTCAAATGCCGGCGCACTGGTTGTCAAATGCCGGCGCACTGGTTGTCAAATGCCGGCGCACTGGTTGTCAAATGCCGGCGCACTGGTTGTCAAATGCCGGCGCACTGGTTGTCAAATGCCGGCGCACTGGTTGTCAAATGCCGGCGCACTGGTTGTCAAATGCCGGCGCACTGGTTGTCAAATGCCGGCGCACTGGTTGTCAAATGCCGGCGCACTGGTTGTCAAATGCCGGCGCACTGGTTGTCAAATGCCGGCGCACTGGTTGTCAAATGCCGGCGCACTGGTTGTCAAATGCCGGCGCACTGGTTGTCAAATGCCGGCGCACTGGTTGTCAAATGCCGGCGCACTGGTTGTCAAATGCCGGCGCACTGGTTGTCAAATGCCGGCGCACTGGTTGTCAAATGCCGGCGCACTGGTTGTCAAATGCCGGCGCACTGGTTGTCAAATGCCGGCGCACTGGTTGTCAAATGCCGGCGCACTGGTTGTCAAATGCCGGCGCACTGGTCAAATGCCGGCGCACTGGTCAAATGCAAGGGCAGAACGGTAGCATAGTGGTTAGCACAGCTCTTTCATAGCTCCAAGGTGCCAGGATCGATGCCCACCTTAGGTCACCATCTGTGTGGAGTCTGCACGTTCTCCGTGACTGCGTGGATTTCTACCGGGTTTTCCGGTTTCCTCCCACAGTCCAAAGATGTGCGGGTTAGGTGGATTGGTTATGCTAAATTGCCCTTGGTGTCCAAAAGAGTTGTGTGGGGTTACTGGGTTGTGGGGATAGGGTGGAGGTGTGGGCTTGAGTAGGGTGCTCTTTCCAAGGGCCGGTGCAGACTCGATGGACCGAGTGGCCTCCTTCTGCACTGTAAATTCTATGATAAAGTAATTTTGCCAACTCTACAATCCCCCAAAAAGGAAAATGTGCAGCAACGGGGAAATGGGATCACTTTGTTTTTCCTTTCATGGGACGTGGACATCGGTGCCATTTATTGGCCATCCCTTTTTTAAAAATAAATTTAGAGTACCCAATTATTTTTTTTCCAATTAAGGGTCAATTTAGCATGGCCAATCCACCTAACCTGCACATTTTTGGGTTGTGGGGGTGAAACCCACACAGACACGGGGCGAATGTGCAAACTCCACACACTGATCCGGAGCCAGGATCGAACCCCGGTCCTCAGTGCTGTAGGCAGCAGTTGTAACCACTGGGCCACTCCATTGGCCATCCCTAATTGCCCTTGAAGGGGCAGTTAAGAGTCAACCACATTGCTGTGGGTCTGGAGTCACATGTAGGCCAGGCCAGTTAAGGATGGCAGATTACCTTCCCTAAAAAGGACATTACTGAACCAGAAGGGTTTTTACGACAATCGACAGACTTAAAGCCCAATTTTGTATTGAAATTAAATTTCATCTGCAGTGGTGGGATTTGAACCTGGGGCCCCAGAGCGTTACTCTGGGTCTCTGGTTTACTAGACCAGTGACAGTACCACTACGCCACTGCCTCCCAATATTCCACGCTCAAGCTAGCCACCTTTATATAAAATCATGATTCGTGATGTGAAGGCAAAGGCTGCCGAGAATGAGGATGAAATACAGGGCCTGGTGGTGAAGACAGAGACGCACGAGGCACTGCATAAAAGGTGTGTAGAGAGGCTGGAAGCCCTGGAGAATAACTCGAGGAGGAAGAACTTAAGAGTTTTGGGTCTTCCCGAAGGTGCAGAGGGGGCGGACGTCGGGGCATATGTGAGCACATTGCTTCACTCGTTAATGGGACCGGAGGCCCCGACGGGCCCCTTGGAAGTGGAGGGAGCATATAGAGTCCTTGCGCGAAGACCAAAGGCAGGAGAAATACCTCGAGCCATAGTGGTGAGGTTTCACCGCTGTAAGGACAGGGAGATGGTCCTGAGATGGGCGAAAAAGACACGGAGCTGCAGGTGGGAGAATGCGGTGATCCGAGTGTACCAGGATTGGAGTGCGGAGGTGGCGAGAAGGAGGGCGAGTTTCAATCGGGCCAAGGCGGTGCTACATAGAAAGTTAAATTTGGAATGCTGCAGCCAGCGAGACTGTGGGTTACACACCAAGGGAAACATCACTACTTCGAGACGGCAGAAGAGGCGTGGACATTTATTGTAGAGAAGTTGGACTAGACTGGAGAGAGAAAGAGTTTCTGTAATAAAGTAGTGGGGGGGATTGTATGGGACGGGGAAGGAGAGAGGGAGCTGCGCCATTAGGGGCGGGGCAGAGTGGGAAACGTGGGCTTTGTTCCCGCGCTATGGTAATTGCGGCGGGAAAGGGAGCGCAGGAAGGAGGGGGCCTTACACAATGGGGGGGGGGGGGGCAATGATAAACGGGGGAAGCCGAGGTCAGCCAGAGTTTGCTGACTTCTGGGAGCAACATGGGGGGAGCAATTACGCTAGAAAGGGATCTAGCGGGGGGGGGGGGGGTTAACTGGGTTGCTGCTGCTAAGGGAAAGGGGGAGCTGTTATGGGGCGGGGTGGTCGGGACGGGAGGACACCGTCGGGGGGACAAATGGGAGCGTGGGAACTGGGTGAGGAGCTGGTCCAAAAAAGGGGATGGCTAGTCGACATGGGGGGGGGGGGGGGGGTGTGTAAAGAGCCCCCTGACCCGGTTGATCACGTGGAATGTGAGAGGGCTGAATGGGCCGATTAAGAGGGCAAGGGTACTCGCGCACCTAAAGAAATTAAAGGCAGATGTGGTCATGCTACAGGAGACGCATCAGAAACTGGCGGATCAGGTCAGATTACGTAAAGGATGGGTGGGACAGGTATTTTATTCGGGCTTGGATGCGAAAAATAGAGGGGTGGCTATATTAGTGGGGAAACGGGTAGTGTTTGAGGCGAGGACCATAGTAGCGGACAGTGGGGGTAGATACATGATGGTGAGTGGCAGATTACAAGGGGAAGCGGTGGTTCTGGTGAACGTATATGCCCCGAACTGGGATGATGCAAACTTTATGAAGCGTATGCTGGGCCGTATCCCGGACCTGGAGGCGGGAAAGTTGGTAATGGGGGGAGATTTCAACACTGTGCAGGATCCAGGGCTGGACCGGTCCAGGTCTACGACCGGGAGGAGGCCGGCAGCGGCCAAGGTGCTTAAGGACTTCATGGAGCAGATGGGAGGAGTAGACCCCTGGAGATTCACTAGGCCCAGGAGTAGGGAATTTTCCTTCTTCTCTCATGTCCACAAGGTGTATTCTCGGATAGACTTTTGTCCTGGGAAGGGCACTGATCCCGAAGGTGACAGGGACGGAGTATACGGCCATAGCCATCTCGGACCATGCCCCACATTGGGTAGATCTGGTAGGAGAGGAAAAGGAACGGCACCCACTCTGGAGATTAGATATGGGACTGTTGGCGGATGAGGGTGTGTGTGTAAGGGTGAGGGGATGTATCGAAAGGTAGCTGGAGATTAACGATGATGGAGAGGTTCAGGTGGGAGTGGTCTGGGAGGCACTGAAGGCGGTGGTCAGAGGGGAACTGATTTCCATAAAGGCCCCTAAGGGGAAACAAGAGAGTAAAGAGAGGGAGCGATTGTTGAGAGAAATTTTGAGGGTGGATAGGTAGTATGCAGAGGCTCCGGATGAGGGACTGTACAGGGAAAGACGAAGGTTGCATACGGAATTTGACTTGCTGACCACGGGCAGGGCAGAGGCACAATGGAGGAAGGCACAGGGAGTACAGTATGAGTACGGAGAGAAGGCGAGCCGGTTACTGGCCCAACAATTGAGGAAGAGAGGGGCGGCGAGGGAGATAGGTGGGGTGAGGGACGAGGAGGGTGAGATGGAACGGGGAGCAGAGAGGGTGAACGGGGTGTTTAAGGCATTTTATGAGAAGCTGTATAAGGCTCAACCCCCGGAAGGGAAGGAGGGAATGATGCACTTCCTGGATCAGGTGGAGGAGCAGGAGAGGACAGGATTGGGAGCACAGATTGAGGTGGAGGAGGTGGTAAAAGGGATTGGGAGCATGCAGGCAGGGAAGGCCCCGGGACCAGATGGGTTCCCGGTGGAATTTTATAGGAAATACATGGACCTACTAGCCCCGCTTCTGACGAGAACCTTTAACGAGGCCAGGGAAAGGGGGACGTTGCCCCCGACAATGTCGGAGGCGACGATATCGTTGCTCCTGAAGAGGGACAAAGACCCGGTGCAGTCCGGGTCTTACAGGCCTATCTCCCTTCTGAATGTAGATGCCAAGCTCTTGGCCAAGGTGATGGCGATGAGGATAGAGGATTATGTCCCAGGGGTGGTTCACGAGGATCAAACTGGGTTTGTTAAGGGGAGACAGTTGAACACTAATATACGGAGGCTGCTAGGTGTGATGATGATGTCCCCGCCGGAGGGAGAGGCGGAGATAGTGGTGGCGATGGACGCTGAGAAAGCATTTGATAGAGTGGAGTGCGATTACCTGTGGGAAGTGTTGAGGAGATTTGGATTTGGAGAGGGGTTTATTGGGTGGGTACAGCTTTTATATAGGGTCCCGGTGGCAAGTGTGATCACAAACAAGCAGAGATCTGACTACTTCCGTCGATATAGAGGGACAAGACAGGGGTGTCCCCTGTCCCCGATACTGTTTGCGTTGGCAATTGAGCCACTGGCCATAGCGCTGAGGGGCTCTAGGAAGTGGAGGGGAGTACTTAGGGGAGGAGAAGAGCACCGGGTGTCATTATACACGGATTTGTTGTTGTATGTCGCGGACCCAGTGGAGGGGATGCCAGAGATAATGCAGACACTCAGGGAGTTTGGGGAATTTTCGGGATATAAACTGAATATGGGGAAGAATGAGCTGTTTGTGATGCACCCTGGGGAACAGAGCAGGGGAATAGATGATTTGCAGCTGAGGAGAGTAACAAGGGATTTTCGGTACCTAGGGATCCAGATAGCCAGGAACTGGGGAACCTTGCATAAGCTTAATTTAGGAAGATTGGTGGAGCAGATGGAAGAGGATTTTAGGAGATGGGACATGGTACCCTGTCACTGGCGGGTAGGGTGCAGGCGGTCAAAATGATGGTCCTTCCGCAAATTCTTTTTGTGTTCCAGTGCCTCCCTGTGATGATTACCAAGGCTTTTTTCAAAAAAGTGGATAAGAGCGTTGAGCTTTGTGTGGGCTGGGAAGACCCCAAGAGTGAAGAGGGGGTTTCTGCAGCGTAGCAGGGATAGGGGGGGACTGGCACTGCCGAGCTTAAGTGACTATTATTGGGCCGCCAATATATCAATGGTATGCAAGTGGATGGGGGAAGGGGAGGGAGTGGCGTGGAAAAGACTAGAGATGGCATCCTGCAGGGGAACCTGCCTGCAAGCATTAGCGACGGCACCTTTACCGTTCTCCCCGAAAAAATACACCACAAGTCCAGTGGTGGTGGCAACACTGAAAATTTGGGGGCAGTGGAGACGGCATAAGGGAGTGACAGGTGCCTCGGGGAGGTCCCAGATAAGGAACAACCATAGGTTTGTCCCGGGGAAGATAGATGGGGGATTTAAAGTCTGGCAGAGAGCAGGGATTGTGCAATTGAGGGATTTGTTCCTAGACGGGACATTTGTGAGTCTGGGAGCATTGACGGAAAAATATGGGTTGCCACCGGGGAATGCATTTCGGTATATGCAACTGAGGGCTTTTGCGAGGCAACAGGTGAGGGAATTTCCGCAGCTCCCGGCGCAAGAGATTCAGGACAGGGTGATTTCGGGGGCATGGGTGGGGGATGGTAGGGTGTCAGATGTATACAGGGAAATGAGAGACGAGGGGGAGATCATGGTGGATGAGCTGAAGGGAAAATGGGAAGAGGAGCTGGGGGAAGAGATCGAGGAGGGGCTGTGGGCAGATGCCCTAAGTAGGGTAAACTCTTCATCCTCATGCGCCAGGCTCAGCCTGATACAATTCAAGGTTCTACATAGGGCGCATATGACTGGAGAAAGGTTAAGTAGATTTTTTGGAGTGGAGGACAGGTGCGGGAGATGCACGAGAAGCCCATCGAACCACACCCACATGTTTTGGTCATGCCCGGCACTACAGTGGTTCTGGGTGGGGGTGGCAAGTGTGCTTTCGAAGGTGGTGGGGGTCCGGGTCGAGCCAGGCTGGGGGTTGGCTATATTTGGGGTTGCAGAAGAGCCGGGAGTGCAGGAGGCGAGAGAGGCTGATGTTTTGGCTTTTGCGTCCCTAGTAGCCCGGCGAAGGATATTGCTTATGTGGAAGGAAGCTAAGCCCCCGGGCGTGGAGGCCTGGATAAACGACATGGCAGGGTTTATAAAATTGGAGCGGATAAAGTACGCACTAAGAGGTTCGGCTCAAGGGTTCACCAGGCGGTGGCAACCGTTCCTTGACTACCTCGCAGAACGATAAGGGAAATGAGGAAGGTAGCAGCAGCAACCCGGAGGGGGAGGGGAGGGCCCACGCGGGCCCTCAGTGGTTTCCTATAGTTGTTTGTATATTAGCTATTTATACTGGCGTGTGGGACTTCATTGTTTTGGAGAGTTATTATTTTGTTGTTGGCAGTTGCCGTTTAGTTAATATATTATTTATTTGTTAAAAAACGGTCATTATTATTTATATTGTTTTAAAGTTGTAAAAAGGGGAAAATCCTGTACTGTTCTTGTTTGACCGAAAAAATTTGAATAAAATATATTTAAAAAAAAAAAGAATTGGAATCTTGAACAACCCGATTCCACAAGGAGTTAGAGGACATGCTGGAGTGATAATTCAGACAGCCAAATCTGTACTGAAAAGACAAAAAAAAAAGTCCCTCAAAATGCCAAAATACAGGACAATCAGCCAGTGGCTTAACACCAGTCCCACAAGTTGGCATCCTGTCTAAGACATGGAAGCCAATTCAGAAGCTAGTAAAGAAATGAAAAAGCACAAAATCTTAATATTTCCTCAGCTCAACACCAAATGGGACAACTTGGCCTAGTGTTATACCTGCACATTTAAAGAGTACATGGTTAGGAGTTCTACTGTAAAACGCAAGGAAAATAGAATTTATGACTACATACATCTAATTTTAGCTTTATTCGAGGAAAACAGCTTTTGTGAACTCAATGTAATTTACAAAATTATTCATCTTGCAAAGAATGCCAATTACATGTTTGGCAAATAATCCATTTTCCCCCAGTTTCACCTTGCGCAGGATATTTATACTACATGGAAATTAGTCAAGTTAAAAGTATGTTTTTGTAAAGTTCATTCAGTTAAGCAGAATGCAATCCACAAATGTCACATCATGCACTTAGGTTAAACCAATGTGAGCCAATAGCTAGTTCACAGCAAAGCCCTCAAATTCACTATTTCGCAATCTGCAAATGCCTAATTCAATACTCTTAAATGTGGTTTTCACAAAAGGATTCAATTAAATATTAAAATCAATCATTACTCTGATCAAACCATGCCCAAGTCCCACCTGCCACCTGCAAAACAGCCAAAGCTTCACAACCCAAACATTCACAATAGTGAAAAGCAACATGCACCTTACTGCTGATCTAACGAACAGTATTTGAAATAATTTTCATACCTTTTCTTTTTTCTGAACAAGCAACATAACACAAAAGAGAAAGGGAGATTTTAAATCGGACCAAAGTACGAAGACTAGATGTGAAACATTACATGAGAGCAAGGTTGTGGCTGGTAAATATAATGAAGAGATCCAATTCATTATGTGCACATGCACATTAATTTCACAAGACATTAACCAAAGACCAATTCTTACAGGGCACCTGTAAGAGTTGCCTCATTACCAAAGGGAAAAACAAATTGGATCAATGGAAGAAAAAAAATACTTTGCTCAATTGATTTACATGGATTTTAACCGAGAAATAGGTAAACAAGAGGTTTTTAATTAAAGCTTGTTCCATTCATACCTCAGCACCAGAGTCCACAAGATCCCCTGAAGTTACTGATCCAGCACCTTCTGAATTTAATTACGCCACAAACTTCAGAACAAAAGCTCATTCCAGAAGTTTAACATCCTATCCTACAACTCTGCATCCAAAGAAACTCAGTTCCAGGACTTTCTTCCTCCCTTCCCCAACCACGAGACAAATTAAGTGATGAGGAAAAAAACAATTGGTAGAATGGTACAGAAGCAAGGATTTGGAGGGGGGAAAATAACAAAACACTGATCAAACATCAACAAGCCACTCTAATCACTAGGATACATCATGCCATGAACTTCGTAACAGGTCATTTCCTTCTCACCGCTAACTTCCATTTTTGGCAATATATTTTCTGAACAAAGGGTTGTGATGCTGATTGTAAACATTTTCACTGGCACTCAGAACAAATAAATCCAAGGCAGCAGCTTATCATAGCACAATAATCTACTGTAAACTAAACTAGGCCATGGGGAAGTAGAGAGAAAAGGCACCAGAATGGTTTCAAGTGTGGTGTTCGGAGGCCATGAGTTTTACCCATTGGTGGCTATAATTGTGGACAGTCCCAGGGTGCTATTGTGAATCTTCTTGTGGCTTAAGGCAACAGCGTTAACAATTTGAAAGGGGCTGGGTACGTACCTCCAATTATGGAGAGAGGAATACAGCAGGAACATTTAAAATGGAATTGCAAGAGACAAAATAGTTTTAATGAAAGATTGATACCATCTATTCAGTTGTCTCTTCCAAAATGAACTTGTGGGCAATGCTAACAAGGTCAGTATTTATTGCCCAATTTCTTATTTCTATTAAGCAAATGACTACACCCATTTCAGAGGGCAGTCAACCATTGTTGTAGGTTTGGTGGCATATATAGGTCAGACCAGATTAAAGACAGCAAATTTGCTTAACAGGATAATACAGTGCAGAAGAGGCCCTTTGTCCCATCGAGTCTGCACCGACTCATGAAAGACACCTGACCTGCCCACCTAATCCCATTTGGCCCATAGCCTTGAATGTTATTTCCAAAATAATCTTTAATGAATCTAATGGTTTTTTTTTAATGACAAGTCAGCACAGCCTTTCATTCCATATTTATTGAATTAATATTCCCAACCGGCTACGGTGGTACCCAAACTCCCCATTTACCCGGGCTTCTAAATTACTAGCCTAGTAACAGACACTATGCCACTGCCCCCATTTGTAAGGCAAACAAGAATGCTTAGGAGCATGATTCCCATAAGATCCCAGTTAGCCATCAACTAGAAACTGAACTGCTAACTTATTTCCAAATTCCACTGGTGCACAGGACTGAAAACAATTAGCAAGGCGAAAAAACTGTGGCTCTAGTAATTACAGCAGTATCATGGCATGCAGATCCCTGCCTCCCAGAAAAAAGTGAGCTATTTTGAGACAGTCCTTCAAACAAGTCTTTCATAGAATCATGGAAACTTAACAGCAAGAAGGCACTCAACCAATTATGCCCCTGCTTTTTTTGTCCATTACCCTACAAGTTCCTCATTCTAACTCTTGATTAAAGTTATTCCATAAATAAACACCTTTTCAGGTCCAGCATTCCAGATGCTGGAAATTCTCAAGTATTTCTCATCTCCCCTCCAGATCCAATGTCTATGACATCTGTTTTTTGACCCACTTGCCAGAGAAAACAGGATCAGTGTTGGGCCCACAATTGTTCACAATTTACATAGATGATTTGGAGTTGGAGACCAAGTGCAATGTGTCACGTTTGCAGACAACACTAAGATGAGTGGTAAAGCAAAAAGTGCAGAGGATACTGGAAGTCTGCAGAGGGATTTGGATAGTTTAAATGAATGGGTTAGGGTCAGGCAGATGGAATACAATGTTGACAAATGTGAGGTTATCCATTTTGGTAGGAATAACAGCAAAAAGGATTATTTAAATGATAAAATATTAAAACATGCTGCTGTGCAGAGAGACCTGGGTGTCCTCGTGCATGAGTCGCAAAATGTTGGTTTACAGGTGATTAAGGCGGCAAATGGAGTTTTGTCCTTCATTGCCAGAGGAATGGAGTTTAAGACTAGGGAGGTTATGCGGCAACTGTATAAGGTGTTAATGAGGCCACACCTGGAGTATTGTGTTCAGTTTTGGTCTCCTTACCCGAGAAAGGGCTTCCTGGTGCTGGAGGGTGTGCAGAGGTTAATCCCAGAGTTGAGGGGGTTGGATTACGAGGAGGTTGAATAGACTGGGACTGCACTCGTTGGAATTTAGAAGATTATGAAGGGAATAGATAGGATAGATGTGGGCGAGGAGATTGTTTCCACTGGCGGGTGAAAGCAGAACTCGTGGGCATAGCCTCAAAATAAGGGGAAGTAGATTTGGGACTGTGTTTAGGAGAACTTCTTCACCAAAGGGTTCTGAATCTATGGAATTCCCTGCCCAGTGAAGCAGTTGAGGCTCCTTCATTATATTTTCAAGATAAAGAAAGTTCATTTTTTGAAGAATAAAGGGTTATGGTGTTCGGGCGGGAAAGTGGAGCTGAGTCCACAAAAGATCAACCATGATCTCATTGAATGGCGGAGCAGGCTCGAAGAGCCAGGTGGCCTACTCCTGGTTCTTATGTTCTTTGATCTACTCTGTCAAAGGCCCCAAATTTCTTCAAAACCTCAATTCAGTGGCCTCTTCACCTCGTGTTCTAGTCTTTGACCAGGACAACTAGAAATTGAATCTAACATTGCTCCAGGGATATTCCTAACAACAGTGTCAACATTTCTAAAGCAGGCACAATATTTAAATTTCAATCAGTTCAAGTTCAGAATTTTCTCCAAAATCATACATGCTATGGTATCGTATTGCAATAGGGCAAAATTAAACAGTCTGGGAAGAGTTTCCCCATATGTCTCGCATTCATATCATACAAAATCATCTGCAGTGCCTGAATTTATATTACTCCAATTCGGATTACCTTTTCTTTACCCTTGGCTGGGCTGGTGGATTTAGATATTGAACCAGTAGCTTCTTTATCCACCATCCCAAAGTAACGCTGCTCAGATTGCGTGTGAAAGGACACTGTTCCTTTTGGAAGTTTTTTAATACGAATTGCATGGTCCCTCTGGGCTGAAAGTACATCCTTTAAAAGGAGAAAAAACATTTTCATTACAAATGGATAAAGCTAACACCCAACACATAGGCTACTAAGTCTCATATCCATACGGGAGGATAGTTAAAAACAAAATTAATGCTTTGGGATCAGAAAATTCAAATTTTAAGAAAACAATTTGAAGACCAATCAGCTTGCTAGCGTTAGAAGATTGACATTATAAAGGTTCATCCTCAGTTTCTACCCAACATATGACCAAGTAATAAACTGTGGAAGTTGCACTCATTCAGGAACAGACAAATGCACAAGAAAGGAAGAGGAAACATGCTGAGGGGAGGACGAGGCAACCATGGCTGACAAGGTAAGTCAGGGTCAGCATAAAAGCAAAAGAAGCAGCACACAATGTGGTGAGGATTAGTGGGAAGCCAGAGGATTGGCAAGCCTGAAAGCAAGAAGAGGACAACTAAAAAGCAATATGGGGGAGAAGATGAAATATAAAAGTGTAAGTTAGCTGGTAATATTAAAGAAGATTGCAATAACCTTTTTGACATACGAAAGCTAAGAGAGGCACAAGAATGGACATTGGACCACTGCAAAATGAGGCTAGAGAAGTAGTAATGGGGAACAAAGAAATGGCAGAGGAACAGAATAGGTACTTAGCATCAGTCTTCACGGTGGAAGACACCAGTGGCATAGTGTAGTGTCCATCGCTAAGGAGAATGTGCTCGAGACGCTGAAAGGTCTGAAGGCGGATAAATCACCCAGACCGGATGGACTGCACCCCAGGGTTCTGAAGGAGTTAGCGGAAGAATTTGTGGAGGCATTGGTGATGATCCTTCAGGAATCACTGCAGTCAGGGAGGATCCCAGATGACTGGAAAATGGCTAATGTAACATGCTGTTTGAGGGAGGCAGAAGGCCGGAAATTAAAAGACTGATGTGATCTACTTGGATTTCCAGAGGCATTTGACAAGGTGCTGTACAGGAGGCTGCTAAATAAGGTAAGAGCCCATGGTGTTAGAGGCAAGATAATGGCATGGATAGAGGATTAGTTGACCGACAGAAGGCAGAGAGAAAGGAGTCCTTTTCCGGATGGCAGAGCCGGTGACAAGTGGTGTTCTGCAGGGATCAGTGTTGGGACCCTAACTGTTCACGATATACATCAACTACCTGGGAGGAGCAGCTGAGGGCATTATTGTTAAGTTTGCAGTTGATATACTGATATGTAGAGGTACGGGTAGAGGAGACTGTAGGACTTGGGCAGGCTAGGAGAGTGGGCCAAGAAGTGGCAGATGGAACAGAATGGGGAAAAGTGTGAGGTTATGCACGTTTGGTAGGAATAATAGAGGCAGAGACTATTTTCTAAATGGGGAAAGGCTTTGGAAATCTGAAACACAAAGTGACTTACGAGTCTTGGTTCAGGATTCTCTTAAGGTAAACGTGCAAGTTCAGTTGGCAGTTAAGGTAAACGTGCAAGTTCAGTTGGCAGTTAGGAAAGCAAATGCAATGTTGGCATTCATTTTGAGGGGGCTCGATTACAAGGGCTGGAATGTCCTGCTGAAGCTGTAAAAGGCTCTGGTCAGACCCCATTTAAGTATTGTGAGCATTTGGGGTTGCATACAAGGACAGATGTGCTGGCCTTGGAGGTGGTCCAGAGGAGATTTACAATGATCCGAGAATGAAGGGCTTATCATAGGAGGAATGGTTGAGGACTCTGGGTCTGTACTCGAAGTTTAGAAGGTGAGGGGGGGGGATCTAATTGAAACTTAAGAGTACTGAGGCATTTAGAGTGGGCATGGAGATGTTTTCACTAGTAGGGGAGACTAGAACCAGAGGGCACAGCCTCAGATTGAAGGGATGATCCTTTAAAACGGAGATGAATATTTTCTTCAGCCAGAGGGTGGTGAATCTGTGAAACTCATTGCCGCATAAGGCTGTGGAGGCCAAGTCACTGAGTGTATCTTCAAGACAAGAGATAGGTTCTTGATTAACAAGTCAGAGATAACCAGGCAAAGGCAGGAGAATGGGGATGAGAAACATATCAGCCATGATCGAATGGCAGAGCAGACTCGATGGACCGAATGACCCAATTCTGTCCCTATATATTATGGTCTTATTTTGGCTGACACCTCAGGAGGGAATGCAGCACTGAGGGAGTGCTGCACCGTCAGATGCTAAATTCAGGCCCTCTCTTCTTATTTGAGAGAATACAAAAGATCTTACAGCACCATTCTACATATATCACAGCTAATATTCCTCTATCAACCAACATTAAGATTAAACCAACTGTTGAGTATTTCAATTGCTATTTCTGGGATCTTGTTGAACACAACAGCTGCTTTGCCTACAGCAACTGTAGCTAAGCCAATCCATTGGAGGTGAAGTACCATATAAAATGTCTTAATTTTTGTCGACAAAGGTCAACTGTAGTGCTTTTACCACAACCCCAGGAGAGCAATGCACCAGAGACCCAGGTTTCAGTATTTGCTTAGTCATTTGGGAAGCTGACAATCGGTATTTAGACATAATTTAAGTATTCAATATATGCTGAAGCACTTACAGGGACAACTGTGAACTCAACTTCATCTGAGATGTGGAGCTGGAGACTATCCATGATTTCACTAAAGTGGAAGAACATTCGAGTATCGCGATCTACACATTTAATGAAACCAAACCCATCTCTCATGGCTGCAATCACACCCTACAGAGACAAAAACAATCTGTAAATCTTCAGGGAAAAAAAAACTTGAGAAAGATGCTTTCATTGATCTTTATAATTAACAAAATATTATTCTAGATATTCTCAACTAGACTCTACTCTCACTCCCACCTCCATGTCCGTCATCTCCAACTGTAACTATCTTACCTCCCTTCCTGAAATTACTAAAGGCTCTTAAGGTCATCAATATCTAGTCTGAGCAGGTACTCGGGTTAAATACAGATGATTAAAAAGGGTAGCTTACCATTTCTCTGGCTTCTCCAGTCAACTCAAATGAATCAGTCAGAATTTCAATATTTGTAGCACGTTCCAATTTGTCACGCCGATCAGTGGAGATATTAAACCTGACATGGTCACCTTCTAATAGCGTCACCTTAGATCTGGTGTCCTTATCTCCAAAGGGAAGTTCTTTGGAAATGGCAAAGTTTACTTTGATGCGCCCTGGCAAAGGGTCAGTCTACAAAACAATAAATGAATGATACGAATCATCTCTGAATTCATAGTTTTTCCATAAGTACAATGGGCTCAAGGTGAAGTTATTCTTGACTCAGGACCATTACGTACTTTTGCTTAATATGATTATGTTTCAGACTTTCTCCATTTAGGGAGACTGATATAGCAGTAGTGTCACTGGACTGGTAATCCAGAAGTCCAGGCCAACGTTCGGAGGACAAGGGTCCAAATCCCACCATGGTAGCTGGTGGAATTGAAATTCAATTAATAAATCTGGAATTGCAAAATTAGTCTCAGTAATGGTGAGCATGAAATCATTGTTGATTGCTGTGAAAACCCACCTGGTTCACTTATGTCATTTAGGGAAGGAAATCTGCCATTCAAACCTGGTCTGGCCTACATGCGATACCCACAGCAATGTGACGAACTGTTAATAGCCCTTGGAAACAGCCCAGCAAGCCACTCAATTCAGGAGTAATTTGGGATGGGTAACAAATGCTGTCCTTCCCAGCAATACCCATGAAAGACAAGGGGGGGAAAAAAGTATTTGTGATTCTCCTCCCCAAGCCTCATTTTGCAACTACTGTCTATGCAATTCAGAAACTAAATTGTTTTTTAAAAAAAAGTTTAATCTTTAGTTTTTACAATTCCTTCCAATCATGGATTTGGCCATTGATTGAAAAAAAATGAAATGAAAATCGCTTATTGTCACAAGTAGGCTTCAAATGAAGTTACTGTGAAAAGCCCCTAGCCGCCACATTCTGGCACTTGTTCGGACAGGCTGGTACAGGAATTGAACCGTGCTGCTGCCTGCCTTGGTCTGCTTTCAAAGCCAGTGATTTAACCATGCTAAACCAGCTTCTTGAGGATGAACATGATCAAATATCAACATTGGACAAATTGGCCATTTTGCCATTGGAGAGAGAAAACGGGCGTTCACAGATTATTCAAGCCTCAGGCAAAACTCAAAGCAATACTTCTAACAGAACGGTGTACACGCATCTTTCAAATAACCGTGGAGAAAGTCTGCAGTAGGCTACTTTACCTGGGTTTTACTGGATACTTTTGGAATAACTTTGGTGACAGTTCCATCAAACTGTTCAATACTAACATCTTCAAATATAACAGTTCCTTGGGGTAACAGTTTCACTTCAGTGGCAACTTCTTTTCCCTGGAAAGAGAAATAGCATCAGTTACTAGGCCGCATATTGTAGACTTTCACAAAAGCAGTTATTTTAGAAGTTACCCCAAAAGGCACTTAAAACATTATTTTTACTCATGGTGAGCAGGAAAAATAAATTATGGCCCTTTTCTTGAAAACTCCAAAACTGAAAAAATAAGCTAGATCGATAGCCTATTTTACTGCGTGTGTAGAATGAAGTGCATAAAGTAAACACACCAATTATATTCAGTGGCTCCAACAGAAAACCTACTGAAATTGGAAATTGCTGCATGTTGAAATCAGACATCCCCATTTTACACCAGGATAGCTTTAACGGCAAGAAGCCCAAGAGCAAAGAACGATTTTTGAAATAATTGTGCACTTATAACACCTTGGGCTAGTGCATGGTCACTGCCAGCCCTACAGGCCCCCGAGTCCCGACGAAAGTGAATTAACCAGTAATTTGCATATAGTTTGAGATCTTTGGCCCTCGACTGCGCCAATGACTTACTGACACCAGATTTGTAAGTGAAACACATCTCTTTTAAGTCATGCAATATGTATAATAGAACAGCCAGCTAATCTTCTACTCCCCCCTCTTACTGTCCAATCATCAACCCCCCCCCCCCCCCCCCCCCCCCCCAACGATAGGAATTAAATTGGAAAGAGAGAAGTGTCCTTGTTTCTGATATTGAAGTCGTTGTAACCGGCTATCCTCTCCGAACGAAGTTTGTAGCCACCAGTTGGATTTCGAATGAGGATCTTCTGGCAGTTACATTGTCACAACTCCCAGGCTGCAGGGTTTCCTCTGTGGGGTCACTTCCACTTTTATGATGCTGGGCCTTCACTAAAAATAACTGCCTCAGGATGGTTTAATTCTTATTTGTTTCCAACTCCACTAGAATGACCAACAGCTTGTCTGAGATATGAACAGAATTCCCAAGAGTTTAAAGGGAATTTTTAAAATGACCCGACCTGCAGCTGGACTGGATCTTCCTGCAGTTCAATCTTGCTGTGCAGAGAAAAAGGTCTTACTTTGGATCTTTAGATGCAGACCAGTAGGTAAGACATAGATCAGGGCTTTGACCCTCCAGTTTCTGATCAAACCAAAACTAAAAGCCAGATGAAGCCTTCCTGCTTGGACAGAACATTCCAGAACGGTCAGCACCAATCTGCGTAGATTATCAGCCAAGAGCCCGGGAATGTAAACAGCTCATTATCCACCAGCCAAGTCCATCAAGAAGTATCATCACTAGTGTCAGACCCAACAGCACATCCTGCTGGAGGTTCATTTTTTAAAAAAAATTTATAATTGAAGGTGAAATCTATCTTAAAGGGATAGGTCCCATTAACTGTCCAGGTACAGAAATTGAAAAAGCAGAACGGAAATTAAAAAAGGAAAAAATAGGGGAGAGATCAGGATTAACAGGAAGATTCTTCCACACTGCAGAACTCTAATAATTCTATATATTACCATTCGCAAAAGTTGAATTCAAATTGTCTGCAATTTTTGCATGCAACACATTTGCATTTTGGTCCAATAATGTTTGAGCAGTAGTTACTTTAATACTACCGCAACCTCCGTCTAGCTCTAACAAAGAATGCTAATTTCTCAACCTGATCACCTGCAGGTATTAGCCATTGGAAGACTGCTCGGGCCTAGTGAGTAAAAAGGGGCAAGCAGCTGTATTGTACAGTTTAGTATATTATACAGTATCAACCAAAGTTGGGAAATACAAAAGTTATATTTGAAATATATTAGAATTTTAATAATAATTAAATGTTTTCATAATGAAAATATAAAAGGTGAAGTGGAACGAGGGACACCGTTGTAATTTTCCCATATTTCGGAAATCTGCCCTAATGAGCCATTGAATCCTGATAGATACTAGCTACTGCAGGGTTCCAAAATAACCTTGCAATCAAATACAAGGCACGGGATTCGCCATTCTAATTTTCCCCTGCATCATCAATTTTGACCAAAGTCAGTGTGTAGTAGAATAGTATAGTGCAGTGGTTCCCAACTTTTTGCTTTATGGGACTACTGGGGCGGGATTCTCCGACCCCCTGCTGGGGGTCGGCGTGAATCCCGCCCCCACCGGCCTCCGAATTCTCCCAACTCCCAAAAACCGGCGTGGCGTGAGTCACGCTGCCCGCCTCGGAGAATGGCGGGGTCCGGCACAACTGAATGGGCCCCGGGGCCGCCCGAATTCTCCGGCCCGCGATGGGCCGAAGTCTCGCCCGCCTGTAGCCAGTCCCGCCGGCGTAAATTGGAGATGGCCCCTTACCGGCGGGACCTGGCGGCACGGGCGGCCTCCGGGGTTATTGGGGGATCTGGCCCCCACGGTGGCCTGGCCCGCAGTCAGGGCCCACCGATCCGTGGGCGGGCCTGTGCCGTGGGGGCACTCTATTCCTTCCGGACCGGAGGCCATGGTCATCCGCCATTCCCAGTGCGGAAGTGACTCCATGTGCGCATGCGCGGGGATAACGTCAGCAGACGCTGACGCTCCCCGCGCATGTGCTGACCTGCGCCGGCAGGCGGAGTCCCTTCGGCCCTGGCTGGCGTGGCGCCAAGCCCCTTTCCCGCAGACACTCCCGCGCATGCGCTGACCTGCGCCGGCAGGCGGAGTCCCTTCGGCCCCGGCTAGCGTGGCGCCAAGGCCCTTTCCCGCTGGCCGGCGGGGCGCAAACCACTCCAGGGAGGGCCTAGCCCCTGAAGGCGCGGAGACGCCAGGGTGGTTCACACCACTCCGTCCAGCCGGGAACCCCCCCTGCCCCGACGGGTAGGGGAGAATCCCGCCCCTGGTCATGACCCCAAACGCAAGACATTTTAAACATTTTTTTTCCCGTAGCCCTGGCTGACTGGAGTTGAACTTGTTTATTAAAAGGGGTATTAAAAAACGCAGCTATTTCTAATAGTTTATGATGCACATACAAATACTTTGCATTCATCACAGTACATTTATCTGAACTAGGCCTACCAGTGGATAAAGATAATGCTTACCCTTTACTGGTGATATTCCGCAGAGGTCAAACTCTGGATGTCAGGTCCCAAGGATGACAGGCCCAATCAGAGATCTGTTTCAATGTTAAGCTTATTCCGATATTTGGTCTTAAGCCCTGAAAATCCAGTTTCGCAAAGGTAGGTTGTAGGAAAAAGGCATCAGCAACTTGACTGCCTTGTGGGTCAGTTCTGGGTATTCCAAGGCAACTTTAAACCAAAAGTCAGTCAGATAGTTCTGAGAGAAATCCAGCTTAAAGCACCGTCACAAGATCGTTCCATAAGGCAGTCATGCTCGCGAGGTCAGGCCTGCGAGGAGTGTATCATCGGGCTCGCAAAGGGATTTCATATCCAGTTGAGGTTTGTGTCAGGAACAGGGATGCACTCAAGTAGCTGTGTTTTCCAACTTGGCAGGTACTCTCTGATGTTATTTCTGCCATGCTCAAAAATTCTAATAGATTTGCAAACTGTAATTTGATTTCAAGTTATTTGACCTACACTTCTATTTTCTTTATAGCTGATTTCTACTCTGCCCTGCACATGAAAAATTGTCAGATTTTCCCTGAAGATCAGATTGAGTCCACGTGACCGAAAATATCTGCCAATTTGGCAAGCGACTGAAAATCACTGAAGTGTTGAGAGTTCAAACTGAGGCAAGTGAAAAAATTCTCACTTCATCATGCAACTCAAAAGACGTGAGCATACCATTTCTCGCAAGAGCCAGCGAAGCTTGGTGTACAGAAGTCGTTGGTGATCACTGCCAACCACAGAGCTGCAAATATTCACGAATTCAGTGGACGGGTCTTGATAAAATTAACTTTATTAACCGCTTTTCCAAAACGGTCATGAGATCAGCAGGCATTTTCTTTGCAGCTGATGCCTCCCTATGGATACTGCAGTGAATGGATATTGCTAGAAGAGCCACTGCTTTTATCCGTGTGACAACCCCAGTGTTGGCCTAACATCGCACAGGCCCCATCTGTGCTAACCCCTAGACATTTTTCCCCAATCTAAGCCATTTTGAATTATGAAAATGTTCAACATGTCAAAAACAGCCATTGCAGTTGAGTATATGGGGCAACAATTTACAAAAGATAAGGACCTGTGGTATCTCTCATTATGTTCTTTATTTAAAAAAATTTATTAAAGTTTTTTAACACAATTTTTCTCCCTTACAAACAATAACCCCCCCCCCCCCACCGTAACAAAAAAAAAAACGAGAAATCGCGCAGAGCAAGATATATACATGGCAAAATGATATATTTACACAGCTTTGTACACTGGCCCTCACCCATACGTGCCAGTTTCCCCAACCCTTCATGTTATCTCTTGCTCATCCACCCTCCCAGGCAGTCCTCCCCCCCCCCCCCCCAAAGGTTGCTGATTTTCAGTCGCTTGCTGCTGCTGCTGCTGACCGACCTTCCTCGAACGCTCCGCGAGATAGTCTAGGAATGGTTGCGACCGCCTGTCGAACCCCTGCGCAGACCCTCTCAAGGCGAACTTAATCCTCTCCAACTTTATGAACCCAGCCATATCATTTATCCAGGCCTCCAGGCTGGGGGGGCTTCGCCTCCTTCCACATTAGCAAGATCCTTCGCCGGGCTACTAGGGACGCAAAGGCCAGAATGCCGGCCTCTTTCGCCTCCTGCACTCCCGGCTCGTCCACTACTCCAAATATTGCTAGCCCCCAGCTTGGCTTGACGGACTTTCACCACCTGAGATATTGCTCCCGCCACTCCTCTCCAGAACCCCTCCAGTGCCAGGCATGACCAAAACATATGGACATGGTTCGCCGGGCTCCCTGAGCCCCTTCCACATCTGTCCTCCACCCCAAAGAACGTACTCAACCTCGCCCCCGCCAAGTGTGCTCTGTGGACCACCTTAAATTGTATCAGGCTGAGCCTGGCACGCGAGGAGGAGGAATTAACCCTACCTAGGACATCAGCCCACAGACCTTCCTCGATCTCCTCCCCCAGCTCCTCCTCCCATTTACCCTTCAACTCTTCTACCAGCGCTTCCCCCTCTTCTTTCAACTCCTGGTGTATTTCCGACACCTTGCCCTCCCCGACCCATACACCCGAGATCACCCTATCTTGAACTTCTTGTGCCGGGAGCAACGGGAATTCCCTCACCAGTCGCCTCACAAAAGCCCTCACCTGCATATATCTAAAGGCATTTCCCGGGGGTAACTCGAACTTCTCCTCCAGTGCCCCAAGGCTCGCAAACGTCCCGTCGATGAACAGGTCCCCCATTCTTCCAATCCCCGCCCGATGCCAGCTCTGGAACCCCCGTCCATCTTCCCCGGGACAAACCAGTGGTTACCCCTGATCGGGGACCACACCGATGCTCCCATTGCACCCCGGTGCCGTCTCCACTGGCCCCAGAACCTTAGCGTTGCCGCCACCACCGGGCTCGTGGTATACTTTGTTGGCGAGAGCGGCAGCGGTGCCGTCACCAACGCCCCCAGGCTCGTTCCTTTACAGGACGCCATCTTCATCCTCTTCCATGCCGCCCCCTCTCCCTCCATAACCCACTTGCGGATCATTGCCACATTTGCTGCCCAGTAGTCGCTCCCCAGGTTTGGCAGCGCCAACCCTCCTCGGTCCCTACTGCGTTCCAGGAACCCGCTCCTTACTCTCGGGGTCTTATTCGCCCACACAAACCCCATAATACTCCTGCCTACTCTCTTAAAAAAGGCCTTAGTGATCACGATGGGAAGGCACTGAAACACAAACAGAAACCTCGGAAGGACCACCATTTTGACCGACTGCACTCTACCCACCAGCGAGAGCGGTAACATGTCCCATCTTTTGAAGTCCTCCATTTGGTCCACCAACCTAGTCAGATTCAGTTTATGTAGGGTCCCCCAACTTCTGACTATCTGGAACCCCAGATACCGAAAGCTCCCCTCCGCCCTCCTCAGCAGTAGGTCCCCTATCCCACTTTCTTGGTCCCCCGCCTGTAATATAAAGAGCTCACTCTTCCCGACATTGAGCTTATAGCCCGAAAATTCCCCAAACACCCTTAGTAAGTCTGCATGACCTCCACCATCCCCTCCATTGGATCCGCCACGTACAGCAACAGGTCATCCGCATATAGCGACACCCGATGCTCTTCTCCCCCTCGGACCACCCCCCTCCATTTATTAGACTCCCTCAATGACATGGCCAATGGTTCGATCGCCAATGCGAACAACAGGGGGTACAAAGGGCACCCCTGCCTCGTCCCTCGGTACAGTCGAAAGTACTCCGACCTCCACCGGTTCATCACTACACTCGCCATCGGGGCTCTGTAAAGGAGCTTAACCCAATTGATAAACCCTACCCCGAACCCAAACCTACGCAGCACCTCCCAGAGGTACTCCCACTCTACTCGGTCAAAGGCCTTCTCCGCGTTCATAGCTGCCACGATCTTCACCTCTCCCACCTCCGATGGCATAGTTATCACGTTTAAGAGCCGCCGCACATTGGTGTTTAGTTGCCCGCCCTTTACAAATCCCGTCTGGTCCTCGTGGATTACCCCCGGGACACAGTCCTCGATCCTCGTGGCCAGCACTTTTGCCAGCAACTTTGCATCCACATTGAGGAGCGAGACCGGCCTGTACAATCCACATTGCAGTGGGTCCTTGTCCCGCTTTAGGATCAAAGAAATTGTCGCTTCCGTCATTGTCGGGAGCAGGGTCCCCTCCTCTCTTGCCTCATTAAAGGTCCTCACCAGTAGCGGGGCCAACAGGTCTGCGTACTTCCTGTAGAACTCCACCGGGAATCCGTCCGGTCCCGGGGCCTTCCCCGCCTGCATGCTCCCCAAACCCTTGCTCAGCTCCTCCAACCCAATTGGTGCCCCCAAACCAGCCACCTCTTGCTCTTCCACCCTCGGGAATCTCAGTTGGTCTAGGAATCGTCTCTTCCCCCACTGGGGGCTGCGATCTGTACAGCTCTTCATAGAAGGCCTTGAATACCTCGTTTATTTTCGTCGCACTCCGAACCGTGGCTCCCCCCATTTCCCTCGCTGCCATCCTCTTACGGAGCTGGTGTGCCAGCATCCGACTAGCCTTTTCCCCATACTCGTAGGTCACCCCCTGCGCTTTCCTCCACTGTGCCTCCGCCTTCCCTGTGGTCAACAGGTCAAACTCCGTCTGGAGCCGTCGTCTTTCCCCAAGTAATCTTTCCTCCGGGGCCTCTGCGTATCTCCTGTCCACTCAAAATCTCCCCCACTAACCTCTCCCTTTCCATACCCTCTGTCTTCTCCCTATGAGACCTAATGGAAATTAGCTCTCCCCTGATCACCGCCTCCCATACCACCCCCACCCGCACCTCCCCGTTGTCGTTGGCCTCCAAGTACCTTTCGATACACCCACTCACCTTCCCACACACCACCTCGTCCACCAGCAGTCCCACATCCAGCCGCCACAACGGGCATTGGTCCCTCTCCTCTCCCAGCTCCAGTTCCACCCAGTGCGGGGCATGGTCCGAAACGGCTATAGCCGAACACTCCGTCCCCTCCACCCTCGGGATGAGCGCCCTACCCAGAACAAAAGAGATCTATCCGGGAGTAGGCTTTGTGTACATGGGAGAAGAAAGAAAATTCCCTGGCCTGCGGCCTTGCAAACCGCCATGGGTCCACTCCCCCAATCTGATCCATAAACCCCCTAAGTACCATGGCCGCCGCCGGCCTCTTTCCAGTCCTTGATTTGGAGCAGTCCAGTGCTGGATCCAACACTGTATTGAAGTCCCCTCCCATTATCAGGCCTCCTATCTCCAGGTCCGGAATGCGCCCCAACATGCACTTCATGAATCCTGCATCATCCCAGTTCGGGGGCGCATAGGTTTACCAACACCATCCACGTCCCTTGCAGCCTACCGCTCACCATTACATATCGCCCTCCATTGTCCGCTACAATAGTCTTGGCCTCAAATGACACCCGCTTTCCCACCAATATTGCCACCCCTCTATTCTTCGCGTCCAGTCCCGAGTGAAATACCTGTCCTACCCATCCCCTTCTTACCCTGACCTGGTCCGCCACCTTCAGGTGTCTCTCTTGGAGCATGGCCACGTCCGCCTTCAGTCCCTTTAAGTGCGCGAACACTCGAGCTCTCTTCACCGGCCCATTCAGGCCCCTCACATTCCACGTTATCAGTCGGATTGGAGGGGCTCACCCCCCCCCCCCCAAACTAACCATCTCCTTTTCTGGGCCAGTCCCGTGTCCACGCCTCCCTCACCCTCCAGTCCCCCAGCGGGGGGGACCCCCATCCCGACCACCTCTTCTGTGTCCCATTCCCTTTCGGCCAGTGCAGCAGCAACCCTCCCCTCTCTCCCTCCCCCACCCCTCTCTCCCCCCCCCCTCCAAGACCCGTATAGCTTTTTTGCTCCCTCTCCCCATGTCACTCACGTAAGTCAGCTGACGCCTGCTGACCCCGGCTTCCCCCGCCGTCCCATTGATCTCCCCGCGTGGGAGTCTCCCAATCCATATGCATTCCTTTGTTCCCCTTCCCGCCTTTCTCTCCGCGCGCAAAACACCCCGCGCTTTCCAAAGCCCGCTCCGCCCCCTCTGGCGCAGCTCCTGTCGCGGCCTTGTCTCTCTCACCCAGCCCATGTAACATTTCCTGCGTGTGATTTACCCCCTATATACAACAACCATCACACATCAAACCCCAAAAAATCCCCTCCACCCTCACAACCCTTTAGTTAGAGTCCAACTTTTCGGCTTGTACAAAGGTCCACACCTCTCTCATTATGTTCATGCCATACATAGGTAAAATGTTTGCAATGTCCAGTGTTCATCCAGTTGAAGTGCATAAAATCGACTTGCTTGTATTCTCGCTATTAGCTGATCACTCACACTGTGGGCCATCTCATCGATTCTGACTTGGCCTGTATTATCCGACAATGAAACTATGTTAATTTGCTTGTGGGCCTTCTCCCCCAGCATACACCCACCATCTCCTTAACCACTAGCAATATCAACTCCTTCCCATATGTGCACAGCTTCCCTATCTTTGCTGCAAGCAGAACTACCCAATACAAGGCCTCCACCACCTTTGTTTCATCACTGCCTGTAGATATGCATTCCATAGTCCCGAAAGGCGTGCTTGTTAGGTGAACTGGATTTTCTGAATTCTCCCTCAGTGTACCCGAACAGACGCCGGAGTGGGACGTCTAGGGGATTTGCACAGTAACTTCATTGCAGTGTTAATGGAAGCCTACTTGTGACACTAATAAAGATCAGAATTTTCTTGCTACTCTGAAATTTTTCAGGATTGCTTTCAAAGAATTCAAATGGCTTGGATATGTATTCCCCATGTTTAGTCTCAAGATGACTGCCAAGATTTGCAGGCTTTAAGCTTTCACTCAACAGAGCTTCACAACAAAGGAGAAAATGGCACCTGTTGTAAGTTTTTGGACGCAAACGTTTTACGTTTACTGCTCTATTTTCTCCTCGCCTTGCTTACTTTTGCTGTGCTGAGGTTCAATTGATGGCATTTTGGTCATCTGTTTTCTCTTTAGCTACTGATTCATTTTGACTTCAGCAGCACCTCAGTTTGTGAGGATGAGCCGGAGTTCACTGCCAAAATCCGACCAGGCTGTTGGCAATAATTTTTGGGAAAGCTGTGATGCTAATGGATGGTTAAAGCAAGCCAGGTATCATAGAAGACACCATAATTGATCAGCGAAATGACCGACACCAAAAAAGGCAGGAAATTCAACATGCAAACAACATGTTGGTTGCTCCCCAGTCCTGCCAGGCTGGCCTCTTGCTCTGGTGGAGTCATCCTACTCACGCTGGCCGGCCACTGTTGCCCGATTCTCTGAGGCATGACGCCAGCACTTGCCTAGCCTTCTTCGCACCTCCTGATTACTGCTCTGCTCATCTCTCGCTCGGGTGACTGGATCTCGATAACTGCGTGTCGTCCTGGCTGGCTGCCGATCAGCAAATTTAGAGCTACCAAGATTCTGATTGGTATTCCCATCACAACGGTCGCCTCTCCATAGCAACCCCCCCCTCCAAATTGGGGGCCCCATGCTGCAGCGCTGTGTTTTCTGCCTCTGACCACACTATTTAATTGCAGTGATTAATACAATACAGAAAATAATTGCAAAAATAGTTTAACAAAGATTAGTGTGCTACATTTTTAAAAAAGTACTCGTTATTTTTTCTCTCCGTGGATAATTTTTTTTCTTCAACTGACATACTGACCACGAGCAGTAACCTCGTGGACCACAGTTTGGAACCATTGGCATAGTGGAAAAAGAAACAGGGTCAGAAATAATTAATCTTAAGAGTACTGCAGAATTGATGGAAATATTTACCAGGACATCACGAACATTGTAGGATAATTAGAGACAAGAACATGTGGTGCCCTTACTTAAGGAGGCATCCTTATGAACAAGCATTTAAGTTCCTTGCTTTTCTTGCATTTTCATATTTCCCAAAACAGATAGTTATTCCCCCACAAGATACAGCTACATTGCTTACATTTCTTTCTTTAATAGTAAATTCCACATCGTCGCCTGGCTGCAAGGTCTCCAGATTTCCCTTGAATTCGCTATAGTGGAAGAAGATCTCTTTCACAAGGTCACCTCTTTCAATGAATCCGAATGCTTCCTTTAAAGATCAATAAAGAATTAGCATTAACACAATCATGAGATGTATATCTGCATCCAATTTGAGGCCAAAGCATCAGATTACTTTTAAAATAAATTTAGAGCACCCAATTATTTTTTTTTCCAATTAAGGAGCAATTTAGCGTGGCCAATCCACCTAACCTGCACATCTTTGGGTTGCGGGGGTGAAACCCACGCAGACACAGGGAGAATGTGCAAA
This sequence comes from Scyliorhinus torazame, assembly GCF_047496885.1. NCBI lineage: Eukaryota > Metazoa > Chordata > Chondrichthyes > Carcharhiniformes > Scyliorhinidae > Scyliorhinus > Scyliorhinus torazame. Next base: position 73,099,238 of record NC_092723.1, read on the forward strand.
CTCCACACGGGCAGTGACCCAAGGCTGGGATCGAACCCCAGTCCTCAGCGGTGTAGGCAGCAGTGCTAACCACTGCACCACCATGCCGCCCCCATAACTTTGTACAAGGTGTTTTTTTCTAACCAAGTTGCACAGTTTGGATTTTACATAAATCAGCCAAACAAACATGCAATCTGCCTTCCCGTACTAACTGCACACCAGTACAGATGCATTCGACCCAATATAAAAAGCATCTAATTCATAAAAGAGGTTTGTGAAATTTGATGACATGTATAAGCCTATTCTGGTGGTTTCTTTGAAAGGAGAAATGTGGTGACCTGTGCAGAAGTCCAGGACACTGAATTAGGGCTGACAGAAACTCGCAACAATTCTAGTCTAGGCCAAGATTGGAAACCTGCATCATTAGTGCCAATACTAAAGCTCCATCATTTACTCAAACCGAAGAACATTTAGAACACTACCGCAACCCAGTCCACGAGCTGCTTCTCAAAATAGAAAGGCAGAGAAATTGATAATTTCTTGGAATTGAAGGACATGCTTTTACAGATTCCGATCATTAAAATTCATGGTCCTCAAATTATTTTGAAATAAGCAATCCAATAACATTTCTCCACTATTTTGCCCATGTAATTGTCAACCAAATATGGCCGAACCCCAAAACTTGCGGATGCTGGAACCAGAAAAATGCTGGAAAAACCCAACAGATCTGTAGCAACTGTAACGTGTCTGATTGGAAGATGAGATGCTGCTCCATCAGCTTGTGTTGGGCTTCACTGGAGCATCGCAGTAGGCCAAAGACGGACATATGGGCATGAGAGCAAGGTGCAGAGTTAAAATGGCAAATAATAGGAACAATAATAATAGCTTGTCACAAGTAGGCTTCAATGAAGTTACTGTGAAAAGCCCCTAGTCGCCACATTCCAGCACCTGTTCGGGGAGGCTGGTACGGGAATTTAAGCCGCGCTGCTGGCCTTGTTCTGCATTACAAGCCAGCTGTTTAGCCCACTGTGCTAAACCAGCCCCTAAGGAAGGTTGCAGACCGAGTGAAGGATTTCCTCAAAGCGGTCACCCAGCTGTGTTTAGTCTTTGTCTTAAGAGGCCACATTGAGAGCAGCAAATACAATTGACCAAATTGAAAAGTGCACGTGAAAGGCTGCTTAACCTGAAAGGGGCCTTCAATGTCGAGTTAAAAAGGTCAGTTATTGCAATTGAAAGGGGAGGTGCCATGTGAAGATGATGGGGAGTTGGGTGTGATGGAGGAGGGCTGAGTTCTTCCAGCATTGTGTTCCATGGCCAACATGTCCCACCAGAGGTGCAAACACCCTGGACCACTGCTACATGAGCTTCAAAAGGTGCCTACTGCTCCATTTCCCGACCACAAGTCGGTACTCCTACCTCCGGCCTACAAACAGCAACTCAAGTGGGCTGAACCAGTCAAGAAAACAGTGTAGTGCTGGTCCAAGGCATCAGAGGACACTCCCCGCGATTGCTTGGAGTCTGTGGACTGGTCCATATTCAAGCCCACGCAGCTAACCTGGACGAGTACGCAACCACCGTCACAGACTTCATCAGTAAGTGTCGAGGACTGTGTACCAAAGAAGACAATACAGGTGTTCCCCAATTGGAAACCCTGGCTCAACCGAAAGGTCCACTCCCTGCTAAAGTCCCGGACGGAGGCGTTCAAGTCCGACGACCCTGACCTATACAACAAATCCAGGTACGATTAATGGAAAGCCATCAGGGAAGCCAAAAGACAAGACTGATCAAACTAGAGTCCCAGGCTAACGACACAAACCCAAGACGTCTATGGCAGGGCTTACATGAGATCATAGGCTACAAAGTAAGGCCAGGCGGAATCTCTGGGGCTGGAGCATCCCTCCCCGATGAACTGAATAAGGTCTATGCCCCCTTTGAACAAGTCAGCCAATACATCAGTGCCACCTGCCACAACTGCCTTGGACACACCCATACGCACTATTACAGCCTCGGAGGTAAGAGCTGCCTTCTTGAAAGTAAACCCGCAGAAAGCGACGGGCCCCACGGAGTCCCTGGGCGAGCACTCAGAGCCTGCGCTGACCAGCTGCCGAGTGTATTCGCAGATATCTTCACACCTCACTTCTCCACCCCGAGGTCCCTACCTGCTTCAAGAAGGCCACCAAAGAATAAGGTAGCGTGCCTCAATGACTACCGACCGGTGGCCCTGACGTCTGCTATCATGAAATGCTTAGAGTGGCTAGTCATGAGACAGATCTATGATTAATCTAGGACAAAGGTTCAGCACAACATCGTGGGCCGAAGGGCCTGTTCTGTGCTGTATTTTTCTATGTTCTAACACCAGCCTCCCAGGTGGTCTCGATCCATTGCAGTTTGCCTACGCGGCAACCGATCCACAGCAGATGCCATCTCTCTGGCCCTACAATCAATTCTCGAACATCTCGACAACAAGCACACCTACTTCAGACTGCTGTATACTACAGCTCCGCCTTCAACACTATTATCCCAACAAGACTAATAACCAAACTCTGCAACCTTGGACTTGACCCCTGCCTGTGCAGCTGGATCTTTGACTTCCTCACCAACAGACCGCGACCGGTCAGGATAAATAACACCTCCTCCACAATAGCCCTCAACACCGGGGCCCTGCAAGGATGCGTGCTCAGTCCTCTACTGTACTCCCTGTACACACACGACTGTGTGGCGAGGTTCAACTCCAATTCAATCTATAAGTTTGCAGATGATACGACTGTGGTAGGTCGTATCTCAAACGACGACGAATCAGACTACAGAAGGGCGACAGATCACTTGGTTGCATGGTGATCACTTGGTTGCATGGTGTACCGAAAACAACCTCTCTCTAAATGCTGGAAAGACCAAGGAACTGATCATCGACTTCAGGAAGCGTAGCACGACCCCCCCCCCCCCCCCCCCCCCCCCAAAAGTCTACATCAATGGCTCCGAAGTAGAGATGGTCGATAGCTTTAAGTTTCTGGGGGTCACCATTACCAAGTCTGTCCTGGTCCACTCATGTTGGTGCAACAGTCACGAAAGCCCAATAACGTCTCTACTTCCTACAGAAGCTAAAGAAATTCGGCATGTTGCATCAACTCTCACAAACGTCTACAGATGTGCCAGAGAGCATCCTAACCAGCTGCATTACAGCTTGGTATGGCAACTGCTCGGTCCAACATCGCAAGAAACAGCAGAGTGCGGTGAACTCAGCCCAATGCATCACACAAGGTTGCCATCCTCCCATTGATTCTGTATACACCTCTCGCTGCCTCAGAAAGGCAGACAGCATTGCCAGAGATCCCTCACACCCAGGCTTTGCCCTCTTCCAGACCCTTCCATCCGGAAGATACAGAAGTCTGAAGACCCACATCCAGACATAGGAACAGTTTCTTCCCCACAGTTACTAGACTCAACGACTCTACCTTGGACTGATCTCTTCCCTGCAAGAACACTATTCACGACACCCTATGTTGCTCTTGTTTGGCCTTGTTCCGCACTGTAACCAATCACTATTTGTTGATGCACCACTGCCAATGTACTGCCGATTATTCTTTTGTCTATGTACGTTCCCTCGGCCGCAGAAAAATACTTTTCACCGTACTTCGGTACATGTGACAATAAAAATCAATCAATCAACATGTTGTTTTCATTCAAATGAAGATTTACCAGCTTTCCAAATATCAGCTTTCCAAATATCAACTACTGCCACTTCATTGAATGAGCCGTTCAGAGGATACATACCTTCATGGCACAAACTACACCTTGACACCGACCAGGTTTCTTCTTCACCAGTACAATGTTGTGAGCATTTACAGCACCAGTACTAAGAAACAAAAGCATTTGTAGTTAATACAAATCTGTCTGTTATTCAGCTAAATAACAATTCATAAGCACAAATACACAAAGTGTAAACAGATTTTCCACAATTACCCAAAGGCATTGATGCCAGCTAGAATAACGTGAAGCATTACATTGAGGTTTAATGCCCCCTTGATTCTTGAATGCAGTTCAATTTTCACACACGTTCAGAAAAAGAAGAAACGGAATAGGTCACTATCCATTCAAATTTGGCACCATAGCAACCATGTGTATTCACCATCTCTCAGACATAGACATTATTCATTTCTGGAATCACATCTCACCTTTTAAAGAAGGAACATTAAATAGACCACGCTGAAGACGCTGCACTTACAAAAAGGAAGTTGCTGTACATGTGAAGGTTGAACTTCTGTACAAAATCAGGAATACTATACTTATACATAGCAAGACTTTGAGAGAGAGTTAATGCAAAGATAAATACAGCAACAATTAATAATTTTAACATCGTTGATCTTGCTACAATGATTTGCAAGACATGTAGAGCACACTCCAAAGATCCTTGGTGGTTCCAGGCCGATTAACAAATGGAATCTAGTTTATAGTCTATTTTATGCAACAAGGCAAAATTGTGAAGGAATTGTTCATCAAATGAAACTGCCCAGGCTGGCAATATCTTTGGTTTCAGTTACCTGAAATGCAAATACTGTATTTAAAGAACACCAAATCTTTTCAGAATGAATGGCGTGCGGCAACAATTTCCTGACACACGATGATCACAATATTAAGCACAAACGTTAGACTTCTAATGTACCATGTACCAAACTATTGAAATGCTACTTGTCTTGCATTGTCATTTCAGATTAGGATTGCAAAAAGCTCAAAAGTGTCGACTGTAAACCATTTCAAAATAAAATTGCAGTCCATATTTTAGTTAGTGGAAGATTTGGTAATGTAAATCCTTTTAATGAATGACAGTGCGAGTGTGAATGGACATTGGGGGTGCATTATTAATTTTTTTTACAATTAGGTTTCAAAACTTGTGGTGTTTTGGGATTGTCATCCAAGGTAAAAATGAAGGGGAACATGCGATCTGTTCTGCAGTCTCCTTCCAGCATGCCTGGATAGCTTGGTTTTCAGATTTAAAAAAGGGCACAGATGATTTCACTGGGAACAAGGCGCACTTGGCGACAATGACCAAAACCTGCAAGTCCCCAAAATGCCCAGTAAAGTGTTAAGAAGGTGAGGTTGAAAACAGCTGTGCCTTAAACTGTCCATTTACTTCTGAGATTTGGGGTATCAATGATAGATAATCAGCATTTCTACCTGAACTCAAGGACCATGTGATTTATATTGCCATGGAGATAGGCTCTGAGGGAAGGGATTTAAAGATGCCCCCTGACAAAACAGACAAGGTTAGTCATAGCGCAAGAGACTAGAGGCCAAAAGTCTTGATGGTTTAGACAGGAATGGAGGTGTGCCGTCTGATTGCAAAGACCAAATTTGAGAGTTAGGAATGAGAAAGAATTGCGCAGCTTGTGCTAGAGGAGAAAGCTCTGGGAAAAATCTTCACTGCGAGAGAAAGTTCAGAGATCAGAAGTTACCGTGCTGAATAAAGATATAGAACAGAAATAAACCATTGAAAGCTAAATCCCTTTGGTCTGATTCTGGGAGATTTGGCTGTCTACTTAAAGGACAGCCACAGTATACCTCCGAGAGTGCCGAAAGTAAAACGGGGAAGTTCAGTTGTGGTTTAAAGTACAGGTTTCCTACAAAAAAAGTGTTTAACCAATAGTATTTATCTTGTGTTACAGTACAAGTCTTAAAACATGAAATCTTGCTGTGTTATTCCTTCAGTTATTAACTGAATTTATTTTAAAGTGATTGGTCTGCCCAATTTATGATCTGCCAAGATCATAAATTGGGGACTTGTCCAGGATTTCGAATCCATGGGCTGAGATATGTACATTGGCTTTAGCCAGAGTTTAAACAAATCAGAATTTCAAAGAATTGTAAAGGGTGGGTTGGGGGGGGGAGAAAGAGGGGAGATCAGGAAATTTGAATTAGGCATGAATAGGGAGCAGAAGGCAGTGGTGACGAGTCATCAGATATACCTCCAGGTTGAGTTGGCAAGGAATATTCACCCAATGTCAAAATTCAACTGCTATAAAGTTACAGTAGCCAAAAGAAATTTGGACATTCCTATTAGAATGTTCAGTAGGAAAACTATTGGGAGTTGATTCAACCCTTTCAGATGAACAGACTGCAGACTATGGTGCATTTAAGGCTGCTATGCACAAGAGTTAGTTCATGAAGCTTACAAACAAAGTTTAGAAATCAGACATGAGACAGAATCAGGCTTTTGTGGAATTTGCTAGAGAAAAAGAAATAGCATTTGATCAAAGGGTAATGAAGCTTGATCAAGATTTGAAAACCTTAGAGGTGTATTATTAATGGAGGAATTTCAAAATTCCTCCAAGATTCAAGGCCCACTGGTTTTGCAAATCGAGGCAGAAATTGGAGAGAACAGAACACTAGTTATGAGGGTAATGGTAGGACTGAAAAACTAATGTTGCAAAGGAGATAGTGTGGAAGTGAAGTAGGATTTGTGGGGACAAACATGTTACTTTGGAGGTGAAGACAGACTGCTAAAAAGGTGAAAGCTAAGCTGGTAGCGTTTGTGCGAGTATCTTGCCTTCCTCACAAAAATGCTGTCCCAGTGATTGAAGCTTACAACAAACCAACACCATTTAATGCACTTAGTGAGGCAAATCAGAACATAGAAGATGGACATTTTTTTGAGGGTGAAGTAACTCCATTTTAGATATGGGATCAGCTCAAGACTTGATGATGGCAAAGGACGTGAATTTCTCTCCAAAGTTGTACATATATTAATACAGGGTATTGATAGAATTGGTTTACCTGTTCCATTGTGTAGTGAATTTGAACGAATTACTTAGTCGCCCATTTAAGTTCAATTACTAAACTAGTAAACACATTCATAAAAACTACATGGCTATTAGTTTCAACGGGGCTTAGAACTCGTTTTCCTGAAGCAACATGGCACAATTGCAAAAGGTATACCCCAGATTAGATAAAATGGCTATACGTACTGTTTGTTTGTTTCCATGGAGAAAGAAACTTTATCTCCCGTTTCAAGTTGGACATTTCCATCAACATCTTCAGGTGTGTATGTCAGATAAAATACTTCCTAAACCACCAAAAAAAAAAACCCCAGTTAACTTTTAAATGTAGTTCACATTCCTTAGTACAATATTCAGTAAGATTAAGCCAGCTTGTACAGTAACATACCACCAGCCTCCTGCTGGATAGCATACAGAAAAGCACTTAAATGCCAACTTTTTCAAAGATGATTTATATGCCTTTCGGGCTATCCAGCTAGTTGTAAACATAGTGTTACAACTGAAGATACTGATTTACAGCTTGTTACTCAGACAAATCTGTATTAAATAGTCTTGGAAGTTTAGCTCGCCATACAAAACTAAATTAGCAGGTAGATAGGTGGCAGTACATATACAGGCCTGGAAAATCAGAAAATTCAAAACATGCATGAAGCTTCTCTACATGACAATTTTAAAAAAGGTTACCAAATATTAAAACACTAACATGAAAATAAAAATTACTGGTGCACAAGACCTGCTGAATTGATTATACATTCAACTGTTTTCAAGTTTTAAGACTCCAATTTTTTGTTGTTGAGGATTCACCATGAAGTAGTGTGACACCTCTCTAACTAGGCAGTGGGAACAATGCACAGCATGTTTCCCCTTTTTGTGTCATTATCGGTTGGCAATGGTTCAGATTTGGATCACTGCAATGGGGATTTAAAGTATAAATTCTCAAAGCATTTTACCACCTGCATCCCACCCAAGTTATCTTTTTCACCCAATTACATTTAAAATCTAACAAGTTTGTACATGGCCAGTGGTGGCAAAGATATTTCCAATCTTAACTCAAATGCAAGTACTATCAGCTGAGCCCAATACTCTTCTCACTGGATGTTAAGATGGATACATTTCTAGTAGTTGTCCAGGACAATTGGGATAATAACCAGAACCAATTTTCCAAATCTAAAAGGTCAATTACAGCATTAGTACTGTTATCCAGCTAAGATCAGTTAATTTAGCACTGGTCTCAGATTACACTTTTCTTGTCTGTACAGCTCAGCTAATTGATAAAAAGGTACTGGGAATGGCTACAATACTAGTTCAACATTTTAAAAAGGTATTTATGCAGACAAGAGCAATCACTTCTTTCAAGTGAAACAAGAGCATTGCTTTAAATATTGTTCTTCCCAATCGCACCCATCAAAACAAGTACACGCACCATCTGATTTAGTTCATCTGTTCAAATGCCAATCGTGAACAAGCTTCTAGCATTTTTTTTTTTTTTTTAAAAATACAGATACCCTTGCCACCTTTTATGCCACATTCACCAAAGCAGCACAACATAAATCAGGAAATTAAGATCAAGAGGGGCAAGAAAGGAAAAACAAACATTTGTAGGCCAATTACAAAAGGTTGCATCAATATAGACCACTTAGTGCAATTCAGATAGGAAGTCCTCCAACTCCTGTTCAGGAAGTAGATTGTCTCAATTTAAGATGGAGTGAAGCAAAGTTGAACAAACTTCCAGAACGTCCACTTGAGTAAATACATTTCAAACTTTAAAAAAAAATAATAAACAGGGACAGAAAATTTAAGTAGAACTTGATCCAAATGCAGGGTTCCTATTTTTCTCAGTCACAGCACCAAGCGGAGGCAGCCGAACATCAGCAGGTACTAGCCTCAAATTGGTACACGGATAGAGGTTTGATATGGGCAAATGGGTTGGATGATAAGTGTTCCATGCTTAACGGAAAGGTATCGTTTCCTCACTCCAAACCATCCAATTTATCTAAATTCTTGCATGTTGGTAGAGGAGACAAAAATGTTATAGGTGCAGAAATAGACAATAACCACATGCTCAATATATTAGATTTGCAAAGTTATAAAATTCCTCAGAGGTGGGTTTAGCTCGGAACATGCCAATTAAATTGTTATGCATACTTCTGTAGATAACCACTTCCCTTAAATAACATGCTTTAATGGCAACCCAAATTTATCAAAACAATTACCGTGCAACATTTCCTTATGAAGTTAAATTCGCGTCACATGTAAGTGCCAGGCAATGACCATCTTAAACAGGACAGAATTGAACTATTGCCCCATGACATTCACATCACAATCTCCAATCATCATCCTGGGGTGGGGTGGAGGGTCACTGACCAGAAACTGACCTGGACGAGCCATACAAGTACTGTGGCTACAAGAGCTGGTCAGAGGATTGGATCCTGCAGAGAGCAACTCACCTCCTGACTCCCCAATGTCGGTCCACTATTTACAAGGCACAAGTCAGGAGTGTGATACAATACTCGCCATTGCCTGGATGAGTGCAGCTCCAACACTCATGAAGCTCAACACCATCCAGAACAAAGCAACCCACTTGATTGGTACCCCATCCACAAACATTCACTTCCCTCCACCATGCATGGACAGTGGCAACAGTGTGCATCATCTACAAGGTGTACTGCAGGAATTCACCAAGTCTCCTTAGACAGCACCGTCCAAACCCACAAGGACTACCGTCTAGGACAAGGGCAGCAGACACATGGGAACAGCACCACCTGGAAATTCTCCTCCACTCTATTCACATCCTGACTCAGAACGTATCACCATTCCTTCACTGTCTCTGGATCAAATTCCTGGAACACGTTCCCCAACAATATTCTGGGCATACCTACACCACATGAACTGCAGCGGCTGAAGAAGGCAGCTCACAACTACCACTCTAGGGCAATTACGGATGGACGATAAAGGCTGGCCTAGCCAGTGACATCCACATGCCACGAATGGATAAAAATAAATACTGGGTGGAGTCTTCCAAAGTAGTACCCAGATAAGAAAACAACATGACAGCCCAGTGGCTCAGGCAGAGCACAACTCCCCATAATAATCTCCATCTCCAGGAAGGGTACAGATACAGGACCAATTGAAAATATTCAAACGACAAATGCATTTGCACCACTCTATTCAGAGTGATCATTTAACTTGCATAAAATGTACGGGATGTCTGGGAACAGGTCATCCAAGTGAAGAATGGCAAAGAAATTGAGGTAGGAGATCAATCCATCAGCTAGAACTCCTCTTTCCCCATAGCTTGTCCTACAAGTAGTGTTCCTTAGCCTGGGCGTGACAGGAGTAGCTTCAAAAACTGTCAGAAATGGTGCACCACTCCGGATGGGAAGACTAAAATACAACACTCCCTACTAACAATGGGAACTCCAGATCCTCAATACGGTAAAGCAACAAACCTCCTTCTACATCAGTCAAAAATGTTGTTTGGTCTACATGGTTAGATAAAGTTACTCTGCATCCATTTTGTTCCCCCAATAATTCTTCCAGGAAAGCTTCATCTGAATAAAAGCACAGACACTAAAAGAGCAAGTTTGGTTTAGCAGAACTTTGGGTATACCCTAGGTAAAGACACAGGTCTTCTTGCAAAGTCTGGTCTACAAGACCACAAAACTGCATTCCATTAGCAGAAATAGCTACAAGAGCAGCTTTGTACAAGAATTTCAATGCTGTAAGCTGGGTACTACGAGCATGGAAAGGACCTTTTAAATTGCACAATAGAGAAACTCCATTTATAAGCCAAGTCCCCTTTCAAGTAGTATAGCCAAGATTCTCACTGTCCTTCCAGGCCCTTTTTCAAGAGAGCAAAATAACCTCCAGTGTAGGGTCAATGGTGTCACAAAGAGCCAACTGCCACACCTTATTGGAACTAATACGTTTCAAGGTGTCAAAAACAAACCAGAAAAGAAAACTGCCTAAAGAGAGAATTACATTGTTCCATCAAAAAAAAGGAACACATATTATAATGTTATCCATTTTTAAACAAAAAAACTGTATTGTCTTAATATCAGATCAGAAATCTAGGGCTTCTGGAATTTAGAAAAATTCAGAAATAGTTCAGGTGAAAGCTGGAGTCATACTGAATTAAGAGACATCACAGCCTCCACAATTTCTACTCTTAATGGTCACCACAATCACATTGAAGCTTCCTTCTGCACTGTACATTCTATGTCTATGACACAAGAGGGTGATGTAGGACTGTTCCTCTACTTTGATAACTTCCAAACCTCTATCAGAGTCGTGTGGGAGTCACAAAGACAAACAATTGTACACCATCCTTTTGTCAGAATAAAATTTCTCTACCTCCCTCCTCAAAGCTTTCCAAGAGATACGCGTTAACGGCACACAAACTACTGTCACATCAATTAATGTTCAGAATCAAATGAATGGCGAGGTGGTTGGGTTGGGGGGGGGGGGGGGGGGGGGGGAGAAGGGGTGAAAAGACAGAAAGATAAGACAGGAAAGAAAGGAGAGAGAGAGAGAGAGAGAGAGAGAGAGAGAGAGAGAGAGAGAGAGAGAGAGAGAGAGAGAGAGAGAATAAAAATTTGTTTTCTCAACTTCCCCACAACCCTACCCATCTGTCAGAGGCAGGAAAACTCTTGGATGGCATTCCCACCCAGGATGCCAATTAATGCTCACCCAACCAGCAGCAGATAAAGTACTCACCATGCAGGGAGACCAACAAGCAAAACTGTGTGGTAGCATGCTGTGCTGCTGAAAGTCACCCCTCTGACCTTTCTTCCAACCTCTTCCCCAAAACTGGCAATTGCCTCCCCATGATCCCAAACACACCCTCAGTCCTGTAGCCTGGATCCTTCTGCAATTTTAGTCCTCTCCCTGGATGCTTTACCAGCAGCGGCCACTGCTCGTCTGAGCCAGCTTTGAATTCCAAACTCTGTCCACAGGGTTCAGAATTCCAGAGAAGATTTGACACTGGTCAGTTAATTCCATCAGGCCTTCTCCAAATAGAGATCTCCAACCAGCAAGCAAGTCCCCCATTGCCATGATTAAATTCTACCCCCCCACAAACATTTCTTCACCAAAGAGCTGAATGCATAATCCTTGTTGTGCAAATTTACGGGTGCAAATGCATACCAATTCACAATAATATTCTAACACACCATCACTGCATCCACATGAAATGTTTTCTGATTTCCATGAAAACAGACCCCCACCCCTCAGTCACTGAATTAACTACAAAGCACCCACTGTTGATAAATAGTCTCATAAACAGACAAGGTGGTTGTAACTGCTGTAAACTCTATTTATTGCTATGCTACTTCAAGCATGCTTAAACATTTCATTCAAGTACATGCTGCATGGGAAATTTGATGCAGCCTAGAGGCTACATAGAACGGTATATGCCCTGAAAGCAACGGTTGGCAACATCATTAGCAAGGCTAACACTTATTTCCCCAGCATAACCCCCACGATGACTGCAATAAAATCAGCCCATGTGCATTCTGGAACCAAAAAGGGGTCAAACTATTTTTCACCTAGCAATGTGTAATGAGAAAGAATGAATGAACGATCTCATAAAAGAATCCTCTAGGGAAGAGTGACACGGCATGCAGAATTTCACGTTAAGGGTGAGAAATTTGGGTCTGAAATTAGTGTACGGAATATGGAGAGAACACTGGATTGGAAAAATTAGGTAGGGAAGCAGTGGGAAACATTGGAGTTCATTCATAGCTTTCAAAAAATATATACTCCATTGAGAAAAAAAACCTCAATGAGAAGGATAAATGACCCCTGGCTAACTTCTAAGAATGGTATCAAATGAAAAGAAAAGGTCTACAAATGCTGTGATGATCAGTGGTAGACCAGAATATTGGGGAAAATTAGAAACCAAAGAATGACTTATTATAATAAAATGGGGAAATAGGATGAGGAAATGAGTAAGAAATACAAAAACAAACCGGAAGATCTATACAAGTATAAGGGCAGAAGCAACTGAGCAAATTTTGGTCTGAGACTAGGAAATTAACTGGGAACAAGGAAATAGCAATGGCTTTGATCAAGCATTTTGTATCCATCTTCAAGGTAGAAAACACAAAGCATCCCAGGAATAGTAGAAAATTAAAAGGCGAAAGGGAGGGAGGACATTAAAACAAAACTCTCAATCACTAGAGAAAAAGTACTAGAAAAACTAATGGGACCTGTGAAGCTCCCTAGACCTGATGGCCTCCAGCCAAGGGTCCGAAATGAAGTGGCTGCATTGGTTGTAACCTCCCAAAGTTTCCTAGATTCTGGAAAGGTCCCAGCAGATTTTAAAACCTCAATTGTAACACCACTATGTAAGAAAGGAAGCGGACAGAAAGCAGGAAACCATGGGCCAGCTGGCCTAACATCTGGCGTTGAGAAAGTGCTGAACGATACAAAAGATAGGTAGGAAAGCAAGTTGAGAGAGAATGCAAAAAGTCTGCAAATAGGTTGCGAGTGGAGGAAAAAAATTGGCAGATGTAGTATGTGGGAGAACAGGAAGTGGTCCACTTTGGGGGTGGGGGTTGGGCGGGGAGAAGGAAAGATTTAAATGGCAAGAGACTGCCGAATGTTACAGTAGAGGGACCTGGGTATCCTCATACTCTAATTTCAAAATAGCATGCAGGTACTGCAAGGAAGGTAAATGGAGTGCTCATCTTTACTGGAAGGTGGGATGGAGTATAAATAGGAAGCTGTTGCTGCAATTGCACAAGGCATTGGTGAGACCACACCTAGGAGCACAGTGTACAATTTTGGTCTCCTTATTTAAAAAAAAAGGGATGTATTTACATTGGAGACAGTTCACTGGACTGATTCCTGAGATTATGGGGTTGTCTCAAGGGGAAAGGTTGAACATGCTGGGCCGACCCTCATGGGAGGTTTGAAGAATATGGGGTGATCTTATTGAAACAAGATTGTCAGGGAGCTTGACAGGTTAAATGTTGAGAGTATCTTTCTCCTCATGGGGAAATCTATATTTAGGAGGCACGTTTCAAAATAGGGGATGCCACATTTAAGACAGATATGGGAGAGTTTCTTCTCCCAGTGGGTCGCTAATTTTTGAAATGCTCTAACCCAGAGAGCAATGGAGACCGTCACAGATTTTTGATCTACAAAAGGACTCAAGTCTGAGGGTGGGAGGAATGAGACAGAAAACAGAGTTACTGAATGGCAGAGCAGGTCTGGCCTTCTCCTATTCTGTGAGTTATGAAGGTATTCCCCACAATGCTGCTGTTAAGTAGGGAGTCCCATGATTTTGAACCAGCGATGATGGCACAGTGATATATTTCCAAGAGAGTATGATGCCTGCCTTGGTGGTGGTGTACATCTGTGGCTGCTGACCTAGATTTTGAGGCGCAGTAGAAGTCACCATTTGGAAGCAGCTGCTGAAGAAGCATCGGCAACTAAGAGAATCTCGTAGATAATACACACTGCAGCTGTGGGCCGGTGGTTAAGTGAGTGAGTGTTTCAGGTGATGGATGAGGTGGCAATCAAGCAGGCTTATTTATTCTAGATCGTGCAAGCTTCAAATGTTGTTGGAGCTGCACTCACCCAAGCAAGTGGAGTGTATTCCATCACACTCCTGTTTCCATCACACTCCTGACTTGCGCCTCGTAGGTGGTGAACAAGCTTTGGGAGTCAGGAGGCGAATTAGCTGCCATAGAATTCAGTTTCAGGCCAGCACTTGTAACCACAGTAGTTGTGACTTTCCCAGTTCAGTTTTTGATCCAAGGTGATCCCCAGGAAGTTGATGGGAAAAATTGAAGGATGGTAATGCCATTAAGTGCCATGAGGGAGTGGTTCGCTCTTTTGTTCGAGGTAGTCTGGAACTTCTGGCACAAATGTTGTGTACCATTTATCAGACCAAGCCTCAAATATGATCCATATTTTGCTGGACGCGAGCATGAATGGATTTGTTATCTAAAGAGTTGCGAAAGGAACTCAATACTAAGCAATAATTGAACATCCCCACTTCTGACCATATGGAAAGTAGCCAAGAGAGTTGGGCCATGCCATACTGCCTTGAGGAGCTCCTGCAGTGACGTCCCAGACTGAGGTGATTTGTCTCAAACAACCATCTTCCTTCGTGCTTGGTATAACTCTAACCAGGAGAGGTTCTCTACCACCCCACCCCCCCCCGCCCCCGACTTGTTTAAGTATGCCCCAGGAGAGTTTCCCCCCCCGACTTGTTTAAGTATGCCACACTGTCAAATGGTGCCTGGATTTCAAAGCGATCAATCGCACCACATTTCTGAAATTCAGATATTTTGCCAGTATTTGGGCACAAGACTGGAGCAGTGCAGTCTGGAAGGAACTCAAAATTCAGCATCAACGAGTTGGCTTGATAGCATTGCCAATGAAAGGGCAGCACCGTGGCTCAGTGGGTAGCACTACTGCCTCACGGCACCGAGGTCCCAGGTTCGATCCCGGCTCTGGGTCACTGTGTGGAGTTGCCACATTCTCCCCTGTTTGCGTGGGTTTTACCCCCACAACCCAAAGATGTGCAGAGTAGGTGGATTGGCCACGCTAAATTGCCCTTTAATTGGAAAACAAATTGGGCACTCTAAATTTCAGCTGTACTGGAACAGTTGGCCAGAGGCAGAGTTAGTTTCGGAGTACAGGTGTTCAGCATTATAGTTGGGATGTGGTCAGGGATCATAGTCTTTGCTATATCCAGTGTGCTCAGCAGTTGCTTGATATCGCGTGGAATTAATTGAATTGGCTGAAGATTCCTTCCCTTGATGGACTTCAGAAGGAGGTAAAGATTAATCATGTTTTTTGTACTGCTGGCAAAAGGTAGTTGCAATCACTTTAGCTTTATTTTTGCATTCAAATACTGAGCTCCATCATAGAGAATAGGGATGGTCATGGAGCCTCCTCCTGCAAGATGCTTAATTGTCCACCACTCATGACTGGATGTGGCAGGACTGCAGAGCTTTTATCAGTTGGTTGTGGCATCGCTTAGCTCCATCAGCAGCATTCCAATTCTACTATTTAGTATACATTGTCCTGTGTTGTAGCTTCACCAGATTGCCAGCTTTTTGATGCACAGCTCCCAATACATGATACCTGTGTTACAGCTATGAATCAGGCAACAAGCTGGTCCTGAACTCCATTATCATTGTTGAGATTAGTTAAGTCGGTGAAATGGGCAGACATTATAACCTGCTGCGCAAACTCCTGTTTTTGGATAGTATGACAATCCTCAATGCTACCTCCTGCTGCACAAAACCCTGTTTGTATATTATGACAATCCTCAATGCTACCTCTTTCAGTTACAGGGCGAGGAAACCGGACTAGCCTAGCCTGAAGATAGTCTAGTGGGCAAAAAGATGACATCTCATTACCTGTAGCCTGTGCCCATCTGTTCTAAAAAGGGCAAATGCTTAAAATTACTTGCCTTTCTTCTCTTCCTCTCCCCCCCCCCCCCACCCTACAAACTGACATGCCCAATCTAGTCCTCAATATAAAAAATAGCAACACCCGAGGATTTTGGCTAAACCAAATTTGTACTCCTAAATCATGTAAATAGGTAGGTAGCTCTCAATAGTCCAAGAAATGTACAATAAAATGGTGTTTTTAATCACAGTTCTTATGAAACTAATCAAGTGCTCCCTTTCAAAACAGGTTTCCATTTGTTTACTCCTCTCGAACACATCATGAAGTGCAGCATAATCTATCAAGTATCACCGAAGAAATTTGTAGCTAGAAATTTTAAAACTGGTACTTGGCAAAGAACAGAAATGTTACAGAAAAACATGGAGGTGAAAAAATTCAAACTCAAGAAAAGGTTTGAACACTAAACCGAACACTATTCAGGTGGACCATTTACAGGAATAGCAACAGGGCACACTCATATTTGAAAAAGGAATGGTTTGAAAAGGATTGGATTTTAAAAAAATGCCCCAGTGAATTCACTTTTAGGATTGTTAAGACTTTTTCATGGTATGTGGAGGATAATGCAGAAACTAATTATTCCAGGATATGCCACAGCATCCAAGGAAAATCAAAAGTTACAAGGCAGTCGATTTCACTCGTGTTAAGTGGCAAAGAATCTTGTCGAACAGCTAAACATTAGCAACATAATAACGTTACCCCACGTACACCCAGTTCTCTACAAAACAATCCACACCCTGGTGGGGAAAACCCTTCTTCTGGCAAGTAAACCAATTACTTGGCATGGAAAGGAACCACAATATAAAAGGAATTCCTGTGACGAGCATGTGTAGAATTCAATTTCTGGTTATTCAACTTGCATATTGCCATCAGTGGATACATTTTACAATGCATTACTGCTGATTTTTTTGTTCAAGCAAGTCACTGGACAACCTCTAGCTGAGATTAGTGATCACTGATCTACGGCAGACATCTTTGAATCATGGATGAAAATAAGCCAATATCATTGAAACACTTTATAATAACCCTGGCTGCCTTTGATCACTAGAGAAGAGAACTTGGTTTAGTTACTCAATCCTTAGGATCAGAATAAGACAAATTAACATGCTGATTTGAAGTATACAGCGTTAAGGCTCATAGAAGCCAATCATTCACTCCGAACAACCTGCAATCTTTTCAAGTACACTATTTTGAACTGGTTTCCCATTGGAAGCCCTTCCAAATGAGTTGACAGCAGTTTCTTTGCCAGTCTTGCTCCTAAAAAAAATCAGACAGGATTTAAAGTGGAATTATCCTTGGCCATAGAAGGTCCACTCCTTGAACCCTTTTCTGTAAGGTAAAGGAAAAATGAACAATTTTGCTATGGCCTTGTCTTGTGCATGTCCTTAGGAACAGCTCAAGCCAGAAAAAAAATGCCCAATAACCCAAGGCAGAAGGCATCTCAGCACAGAGAACGGAACACACATCATTGCGATAATAGCATTGCATGCTGTTAGATCATGTATCTTCCTTCATACAGAGGTCAGGTGGCATCAAAGTACATCTTCGGTATCCAGGGATGTCCCTTTTGACCCTCTATGTACTGCTTCTTTTCAAAAACAAATACCGTTCCCTTAAAATCAGAAAATTGTGACATCTTGGAGTTTGATGGTGTCAAGGCTCCATCTGCAGGTAAAGATGCTGGAATCATTGCTGGTGAGGCTTTGCAAGAAGCTATTTTTTTTTCAGGGGCTGAAATAAGCATTTATATTAAACTTCAAGGTGGCACATCTTCCAAGTGTTTTATAGAGCATGCACAACACACACTGAAGGACTGTAGCTTAAAGCCACCGTTTCTGCAGTGGTAGAATCTAGTTGATAGCTCAAAGTCAAATTTGTACATTTCTTCCATGCTTCTGTCAAACAAAACTAATCTTTTTGCTTAATTATGTACATTGTGAAACTTCAAATCTTTAAAAATCAAAGTTTAGAAAAAGCTAGACTACTTAAAGCTTATTCCACATGGGAGTATTTTCAAACACTACCCAACTGGCAAACAGCCCCAAATTAGCATACAGCAGGCTAAAAGTAAAAGGACTAAGGTTATGGGGGATGAAACTTCAATTGGGTGTGGAGGTTACCCGCAACATAGGAGCCATCTAATTTAAAACAAACAATCTGGCTGATGTATGCATGCATGCCTAAACTCAGTGCCTTTATGGGCAACCTACCTGAAGATCATTTATTACCTGGAAAGACAAAATCCAATCTTACCCCATTGCGTTCATAGCACACACTGCCTGAAGTCTGACCAGGAGATGAAGGTTTCAGCCCAGATTTGTTCTCAAGGTTAAGGGGAGCAGCACAGACAACCTGGACATACCATGACATAACAAAGAATAATGTCAGGAGGGTATATGAAGGCTTTCCAGGGGTTGAAAATGCCACTGATCAAGGCCCTAGGTCTCTCTATTTTTGGGTTTAGATCAGCAGAAAATATTCCTCCAATGTCTTATGAATTCGTTGAAGAACTATGACCTTCTGTTATAGTACCAGATTTCTGCCACTGGGTATCCCATTTAAATAACAGCATGTAGCAGCAGTAATTCAGTACTGAAACAGTAATTATCAGATGTGCAATGGCCTGACAACCTGAATATATTGGCATGCCTGTTTCCAAACCACTACATCAAACTTTTCAACCCCTGATTTCCAGCTGATTTGTTGGCAAAAAAAGTGCTCTTTTTCAGGTCAGTGGTTGCTAAGAAACGGTTTAGTTGTAGACACCAAATCAATAGTAAGAAATTTGCAGACACTCTTCTATTAAAGCAAGATGGCTTACTCACCATAAGGTATAGTTTCTTTCCTTCAATCATGAAAACAAGTTATCCTCCACATACCATGGGAAAAATAGTGATACAATGGGATAGTCATTAAAGTCATCTGTCCCTTTTAAGAGATTCACTGTGGATTATGTAATATCTCTTCCACACCTCCATGCAGGAAACCCCTTTCTAATCCCCTCTAACAAAAATGTGTGAAGGGGATGTTCATTACAGATCAGGTCACACCTTTGAGCTTGTCGAAACTAGGAAGATCAACAAAAAAAAAAAATTGAAAAATACTATATTCAAGAACCCCATTAATGAAGGGGGGGGGGGCAAGGGAGAAGAGCAGGAGATGGGGAAAGAGACAAGGAATATGCAGGGTATAACTTCAAAATAAAATAGAAGTTAAAAAAAAAGTAAACACTTTCAACTCATTATCTTCCACAAATCTCAACTCATTATCTTCCACAAACCACATGCACCTCAGTAAGCAACAGGCAGAAACATCTTTGTTCGATTCTTACTGGCTAATCTTTCAAACTAATCCTCATTAGCGGCCGAATCACAGCATTTGCCCAAAGTATGAAGATGTCATTGTGGTCCACACTTTGTTCCACAAGGACTTTCTTTTTGAAAAATAAAAAGGTAGAATGTTGTGAAGCCATCTGGAATTTAAACACCGCACTTAGTAGGATTTGAGTGCTAGCACAAGCACAGCTGCCCTCTTATCTGAACAAAAAAGCACTAATACATATAGTTCACTCACCCCATAGAATGACAATATCGAACATGGGAAACTGTCTCATATCTAAAGAATAAACAGATCTAATACTACTCTATTCTGCCTCCATTTTAGTCAAATAGATTATCCATTCAACCCTACTCAATGGAGTGCAGAATTCAGATTATAATTCTTGCGCATCACAATGGAAGTGTTCCATACCCTCTTGTAAACAATAGTTAGCAAATCTGTCATTTTAAGAGCCAAAAAGTGTCAGGAGCAAAAACATACCCCTCATTTGAAAAGCTAGTGTCTCATTAGGAGCGAGGTCCAAGAATAATTAGAATTAACCCAATTTCTCTTTTATTTAAAAAAAACTCCAATAATCAAAAGATGAATTAGAACACAATCTCTTCACGTGGATGATGAGCTGGTGAACCAAAATATGCAGGAGTTTCTCTCTCATTAAATGAGATACTTTATCTTTAGGGAATAGGAGCAGTTTTGAAGTGGCCTTTTTCACAAATACATCACTTGTGTGCTTGGCTATCTAGTTGGGTTGCCAGCACAGTTATTAATTCATGGGATGCAGGTATCGCTGGTTTGCCAGCATTTATTGCTCATCCCCAATTGCCTTCCGGAAGGCGGTGGTGAGCTGTCATCTTGAACCGCTGCAGTCAACAATTCCCATCTTAAAACATTCTGAAAGCATAAAGCCCCTTCTGATTTCCAAAATTCAATCACTGCAGTGCTAACCCATCCATCCACCCAAAACCAAGTAATCTTGAATCAAAGTTGAACACTCCGCATCACGTTCAACAGACCGAAAATCACAATCCTTTTCCTTGCCAGTTTTGCATGTGGGGGTTGTTGCGAATGTTATCCCATCCAGTTGGGGCAATCTGTGAGGCATTTGTACTAATAATGCCCACCAATATATTTGCAGCTTTTCTACCACCAAAAACCTTAGAACCCAATGATAAAGTAAACTGGATGATTACTATGTGCAGTTCAGCTGCCGTGATCTCAAATCAACATATGGGATAAGCGATAGGATTGCTAGTATTGGTCCGAGTACTCTACAGTCTGATAAACAGGGCTGCACTTTAGAGAATCTGAAATTTCACTTTTAACTGCCAAGTAAATACTTCAGTTTATTGAACATCATGCATGACATGTCCAGGTATGGACACAGTAAGGCTGGGTAGTTTTACTGCTTTCTTCCTCATTAGCTCTCACTAAGCAGCTATTCACATAAGAGTAAACATGATTTTCTCCTCTCCATTTATGGTATAGGAATAAAAGTTGATTAGAGGTGGGATAGAGGACAGGAACCAAGGAAGAGGAAGGGCATTAGAGGTCACAATACAACTCCCACATGCATTCTGACAATTTCAAATAGAGAATCCTTCAAGCTTTGTTTTCTCGGATATTCTCTGGGCAAAACGATTGCGGCATTTATCGCAAAATTTCCTCCACCCAGTAGGATTAATGGCCCAGTAACGATGATGGTTGAATGAGGCAACCTACTATTATGCCCAGATGAAGGTCTTTTTACAATCATAATGCTTTAGTTTTAAACAATTCTTGTGACAAAGAATAGCCTGTTTCACATAGGGCAAATTTTAATGGTGGGACCTGCAGGAGAGGAGCTGGAAAATGGAAGATAAGTCAGAGGAAAGAATAGCTGTATGAAGTAGAAAGTAAAAAAATCTTGGTGCAACTGAAGGGCAATTCCATTAGAAAAATACATATTCTGTTCTTATTTTAATCTATGCATGCCTACAGATCTGGCAGGCCCAAATGTCAGACCTGTTCCGATCCCATCTCACGTGTATACAGACTGTTTATTTATACAGCATCCTAAATAAGTAAAACAGTATCTGTAATGTTCTAACCCAGTTGGGCCACGAGTATAAGCAATATGCCTAGAACACAAAAGTATAGGCAAAACTGAGATAGTTCCCAACATTTATGAGGTCCATGTGCAAAACCCTATAACACGATTAACAGAAACTGGTACTCCAAAGTACTAGCATGACACCTGAATGCTGTGGCAGAATCCCCAAGTTAACACAGTCCAAAAGTCCAGTGAGCAGCATTTGTTGATAAAGTTGATCAACTTTCAACTAGTCTCTTCCAGACCTACCCCCATTTTCCTTACAAATTAAAGGAACATGGAGCAAAAATACTGGGCTTGATTCTTGTATTGTCATGGAAGAATTAATCATTGCCTTGGGGATGTCAGCTGCAAAACCATGCTTCTCCTGAAGCACCATGAGTTCTCTTGATCAGTGAAATGTTAGCCACCTAAAAGAAGAACTGTTTCCCAGAAGACATTTGAATTTCTATATACACTTACCTGACAAGATCTTCACTACTGAAATGTAAATATATCAGTGCAGATTTTGAACCTGACAGAATTTATGCCAGCATTTGACCACCACACTTTTATTCTGCAGATTCTGGGTCTTCCATTTATTTTCATGGATACTACAACAGTCTCCTCTCTAAACAGTAAAAGTACTGTAAATTTTGAAATTCCAAAATACATCTTTTTAGATTGAGAAATCTGATTGTAGGATCAAGGTCTTTAGTGCAATTGGGCAGCACGAGATTTTCCCAAAAGATTATAGGACATGAGACAGAAAAGTCAAGAAGTTCCATTGTGCTTACCCAGGAAGGAATGAATTAGAGAATGATACAGCACAATACGCTTTGATTCAAATGCAGGAACAGGTGTAGGATAATATACAAGCCTCTGGTAAAGAGTAACTAAACAGAATGGTTTAGTGTAGCACTAACTAGGTGCTTATTTCAAAGGTGAAAGAAATATCACCAAGCAGGAAGGTGCTAGAAGAGCTTTGACAGCAATATTTAAACCGGAGAGTTAGGAGACTACTTGGGACAAAGTAATGTTTAGTGTTAAAAAGGTTGCTTGCATCCAGCTTGAAGAATGCAAATGTAGTTGTATTGGCAATCAAAACACAGGACAAGAATGTGAACAAAGAGGACTGACTGGAACCAAATGGTAAATGACAAGTGAATACAGCAAGTTGCTTCCGAATGGGCAAACTGATTTCAACATCTCACTGAAACTGGTTTGTATTGAAAACAGATGAACAAAGAGCACATACAGGATTGATGAGTACAGATCATTTACAGGGAACAGCTAACAGATGGAAAGGAGAGGGAAGATACACTGAATACAGTGGGGAACCACGGAGCTTACGGAAAGGTAAAGTTTCAGTAGATTGTCAATTCTCTTGACTTTTCGACCAATTTAGGCATGTCTCATTATGGCTCTTCTATTATGGCTTTTTCCACAGTTGTAGTTTGTATTGAAGTAGGTACTCCAAAAACGTTGATACTCAAATTAATTAGTGAACTTAGCCAATGGAGAAAAATTTTGTACTACAAGCATAATTTTACAGGAAAAACTGAATGGATATATTAAATAGAATGGTTGAGAAAGGGAATGGCATTGCTTATTTAGGTTACTTGGATTTGAACAGACTGGTGCAAGAACAGGAAGAGAAAGCGCAACAGGGTCATTTCTCATGTTGTCACTTCAAAAGAAGAAGCGATTATCTCCTATACGTTGTACGGAATTTACGCAGTCATGAGGATTTTACAGCTTGGAAACAGCAGTAAAAATATAATTCTTTTGTTTCAAAACACAGACCTCATAGGGATTTGTACATGTAAAATCCCAATACAGTTTGAGTCTCAAAATTGGATCAACAAGCCAAAGCCAGACACATACAGGTATTTACAGTATCACTGCATGGGAGATGAAGACAAGGTGTTCTTTCAAAGGGGCAGGAATCTAAACCTCAACATTCCATGTGAGATGTATTGGTTTAAAGGGCAACCAATGGTATGTGGAGAACAAAGAATTTAAAGCAGCAACTTTTACCCCCACCCTCAGTTTTGAAAGTGTTAACATTGAAAAAGATCAGGCTTGTTGCATGATTTCCTCATCATAAAACCGTAAAATTGATTTAAAAAACTGGCATGACATGGCTCTATTTTGAAATAGCTATTGAAGAGGTGGTTAGATTTATGTTACAGATATTGCACTAATACTAGATTCAGGATGTAGTTTTACAGAATTCCCACAGTAAACATTTTATGGAGAAAATATTTAATTACCAAGTTATTTAAAAAAATGGTTGGCTCAAAACTACATTTTACAAATCTATGTTGAAAAGAACAACAGATCAGTGTAGCAATTTAACTGGTCCTTACCTGTCCAGTAATCCTTTCTTCAGGCAAAATTTCAGGCTTCACTTTTAGCAATTTCACAGCAATTGGTTTTCCAGTCCGTCTGTCAGAGGACACTTCAAATTCCACATCATCTGCAGATCAATTCAAATTAGTTATTACCCAGCTCTTACTAGGCCTAATGTGCTAAAGTCTACATTGAACATACAAATATGTTCCGAGTGCTCCCCATATCAATGCAGATTCATATTAGCTTCATCTCAAAATGCTCACTCCACAAGACTGGTGTCATTATAATTTGACCAGAGCTGTTTCAGAAAGGGTGAACTCAAGTCTGATGTCTCTCTCCACAAATCAAGTGTTTTAGCCCATCTACAAGAGGAGTGGGGACACAGGTAAGGAGGAACAGCAATAACTTGTAAAACCACAGAACCGCATGCTGACTCACTCGACTTTTCAATGATGACTAAATTTATTCTCCAGCTTCACACATTGAAAATAGTTTAGGTGGTACCCAGCTGCATCATTCAAAAAAGCCAAACTTCCAGATGCCAAGGGAAAAAAGGCAACCGTCAGCCATTCCAAAATGTTCAGTTGAACAGGATCTGCCTTCTTGTTGCTGTGGTATCTGTTCTGCTGCTTTGTAAGAAAGTACCCACAGAATGACAAAACAAACATGGCAACCAAACTAAAGGTTTTATACCCACAATCTAAATGAGAACATTTACTTGTCACACATTACAGATGACTGACTAGGGACTTCATTTAAATAAACTGTAGCGCAACAGGTTTATTTGGCCCAACTGGTCAATGCTGATCTTTTCTTTAGCCATGGCAAAATTACTGTTCAGTCACTCGGAAGCCCTAGCAGGTAGTTAACAAAAATGAGCAAATTCATTGATAAATATCAAAAATGGGCACTTACTCTGCTCAAGGTTGGTGCAGTACTTTCATGAAAGATATTGTTGCCACAGGATGTACAAGGCACGCAACAATCCATAAACTTTGTAGCAGTCGAAAAATGGTTTAACAGGTGGGTTTTAAGTAGTCAAGGAAGAGGGAGAGGTGGAGATTTAGGGACGGAATGAGAACAAGCCCTGGGGCCTTATGGTGTGAAAAGGGGCAGATAAACGGTTGTGGAGTTGGGGGCAATGGAGAATTTTTTTCGGGGGGGGGGGGGGGGGGGGGGGGAAGGAGAGAGAAGAGAGAGAGAGAGAGAGAGATAAAGTGAAGTTTGTAGAGCTGGATGAGGCCAAAGGGTTTGAAACGAAGACAATACTTTTAAATTGGAAGCCTGAAGTAGAGGACAGGAAAACTGGGCTGGGTGCTCAATGGGATATAGGCTGTGTTCGGAATGTCACAAAGCAATGAGGATGGAAAGCTTGCATGGTGGACATTCAGATGGTTGAGACAGACATGGATAGCACAGATAGAGAGCTTCAGAAGATGTGTTGAGACAGGTATGGAGGTGCATTGTTGCATGATACGATTAAATGGTATTTGTGATGGAGGATACATGTGACCCCAAGCAAGCTTCTGCAAACAGGTTTATCGATTAATGTCATTGGGAAATTGAAACATAGGGTCAAAATCCAAATGCTTTAAGGAAATAGGTCAACTCTTTTTTTTGATGCATTGAGAAAATTGGCCGTCAGCTACTTAGTGGCTCAAATATTTCATGTTCATGAAAACTGCGGAATTAGTTTGGTGACTTCCACAACCTGCAGAAATATTCAATGCTTAGACACTTTAGAATCTGTACATAATATTTCTTAATACCCAATGATTCGAAGAATAGCAAGCGTGAATTTGCTCTAAATCCTGAATGAATTTAATCATACACGAGAGGTGGTGCAGTTTAGTGGGGGGGAACACCGGGTACTCCTTAGAGAAAGAGTCTAAGTGAGCTAATGGCACAGAAAAATCAGTGAGCACAGATTTACAAATGATAGAGGGTAGCCAAGCTGGTTCATAAAGCCATAAGTTCAGGAAAAAATTTGACTCATGAGGAATAAAACACTGGCATAGACCGTTGGGCCGAATGGTACATTGCTCAATGCTACAAGTTCGATGTAATTATCAATGACTATTGCATGATATAACAACCTTTACCATAACTAGTAGACTCCAAAGTTCTCTGCAAATAAATGTTATTTTGAGATGTTAATTTAGGGCCCAACTTTTCACATCCTGCAAAAATAAGCAGCCAAATAATTTATAGCTCCAGGCTCCTTACACTCATGTAACAAGGACTCTTGTACCACTAATACAACTAGAAACAGTAGATGACATATTTGCACCAGTCTATTCCCAATCAGCAAACCAAATGGAAGGAACGATGAGCAGTATTAGCATTTACTCTGTTTAACTCCAAACATTGGGTCAGACACGAATACAGCAGTTGAATTCCAGGAGTGTTATGGTTCTTAATCTGGAGGCAGTCTTCAGAGTGCAGCACCAAGGAGCACTAGTAAAACTGAAGTCAACTGGGATCGGGGGGAAATATTCCAATAGTTGGGGTCATATCTGGCGCAAAGCAGTTCTGGTTGTTGGAGGCCAATCAGTTCAATTCAGGATATTGGTGCCGGAGCACCTTAGAGCAGCACCAACAAAGCAGAATGCCTCAATAAGCTTCCCTCCACTGCAAGCATAGAGTTGGACTATTGCTAATGATTGCAGTGTTCAGTGCATTCTTAATTCCTCTGAAAATGAAGGAGTATATCCTTGCCTGGAGAAAAACTTGGACAATATCCAGGCTTGGGCTGATAATTGGTTCTAGCATGTGCACTGCACAAATGCCAGGCAATGACCATCTCCAACAAGAGAATCTGATCACCTCCCTAGGACATTGAAAGGCAATTACCAAGTCTCTCACCAATAGTCTGCAAATTCTCAAGTGACAGAAAAATGGACAACCAGCCACAAAAATGCTTTAGCTACTAGAGCATGGAGGTTGGGTACTCTGCCACACACTGATCACCTCAACTCTTCAAACTCTGAGCACCTTCATGAGTATAAGTCATGAGAGCAATGGAATGGTCTCCACTTCCTGCCAGCACCGACGCAAGAATTTCAACCACATCCAGCAAACAACCCACTTGATCAAAAACCCATCCACTCCTCCCACCATCAGCGTATTGTGGCTGCAGTTCTGTACTATTTACAAAGTGAACTTCAGCAATGAGAACTATTTGTTCAATGGTGAGTACTATCTGCTTACACGAAAAATAAGAATGGATTTTGAAGAAGCACTTTTAAAACAAGGTCATGGTTTTGTAAATACAAAGTCAATTTCTGGCCTCCACGGGGACCCACCAGTTTGCCTTGTTGTTAAAAAAAAAGTCAAAATGATAAAAGTAGTCCTCTGCTCAATGGCAGCCTTGACCTGCATGACTCCGCTATACATGCGGAGTCACCCACCACAGAAATTAAACTTAAGTTACACAGCTTTGAGGATGGAGCCATTCAAAAATTAACTTTCAGGCCAATCCAAAGGCTCTTTACTTGCAACAATTAATGAAGATACTTCGAACACTTCCAAAGTGGTGTCAGGTAAAAAGCGCAAGAGCACGGATTTTGCAGGTCTTCAAAACAAAAACAAAATGAATACATTATAATGGACTGAGAACTTTGAACATAAAACGAAAACGTAGAGCACTTTTAAGGCAATTTCTACTGTAATAAATCAGTTTTGCCATAGCTGTGATTTAATGGTTTTTAAATGCTTGCATTCATTTTATTTGGACTGGATAATTACATCATCCACATATTCTAGAAAGTGCAGATATTCTTGCTTACAATTAAATAATTCCAGAACAAATTATGGCTTCACTTACATTATGCAATTGCAGAGCTACATTGCAAATATAGCAACTTTATCCTGTAATAAACACGGCTGAGCTGGTACAATATACATACCCAGCAGTAATTATTTCTCACCTCCCACTTTGAGATCTTGGAGATTCCCACTGTATTGAGAGCAATGGAAGAAGAGTCTGGCTTGACGTTCAGTGCACTGGATAAAACCATATGATGTCAGCAGCTTCTCAATGATGCCTGTTTCGCGCAGGGCTCCTGAGGTACCATTAGCAAAACCAGAGTGGCCGTTATTATGCAAGAGATTCGGATCAAAGCTCATCTGCACAGGAAGAAAAAGGTTTTAATAAGCCAACATTCAAGAGAACCAAGCGTCTCCTGTTAATAACCACTGAAAACCAAAGCAGGCGGTAACTAGAGATTGAGCAGAAGTACCTTTTCCAAATGGCACTTTTCTCATGCATTTAAGATGAAACATGCAAATTTAACAGAACAATGCACTGGAGATAAACCTCACCATGACTAAGACACAGCTACCATTCAACAATCATAAGTACATTGACATGCAATCTTTAACCAGAAAGGGATTTTTTATTGAGGGGAGGAATAAGAACCAGTTAACTATATTTTAAGCACAGACACGGTGTGCATGGCACACAGTCAAATTACTCCGCTAAAATCTTGGCTCACCGCAAATTTACTGGAGGATTTAATTGGTTAACTTTGTAACTGAAGATGTGGTAAAGGTTGAATTTATTTTCAAAGGGTATCTGATGATATTGCTTAAGCTTTAAAAGAAAATAACCAATCTGACAATTCAGACTACATTAAGCTGTTATTTGGAGATACTACCACCAAAGCCACTTCAGCAAAAATAAATCATGCAAGTTTCAAGTAGTTTTAAAGGGGACATCACTTCATGGATACTGTACAGTATCCCGAATTTCAGGGAAAGCATTCAAGTATTGAGAAATTAGTACTCCTGCAAACAACCAAAATAATTCTGCTTGCCTTCTCAAAAAGCAAAACACTCAGTCAGAGATTAAAATTCAGATCCTTCAGTAACCACAGTATTTCCAGCTAAAATAGTTGATACAGCAAGAAAAATTGCAAAAGAGGTAAAAGTCAATTTAAACTAAATCAATAACCAATGCTGCAAAAGTCCAAAGGTTGTTTAGCTTAAGTTGAACATGCAATGACATTTATCAGTATTCATTTAGCAAAACAAGCTTAAGAGTCTGTATATTAAAAATATATGCTCATCACTTCTAAAAATGATTGTTGCCAGAAGATAGGTACTATATCTAGAAATGTTTTTAACAATCCTTATGGCTGAATGAAAGAGCAGCATTTCCTGGCTGGGGCTATTTTCTTTGAACATTGGCAAAATCAATGGCCACAGATGTGAATTGCTGCTTGAATGAGTGGATCATTTTTACTTCTGTTGAATGGAGAAGCTCAGAACTTCAAAAGATGTAAAACAATGCTTTAATATCTGCCTCAAGCCAACTTCAGATCCGTTTTCCAGTCTGCTAAGTTGTATTGGTCCTATTTGTGAGAGTTTCAAAGCAGACATTCATTTATATTAAGGAATTATTCAGATCGGTTCTTCAGTCTGCTAAGTTGTATTGGTACTATTTGTAACAGTTTCAAAGCAGACCTTCATTTATATGACGGAATTAAACAGGTATTGTTTTTCCCCCTCTATTCACAAGTTGAATCCTAACCAGCTATTTTACAGTCCACTTCATATTCCAATTTGGAAGGGTTTACACCCAAAACATTAAATCAGTTCTCAAAATTTGCTGACTGACATGTAGTGTTTCCAGCAATTTTTTCTTGTTTGTTTTCCAGCATCTGCTGTATTTTGCTCATTACTTTCCCCATACATCGCTGGCTGAAATTCAGAGCCCTATTGTTGCTGAAGCATCTTTACAGCTCTTGCATTGTAGTCAATTATACCTGGTATACACTTTCTCCCTTCTGCTTCCAGAAGAATGGCCGTTGAAACCTAGCATCATCCTCATTCTCAAAGTAGCTACATGTTTGCTAAACAGTTCTACGTTCCATATAATTCTAATTTAGGCTCGTACGGTCAAGACAAACTTGGTTAATATACTGGCTTCCGTGCCATATTTGATGTCATAGAATAGAGTGCAGAAGGAGGCCATTCAGCCCATTGAGTCTACACCGACCCTCAAAGAACACCCTATCTAGGCCCACGACCCACCCTATCCCCGTAACTCAATAACCCCACCTAACCTTTTGGTTAGCCAATCCACCTAACCTGCACATCTTTGGACTGTGGGAGGAAACCCACACAGGCACGGGGAGAACATACAAACTCCACACAGTGACCCAAGGTGGAAATTGAACTCAGGTCCTTGGTGCTGTGAGGCAGCAATGCTAATCACTGTGCCACCCCATGTAATTAATGTTATACTCAATTACCTACTGCAAACAGATAAATCTAGTGATGCTCTGGCACGCTGTTAGTCAAAAGTTCCGTTTTTAAAGAAAAAGCATTCAACGTCAGTCCATGCAAGTGCATTTACTCCCCAGTCAGCAGGTCAAATTACACCGTTATTACATGCTGTTAGTATGACTACTAGATTACTAGTCGGATTTTCCTCACTTACTGATCTCTGATAAAGAGGAATTCTCTTCTGTTTTTTAGCACTGATTGAGGCAGAGCGTATAGTTGAAAGAGGGTGAGAGAGAGTACTAGGAGCTGGAGGAGCAAGATGCTCTGAAGACACAGCGTAGAGACTCTGCATTTTACACAGCTGGAGTATGAAAGTACAGAATTATAGGACAGATTCATAAATGTAGTTAACTACGTACATCAATAGTAATCTCAAATTTCTTCAAATGGAAAAACTAATTTCTACACTAAGAGAACACTAAAACCATTGCAAAAACGTGGCTCGTACAAACCACAAGGAAGATGGAAACACTGAAACTTGGACCACATTGGATCAACAAGTTAATCCTGAGTTAGTTGAATAATAAAGACTAGGAAGGTTCCAGTTTCATTCCTCAGCCCATTTGGGGTTTAATAATCTCAGGTGGGGTAGTTATGGGAATTGTTCGGTGGTCTTGGCATTAATCATAGAATCCTTACAGTGCAGAATGAGGCAATTCGGCCCATCAAGTCCACACTGACCCTCTGAAAGAACACCCTACTTAGGCCCAATCCCCCTCCCTATCCACATAACTCCACCTAGGGGCAATTTAGCATAGCTAATCCATCTAACCTACACATCTTTGCACCGTAATGATTTAGGGGGAAAAAAAGGTTGGTAAGGGTTACACTCAAGACGGCTTCTGCAGTCTTGAATTGTTCATTTGAGAAGTCACCAGACGACAGCTTGCACATAGGTACAGGGGAAGGGCAGCACACGGCACAGTGGTTAGCACAGCAGCCCAGGGACACTGTTCGAGTGGAGTTTGCACATTCTCCCAGAGTCTGCGTGGGTTTCAACCCCACAACCCAAAAATGTGTAGGTTAGGTGGATTGGCCACACTAAATTGCCCCTTAATTGGAAACAAAATAATTGGGTACTCTAAATTTTTTTTTTTTTTTTTTTAATGAGGGGAAAAAATAGGTGCAGGGGAAGGAAAAGAAAATTTGACAGAAACCGGTTTTAAAAAAACATAATTCCAAACACCAAAATTAATTTATCTTGTACAAATACAGTTAAACTGGTCACAATTATTAAATGAGGACTTGTACATGGAATTTAAGTGGTGCCTTGCTTGTCCCATACATCGGAAAGGAGCAACATGAGCCATGGTTTCAAACCAACCTTAATGGCATCCTCAAATGGCTGATATGGCCAAGAGATTTTCACAAGTGAGGGTTGTCCAAGGCCACACAATTCTAGAGCAGTCTGCTATGAAATTGCTCTGAACATACCCATCCATATTCACCAGGATATCCTAGTACGGAGGGTCTCCATGTCAACAAAAATACAATTTGATAAAAGAACAGGGTGTACTTGGAATACAAACTTCCCTGAACTTTTCTTAGTTATCAAATCTCCGATAGTACGAGCTAAGAAATTATTGACAATTCTGCACAATCCAGAGGTTCAAAGAATGATCACAGCCTTTTTTGATTAGGTAATGTTTATTCTCAAAGAGTAGGCTACAGCCAGAACTGTACCAATAGTTCAGAATTTCCTCTTATATCCAGGTTTGGGCAGCACAGTGGTTAGCACTGCTGTCTCATGGCACCGAGGTCTGGGTTTGGTCCCAGCCCATGTGGAGTTTGCACATTCTCCATGTGTTTGCGTGGGTCTCACCTCAACCACCCAAAGATGTGCAGGCCAGGTGGATTGGCCACACTAAATTGTCCCTTAATTTGGGGGGGGGGGGGGGGGGGGGGGGGGGGGGAGAGAAAGAGAATTGGGTACTCGTTATATATTAAAAAAATAAAGTCTCCAAGGTTTGTACAAAGATAGTTCACTAATATACATCTTCCAATATAACACTTTGCTTCCCTCTTGTTCCAATCAGCAGCTTCAAGAGATTTCCTTTAAACCCCAAAACATTATCATTCTAAATCAAGTGTCACTACCATATAACAGCTCTGATGCAAGCATGGAGCATTAACAGCCTCTGTAGCTATGTACACTTCAGGGGGAAACCCCCCAAAGTATTACATTTGCCATGCTACATTTTCTTAGTTTGTGCATGGTCATGGTTAGGCGTAGCTAATTATACTTGGCCACCATAAAAATTCATTTTATGGGATGTGGATATTGCTGGCTAGGTCAGCAATTATTGCCCAACCTTGTTGCCCTTCAGAAGGTGGTGATGAGCTGCTTTCTTGAAATGCTGCAGTCCTTGAGGGGCAGGGACACCCACAGTGCTGTTACGGAGGGAGTTTCAGGATTTTGCCCCAGCAACAGTGAAGGAACTACGATATATTTCCACGTTAGGGTGGTGAGTGACTTGGAGCAGAACCTCCAGGTGGTGGGGTTCCCAGGTATCTGCTACTCTTTTCCTTTTAGATGGTAGTGGTCGTGGGTTTGGAAGGCGCTGTCTAAGGAACCGTGGCAAGTTACTGCAGTGCATCTTGTAGCTAGTACACAGCTGCTACTGCTCGTTGGGTGGTGGAGGGTTTGAATGTTCGTGGAAGGAGAGCAATCAAGTGGGCTCCTGTGTCCTGGATGGTGTCGAGCTTGTGTTGTTCGAGCTGCACTCATCTAGGCAAGTGGAGAGTATTCCATCACACTGCTGACTTGTGCCTTGGAGATGGTCGACAGGCTTTGGGAGGTCAGGTGGCGAGTTACCAGCCGTAGGGTTCCTAGCCTTTGACCTACCTGGTAGTCACAAATGGCTAGTCCAGTTCAGTTTCCTGCTCGACATTGCTTGGGCGAGGCCAAGAAGTAAAACAAATGCAGTAATCCGGTTTTACTCCATTTGATTATGTAGTTGAAAAGGTCAAAAGGATTGCTGGTCCAGTAAAATAGCTAGAATGTAGTAATTAATCTCTGAAATTGCAGTTCAGTTCTAGTTCCAAAATAAAGTGTAACTTCATTGAAGCCTACTTGTGACAATAAGCGATTATTATAAAATAAGGTTTTTAAACACGTTTTTCTGCAAGCTGTAAAAATTCTAACTCAAACTGAGTTTAGACGAGTTCCCAATGGGCATAAATCGCAGCACAAAACTTGCCAGTATTCAGGACAAATTGGCAATCTGATTCAGATTTCAGTGGCTGCAATTTTTCTTCTCTCATCTTATACAGGTACAGCAAGAATATTGACGGTTGAAGTGGAACAGAAGGAATTGGTTAGTGACGCTCATTATTGAAAAGATTCATCCAAATGAATTGAAAAAAAAAAAAAAAAAAAAAAAAAAAAAAAAAAAAAAAAAAAAAACTTACCAGTTGAGAAATTTATAGGTTCAAAAATAAAAAGCAATCTAAAGTATTGCAAACCCCACCAACTATTAAGTGGGGTGGCCATATGGTGCTAGTTACCTTTACTCTGATGACCATGAATGTATAGGTAGTTGTGAGCCAGACTCCTCTGACACAAAAGCTGTGGCTGAATGGAGATATCAAACTCTATGATTTCCTTCACAGGAAGCAAACCTTGTTATTTCACAGCAAGATAATTCACTTCCCACGGTTAAATTATTTACACCCGCAGAACTACCCCTAGTCACAAAAAAAACACACTAGAATGGAAAGCCAAAACAAATCTGGACAAAAGTTAGGAACAAAATCCCATTAGTACCCACAGAAATTAAACTTGATGAAACACAGCTAATAGGATTCATTCTTCTATAGTTGGCACTTTGCGATTCAAGCAATTTGTGAAAAAAAATCTCCAAATGGTTAACATCCATACAGTCATGCTTTTTTAACTGGTCTGTTCAGGTTTAAAGAACTCAGTGCACATATACTATGCTGTGAATTTCTTGCCATCCCAAATCTACAGTACGGTTTACCACCAAACAATTTAAAGAATAAGTAACATCCAGCTCCAAAATAAAAAAGGGGGTGGGTGGGGAATACCCAAGCTTGAGAGTTCTATATAGTACATAAAGTCCCAGAATTGTATTCAATTACGGTCTTTTGCGCATCCCTGATTTGAATCGCTCCACCACTGGCAGCCATGCCTTCAGTTACCAAGGGCCTAAACGAGAGCATTCCTCCCCAAAACCCGTGTCTCTTTCCTCATTTAAGAGGCACCTTAAAACCTACCTATTTGATCAAGTCTTTGGCCATCTGCATGAATGTCTCATGGCACAATATCCAATAACATTTCACACATGCTCCCATGTGGCACCTCAGGACATTACAATATTAAACAAGTACCATGCTGTTGTTTTAACCTTGCATTTTCCTGGAAAGGAGGCACAGGAAGGGGTGCAGGTGCTGGGCTGATGGAGATTCAATATCTGCCCTTTCCCCTCATCCCTTTTATCATTCAGTGTCACCAACTCTCTTGGTGAAACAGCAATTCACTTGCAATTTTAACATACTGCGCTGTGCTTGATACAGTCTTTTCTACATTGCGGAGAAGATTAGGGATTGCTTTGCAGAATCCTTCCACTGTAACTGATGGTAGATAAGGGGAAGCAAAGCATTCAGAAGGGTCCCACACAATAGGCTGATACACAAATTTGGGTTAATAGGTAATATATTAGTACGGTGTGAAAACTGGTTAACAAAGTAGAAAAAAACAAATCTTTATATTGGATTAGCAGTCTAATCAATAGGGTATCACCACAAGGGTCAAAGCTTGACTTTAGCTATTAACAAATCTACAATGCATTCAGTCTCATCGAAATTGCATCCAGGTTATACAAAATCTAACTGGAAAAATAAGCTGCAAAAGGGATCTAGCCAGGTTGAATAAGCAAGAATATGACATGGCAGTTATTTTGAAAATAAAAAAATGTTGAATATTTTATAAATGGTGAGACACAGAAATGTTGCAGAGGGCCTTGGGTGTCCTCACACATGAATCAAGGTAATATGAGGTACATGCTAACATGAGACGAGGCCATATCTGTAGTACGATGCAAAGTTTTGGTCTCCTTATCTAGAGAAAGATACACTAACAGTGGGAAGAAACGCAAAGGTTCAGACTGATTCTTGGTACGGGGGTAATACAGCGAGTAGACTGGCCTTCTATTCTCTGGAATTTAGAACCACGAGAGGTGATCTCATTGAAACACAGTACACAAGGATCTTGACAGGGTGAATGTTTCTCTGGCTGCAGAGTCTAGAGCATCAGTCATTGAAGTCGGAGGAGAAATATGGGTGGCACGGTAGCACAGTGGTTAGTACTGTTGCTTCACAGCTCCAGGGCCCAGGTTCGATTCCGGCTTGGGTCACTTGTGCGGAGTCAGATGTTCTCCCTGTGAGGAAAGTGTCAATTATGGGGCTAACTTGAATTGATAATGTTTTATCAGCTCATCACAGGATTGCATTAGCACGCTAGACTGATGGGGCATTTTAGTCTTCAAAGTCCCAACAAATATAATCGGCTGCATTAATTCAGCTGAAGGTCTGCTCTACGTTTTGTGTCATTCCTTTTGCTGTTAGGAGAACATTTTAACTATCCATTCGCACTGCCAAGCTGTAGAACTAGACACAGCTATCAAGGGAAAGGGTGCTGGCAAAGTGGAAGCTCTGGGCTAGAACCATGTACAATTGCAATAAAATGCAATATAAATCTCTGTACTTGACTCTCCTCCCAAATGCCCTGGGATGGGCAGTGTATCTAAGGTAGAATGTGCTGTCCAGAGGAGGTTCGCAAGAATGATCCCTGGAATGAAGAGCTTGTCGTATGAGGAACGGTTGAGGACTCTGGGTCTGTACTCGTTGGAGTTTAGAAGGATGAGTGAGGATCTTATTGAAACTTACAGGATACTATGAGACCGAGATAGAATGGACATGAAGAGGATGTTTCCACTTGTAGGAAAAACTAGAAGCAGAGGACACAATCTCAGACTAAAGGGACGATCCTTTAAAACAGAGATGAGGAGGAATTTCTTCAACCAGAGGGTGGTGGACCTGTGGAACTCTTTGCCGCAGAAGGCTGTGGAGGCCAATTCACTGTCTTTAAGACAGAGATAGATAGGTTCTTGATCAATAAAGGGGATACGATTTGAATCCAGCCTTGGGGGTGTGGAGTTTGCACTGTGTCTTTGTGGGTTTCCCCAGTGTGCTCCAGTTTTCTCCCACAGCCCAAAGATATGCAGGTTAGGTGGTTGGCCATGCTAAACGGACCTTTTGCTGTCTTTTCACAGTAACTTCATTGAAGCCTATTTGTGACAATAAGCGATTATGATGATCAATTCTTGGGATTATGGGGGTAGGGTGGGGGGGAAATAGGCTTAGGTAGAATGCTCTTTCGAAGGGTTGGTGCAGACTCTATATAAATGGTTTGCCCCATATCCTTAGACTGTGACACGCGGTTCTAGCCATCAGGAGCATTCTTCCTGCACCTAGCCAGTCTAGTCCTGTTAGAATTTTATAGGTGTCTACGAGGTTCTCTCCCCCCTCCCGACCCCCATTTAACTTCAGCGGATTCAAGGACCAAAACTGCACACAATATTCCAGGTGTGGCCTCACAAAGGCCCTGTATAATTGCAGCAAGACATCCCTGCTCCTGTACTCGAATCCTCACACTGAAGGCTAATGTACCATTTGCCTTCATTACTACCTATTGCTTATCTTCAGTGACTGGTGTACAAGGATACCCGGGTCTCATTGCACATTCCCCTTTTAATCTATAGCCATTCAGATAATAATTGGTCTTCCTGCTTTTGCTACAAAAATGGATAACCTCACATTATACCATATCTGCCATATATTTTCCCCACTCAGCTTACCCAAATCACACTGAAGCATCTGTGCATCCTGCTCACAGCTCACCCTCACACCCAGTTTTGTCTGCAAATTTGGAGACATAATTTAGTTCCCGCACTTAAAAATCATTAATAGTGAATAGCTGGGTTCCAATCTCTGTGGTACCTCAGGTCACTGCCTGTCATTTAGAAAAAGACCAGTTTATTCCTTTTGTTTCCGGTCTGCCAACCAGTTTTCCACCCATCTCAATAGACTACCTTTACATGCTAATCTTGTGAGGCCTTGTCAAAAGCTTTCTGAAAGACCAAATAACCACATCCACTGGCTCCCACTCATCAACTCTACTAGTTACATCCGTGAAGAATTCCAATAGCATGGTAGCACTGTGGCTTTACAGCACCAGGATCCCAGGTTCGATTCCTGGTTTGGGTCACTGTCTGCGGAGTCTGCATGTTCTCCACGTGGGTTTCTTCCGGGTGCTCCGGTTTTCTCCCAAACGTCCTGAAAGACGTGGTGTTAGGTGGTTTGGACATTCTGAATTCTCAGTGTACCCGAACAGGTGCCGAAATGTGGTGACTAGGGGATTTTCACAGTAACTTCATTGTAGTGTTGATGTAAGCCTACTTGTGACACTAATAAAGATTATTAGATTTGATAAGTATAATTTCCCAAGCCTGATTTCCCTTTTGTAAATACTTGCTGATTCTGTCCGATCATGCCACTACTATCCAAGTGCTTTGCTGTTAAATCTTTTATAATGGACTCTAGCATTTTCCCCACTACTGATATCAGGCTGACTGGTCTTTAAATCCCCTTTTTAGCTCTACCTCCCTTTTTAAAATAGTGGGGTTACATTTGCCACTCTCCAATCTGTAGGAACTGTTCCAGAGTGTATAGAATCTTGGAACATGACCATCAATGCATCCACTATGTCTAGGGCCACTTCAAGTACTCTGGATGTAGATTATCGGGCCCTGGGGATTTATTACCCTTTAATCCCATCAATGTCCTCAACACAATTTCCCTTCTAATACGGATGTCCTTCATTACCTCCCTCACTAAACCCTGCGTTTCCTCAACATTTCTAGAATGTCATTTGTGCCCTCCTTTGTGACAGCAGAACTACATCAGTCCCCAGACAAACCAAAGGATCGGTTTACCAGTGAATTCAAATAAAACAAATACTGGCTATCGTGTAGTTGGCAAATCGCTTTTGCACAAATATGCTTTAGGAACCATGCAGGAAATAGCAGAGCTCTGTGGTCAACATGAACTACAGCATTGGCAAGCCAATAATACTTATTCCTATTCCTCTCAAAAGACAACTTTGTACAAGTGAACATTCATTCTTCACAGATCCAGATAGTATTGCCAATCTTTACAACCAGAGGAAAAGCACTACAACAGAGTTTCATCCATTCCTTGTATACTTTCCACAAGTAGTGTTGGGGAGTCATCAGGAGCCCAAGCCGGGTGATTTTTTTGTTTAAAACTATTCCTAGTCCAAAGCCAGATCAGTTGTAGGGCCCTGGCTGGAAATCTATATTCTAAATTCACAAGAACACAAAATTCAGGAAAGTAGGTCACTTGCCCACCTGACACATCCTCCCCATTCAATAGGTTCATGGCTGATCTGATTTTGGCCTCAATCCCCTAAACTTCATTGTCAATCAAAAATCGATCTCACCCAGTCACGGGCTAAATTATGACCCAGCCTCCACTGCTTTCTGAAGAGGAGAATTTCAGACTAATGGCCCTCAAAAATGTTTTGCTCATCCCAGTCTTAAATG
This sequence comes from Scyliorhinus torazame, assembly GCF_047496885.1. Lineage (NCBI taxonomy): Eukaryota > Metazoa > Chordata > Chondrichthyes > Carcharhiniformes > Scyliorhinidae > Scyliorhinus > Scyliorhinus torazame. The sequence goes on from NC_092723.1 coordinate 73,138,117, forward strand.
GGAGATCCCCAATTTTTTATAAATTGTTACCTAGTTTTAGACTTAGCCACAAAGGGGAAAAGCCTCTTAAGAATCTACCTCATCATGTCCCTTCAGGATCACCTCAATTCTTTGGAGCTCTAATGGGGAAAGAGTAAACCGTTCCTCATAATAGTTTCTAATATTATATCTTTCTCAAGGAGATCAAAACTGTATACAGTACTTGGGGGCTTTTCACAGTAACTTCATTGAAGCCTACTTGTGACAATAAGCTATTATTATTATTATTATTATTATTAAGATGCAGTCTCACCAAGGCTTGTAACACAGTTACAACATAGTTGTAGCAACATTCCCTACTTTTATATTCTCGGCTTGTACCTGGAGTTTAGAAGAGACGAGTTGATTGAAGATTCTGAGGGGTCTCAACAGGGTGGATATGGAGAGAATGTTTCCTCTGGTGGGAGAATCTAGAACTAGGATTCACTGTTCTCAGAGGATCAGGAGTCTTTGGAACCTCTTCCTGAAAAAATGGTGGAAGCAGAATCTTTGTATTTTTTTTAAGACAGAGGTGGGTAGATTATTGGTAAGCAAGGGCGTGATAGGTTATCAGGGATAGGTGAGATGCAGATTTGAGGTTACCATCAAATCAGAAAATCAGCCATTATTTTACTAAATGGTAGAACAGGCTCAAGGGGCTGAATGGCCTACTGCTTTTTTGTATTACTCTTGCAATAATTGCCGGCATTACATTGGCTTTCCTAATCACTTGCTGAACCTGCATACTGACTTTTTGTGATCATGTACTGGGATACCCAGATCCCTCTATAATGAAAATCGCTTATTGTCACAAGTAGGCTTCAAATGAAGTTACTGTGAAAAGCCCCTAGTCACCTCATTCCGGCGCCTGTTCGGGGAGGCTGGTACGGGAATTGAACCATGCTGCTGGCCTGCCTTGGTCTGTTTTAAAAGCCAGCTCTTTACTATTGAGTTCCGCAGTCTCTCCCCTTTTAAATAATGTGCTGTCCAATTCTAAGATATCATCCAGCCAGAACTTTATGCAAGTTATTTTAGAAATTTCCCCAACACCAGTTATTCCAAAATGGTGTCCTGCAACATTTTCAGAACAGAGCATCGAGAAACCCCCAACATAACTCCGTAAAAGCTATGTATATTTTGCACGAAGCTCCAAGGGGCAGCACGGTGGCACAGCGGTTAGCACTGCTGCCTCACGGCACTGAGGACCTGGGTTCTATCCCGACTCCCAGTCATTGTCCGTGTGGAGTTTGCACATTCTCCCAGTCTGCCTGGGTCTCACCCCCACAACCCAAAGATGTGCAGGGTAGATTGGCAAAAAAAATTGCCCCTTAATTAGAAAAAAATAATTGGGTATTAATTGAGTCTGTAAACAAATCATGCCACATATGTTTTTACAAGCCCTCAAAACGTTATACAAGCAGAAAGGATAGCCAGTGAACAAAGTAGCAGGAAATCTACAAGCATTGTGACCCTTCTAAATAAAAATATATGTTAATGAAATTGAAGGGAAAATAGGAGCAACTGTCAAGTAAAGTTTTGAAAATTTTGCACCTGCACGAGAAGAGCAAAAATGCGTTTGATTGACTGTTTAAAAAATTAAGAGCAGCTTTCCTTAAAGTAATTTCTGGAAAATAAAAGTAATTTTAAAAACAGGAATAAGAGTGGCTGAAAACAAAAGGGGCTGCTTCTAGACTATTTATTAAGCTCTTTTTATTGGCGAGGTAAACAAGTAATCACCACATCCAAGATAGCATGTCAGTTTGGCACGATAATGTTGCATGCTTAAATCGAAGGCCAGAGATTTTTATATTAATAGAAAAGATTGCAAATTGTATATTTTAAGTATTAACCTGCAAACAAATCATTGAAATGACAAAAGGAAAATCAAATCATCCAAGAGTACATGTTATCTGCATTGTGAATAAAGTCGTTTTTATAAATGTGTACGTGCGCTAGTGGTTAAACGTCAGATTTCTTCGGAGAGAAGTATGGATTGGCGCAGGGGGAAGGGTTTAGGTACATACGGGGGGGGGGGGGGTGAAAATTTGTCAATAAAAATACCTTTAAAAGTCAAATTAATCAATAAATGTTTTCTCAATGTATGGTTACTCAGAAGGACCAAGTATTTTAGGAACTGGAGGTCGAAAAATAAATTAGCAATATCATGACCCTCTCCCTTCAACAGTAACTTGTGGTCTCCTCGAAATACTGGTAGCAACCAGTAAAAGACGACTGCAATTGCTTGTGATTTGATGAATTCCCCCCCCCCCCCCCCCCACTTATTAACTACTATAAACTGGTTATTTGGACCAACACGCCTCTGAACATCATTGGAAGTAACATCTGGCCATCAAGTACAGCAAATGAATGCAGTTGGGGTTCTTTCTCGGACTTTACAGCAGCCATCTCATCTGGCCATGGTGCAAACGTTCTATTTACTTCATTACCAAAGGAATAGAATACAACCCCAACCAAAGTATTACAGAGTGATGAAAGCAGGCTGCATCTCCCCCAGTCACAGAGCACTTGCTAAGTTATCATAGTCCAGCAATAATGTCAATCATAGTAGATGAATACCATCTGCACATGAACATTTGTAGTTTTAAGTATTAAACACACAAAATTCAAGGTATAAGATTTGAATCTCAAAATGCACTCCTTGCAAAAAATGGGTGGGCTAGTTTGGTGCATTAGACTAGGTGGAAGTGATCTGTTCAGTGGTGGAACTAGGAGCAGTGCTGATACCAGGACTAACTACAGGACTGATGTAGGAGCATAGGAAATAGGAGCAGAAAGCCATTCAACCCCTTGATCCTGCTCAGTCATTCAACTAGATCATGGTTGATCTACCTCAATGGTCATTTTTCCATGCGATTCTAGTATCTCCCAATGTCTTTAATGTGTAGAAATCTCACAACCGGTCTTGAACACGGAGCCTCCACAGTCCTCTGGGGTAGAGGATTCCAGAGAAACTACAGGACTGAGAGGCAGAGAAGTACTATTACAGATTCAACTCAGTCAGCCCTTTGCTTCCCTGCCACTTTAAATACAAAAACTCAAGCCCCCTCTCTAGGTCCTGGCTCGAAGTAGGGGACAAAAAACAGAGATTTTGATATGGACTAGGTGCTGGGAGTCATCAGACTGTAGTTGTATTCTTGAAACATTCTCCAGAAACATAACACAAGAGCTAGGAGTAGACCATATGGCCCATTAAGCCTACTCTGTCATTCAATACAATCATGGCTGACCAGTTTTCCTGTCCGCTTCCCATATCCCTGGATTTCCTGAGACATCAAAAGTCTGTATATTCAATGACGGAATGCCACAACCCTCTGGGCAGAGAATTCCAAAGATTCATAGCTCTTGAAGTGAAAAGGTTTTTTCTACATCTCAATCATAAATGATTAGACCTTTCTCTTCAGTCTGCACCCCCCACATTCTGGATTCCCCAAACAGAGGAAACAATCTCTCAGTATATACCCCGTCAAGCCGCTACAGAATCTAGAGTTCCAATGAGCTCAACTCTCATTCTTCTAAACTCCAGAGAGTGTAGGTCCAATTAACTGAGCCTCTGTCTATAGAACATCTCATTCCAAGGTGACCAATTTAGTGAACCTTCACTATACTGCCTCCAATACAAGTATATCCTTCCTTAACTATGGAGACCAAGACTGCACTCCGTGCTCCTGCTGTGGGCTCAAACATTCTGCACAACTGTAGGAAGACTTTCTTATTCTTGTTCCTTCTTCTTGTCTTTTCCCGCTCAGAGGATTGGAATCTGAGGGGGGGAGTCTCAAGAGAGGGAAATAAAGATAGAAATGAAAAACAGAAAAGTAGAAAGCAAAAGTGGAAACCAAGGCTAGCCTCAAATAAGGCCATAGTACAAAAAAAACTGTATGAAAATGTTAAAAGACAAGTCTAAAGGCACTCTTTGAATGCACAGGCATTCGCAGCAAGGTTAATGAATTAACATGCTTAAACTGAAATAAACTAGTACGATATGATTACGATTGTGGAGAAATGGCTGCAAGGTTGGAAGCTGAATACCCAAGGGTACTCTATATTTAGGAAGGACAGATAAAAAGGTAAAGAAATTGCACTGGTAGTGCTAGTTAAGGATGAACTCATTGCAATAGTGAGAGAGGATACTGGCTCAGAAAATCTAGATGTTGAATCAGTCGGAGTGGAACGAAGAAGGAACAAGGGGTGGAAAACATTGAATCGTAAAATAGAATCCCGACAGTGCAGGAGTCTATTCGGCCCATCGAGTCTTCACCGGCCCTTGGAAAGAGCGTCCTACTTAAGCCCACGCCTCCATCTTATCCCCGTAACCTACCTATTGGACACTTAAGGGGCAATTTAGCATAGCCAATCCACCTAATCTGCACACCTTTGGACATTAGTGGGAGTTGTCTATCAGCCTCCAAACAGTAGTGGTAAGGTAGGGAATAGCATTAAACAGGAAATTAGAGATGCATGCAACATATAGATTGGGCAAACTGAATCAGTAATAAATCTGCGATTGGCAAATTCCTGAAGTGTGCACGAGATGCTTTAAAAAACATTTTTTAAATCCAGTATGTCAAGCAACCAACAGGCATCTAGATCTGGTATAATGTAATAGGAGTTTAATTAATAATCTTGTTGTGTGGGGTCCTTAAGGGAACACTGGCCATAAACATGATAGAAATTATCATTTGGATGTAAAGTGAAGTTCAATCGGAATCTAGTGTCCTAAATCTAAACAAAGGCAACTACAAAAGGGGGAACTTCATTTAAAGGCATGACAGTGATAGGCATGGATAATATTTAAAGAATAATTTATTGAAAAATTCCTTGCTGGCGCAGAAACACAAAAAGAAAAGCAGCCCAATCATAAATTAAGTATATTAGATCCAAAGGAGTGTCATAAAGTTGAGGAAAAGTAGCAAACCTGAGGATTGGAGGCAGTTTAAGAGCACGAGAGTAAACTTACAAGCAGACTATAAAAGCTTCTGCAAGTATGTAAAAAGAAAAAGATTAGTGAAGACAAATATAGGTACTTTACAGTTCAAAAAAAGGAGGAAATGGCAGAGCAATTAAATAAGTTGCGTCTTAACGGAGGAAGGCACAAGTAACTTCCCATAAATGCTAGGGAACGAAAGGTCTAGTGAAGAGGAATTAAAGGAAATTTGTATTAGCAAATAAATAGTGCTGGAGAAATTAATGGGACTGAAAGCAGATAATTCCCCAGGGCCTAATCATCTACATTCTAGGGTAGGAGGTGGCCATGGAAATAGTGGATGTATTGGCAGTCATCTACCAAAATTCTGTAGGTTCTGGACCAGTCACAGTGACAAAACAGTCAAAAATATAACTCAGGTTATTTAACGGAGGAAGAAAACAGTGAATTACAGACCAATTAGCCTAACATCAGTAGTGGAAGAGTCTATTCTAAAAGATGTGATAATATCAACAGGATTACTCAAAATCAACATGAATTTATAAAAGGGAAATCACGATTGACAAATCTCCTGGAGTTTTATTTGAGACTGGATTAGGGGAACCAGTGAATGTGGTGTAGCTGTATTTTCAGGAAGCTTTTGATGAAGTGTGCAAGAGGTTAGCGTGCAAAATTAAAGCACAAGGGATTTGGGTGGGGGAGAGAGAGAGAGAGAGAGAGAGAGAGAGAGAGAGAGAGAGAGAGGAGAGAGAGAGAGAGAGAGAGAGAGAGAGAGAGAGAGAGAGAGAATATATTGGCCATGGATTGAGAATTGGTCGGCAAGAGGAAATGTACGGACAAAGTGACAACCGGTGACTAGTGCAGGGATCAGTGATTGGGGCTCTAGCTATTTACAATATACAACAATCTGAATGAGGGAACCAAATGTAATAATTCCAAGTTTGCTGACAACACAAAACTTGGTGGGGAATGTGAGAGGATGTTAAGAGGCTTCAAGGTGATTTAGACAAGTTGAGCAAGTGGACAAATAGATGGCAGATGCAGCACAATGTGGATAAATGTGAAGCTATCCTATCGAAAGGCGAAATAGAATGGCAGAGTACTATTTGAATAGAGAGATGCCAGCCCTGCCGACAGCTTGGGTGCACCTTCATGAGCCATCAGCCAGTAACCATTACTAGTACCACCAGCTAAACAGTGAAGAGGTGCAAACTGTGAATGTGGACAGTACGTGGTGGAGTGGCGTCACCCCCAGGCCTGCAACTGGCAGATTTTCAGAGTTAGAGACTCTCCCCTCCTGGCTTTGGCCACATTGGAAATGGCAACAGCTGAGGGGAGACAGAGATCAGAAAAAAAAAAGAGGATAAACAATCGTCAGGACACAGACTAGCAAGAGGGGGCAAGAGAAATGTTACAGAACTAACCAAGACCCATTATATTTTGAAGCCAACTAATTAACTAGACAGGTGATAGTTCTGCAGAAATTCAATTTTGCATTGTCAAAATCTTTAGCTGGTCCAGAAATTACATTTTTAAAATTAATTTACAAGATGTGCACATCACTGGCTAGGCCAGCATCGATTGGCCATATGTAATTGTCCTTGACAAGGTGGCGGTGAGCTGCTGCCTTGAACCTACAACCAGGGAGTGAGTTCCAGGATTTTGACCCAGCAACAGTGAAGGAACAGCAATACATGGTCAGGATGGCGAGTGACATGGAGGGGCACATCCAGGTGTTGGTGTTCCCATGTGTCTGCTGACCATGTTCTTTGAAAATGGTAATGGTCGTGGGCTTGAAAGGTGTTGCCAAAGGAGTCTTGGTGAGTTACTACTACTAATAATAATCTTTGTCACAAGTAAGCTTACATTAACACTGCAATGAAGTTACCATGAAAAGCCCCTAGTCGCCACATTCGGGTACACGAGGGAGAATTCAGAATGTCCAAATTACCTAACAGCACATCTTTCAGGACTTGTGGGAGGAAACCGGAGCACCCGGACGGGGAGAACATGCAGACTCCACACAGACTGACCCAAGCCGGGAATCGAACCTGGGACCCTGGCGCTGTGAAGCTTGTAGATGGTACACACTGTTGCCACTATTCGTCTGTGGTGGAGGGAGCAAATGTTTGTGGAAGGCATAGCAATCAAGTGGGATGATTTGTGCTGGACAGTGTTGAGCTTTTGGAGTGATGTTGGAGCTGCATTCATCCAAGCAAGTGGAGAATATTTCATCATACTCCTGACTTGTGTCTTGCAGATGCTGGACAGGCTTTGGGGAGGAGGAGGTTACTTACTCACCACAGGATTCCTAACCTATGACCTGCTCTTGCAGCCACGGTATTTATATGACTAGTTCAGTTCAGGGTTGATGATAACAGGCTGGTTATTCCAATAAATCACAGCGTTGCAAACTTCCATAACTTTAATTATTTTATGTAACTGGGACAAGACTGATAAACGAGGGCATGTCTGCGTGGAGTTTGCACTTTCTCCCAGTGTCTGCCTGGGTTTCCGCTGGGTGCTCAGTTTCCTCCCACAGTCCAAAGATGTGCAGGTTAGGTGGATTGGCCATGTTAAATTGTCCCTTAGTGTCGAAAAGGTTAGGTGGGGTTACAGAAATAGGGTGGAGGCATGGGCCTAATTAGGGTGCTCTTTCCAAGGGGCGGTGCACACTCGATGGGCCGAATGGCCTCCTTCTGCACTGTAGTGATTCTGTGATGTGTTTTTTTTTATATCCAGCTCTACATTCTTAAACTTTAATCAACACATCCTGTTCCAATTTCCTCCACCCTCCAAGGCGTGGTAGTTAAATGTCAAGTTTAGGTGGGGTTACGGTGATAGGGTGGGGGAGTGGGCCTATGTAGGGTCCTCTTTCAGAGGGTTGGTGGAGACTCAATGGGCCGAAAGGTGTACACAACCAGTAATAATTTAAAATCTTCTAATTGTGCACTGTTTCAATCATCTTTTCCTTTTCTGTCCAGTGTTGCTATGGCAGAAGGATGTAATTACATTTGCCAAGTTAACACAAGCAGCTTTTTTTAATAAATGTGTACAGAGGAATTTAGAATGAAAATATACAAGAACAGAATTAAACCTGCAGACATCTGATCCATATCATCCCAACTACTAACCGCATCATCTGAAGACTACCACGTCATCTGAAGACTACACTTAGTCTTAACGCATATTGCACAGTTACTGCTTTCCTAGACTGACAACTAAAAAAAAAAAAATTGAGCTTTAAATTTAGAAATGAATAATCAGAACACTTGGGTCAAAATGTCTTTAAACCCGCCAATTATACTTTGCTTTACAATTTACATAAAGAGATCTTCCAGTAACCTCTAACACAAACAAATCTATATTTTTTTCTCCCCCAAAGTGCTGCGTCAGATCCCCACACATTATGTACTAAAATACTGCATTATACTCTTCACTAATCAAGCAGACAAGAAAATACACACTTCAATCCTGCATTGTAATGCATTCTTTACCCAAAATTGGGATAGCTAGAATACAAAATAGAATGAGATAAAGTAGCACCCTTCATTTGGTAATATATATCTGAAATACATAAAGAATTGCAATTCAATGCAACATGCGTAATACAAGAGGACAGACAGGAAGTGCTGGAAATACTCAGCAGCTCTGGCAACACCTGTGGAAAGAGAAACAGAGTTAACACTGCAAGTCAAACATGAGACGGATGGGTTTTATGCCCTTGAAAGGGCAGAAAGAACAAAAGGGAAGGTCTGGGATAGGATAGTGAGATTAATGACAAAACAAATGTCATGGAATAGGGCAAAGGGAGTGGTTGCAATAGTCCGAACCTTTACAGTACTGGAGGATGCCATTCAAGCCCATTGTGCCTGCACGGTCTTATTCTCCCACCTTCTCCTACAACCTTGCACATTCTTCCTTTTTGGATTAACAGTAATTCTCTTTTGGATGCCTCAATTGTACCTGCCTCCACCACAATCTCAGGCAGCGCATTCCAGACCTGAATCGCTGCATCACAAAGTCGCTTTTGCCTATTATTTTAAATCTGGGTCCTCACATTCTTGATGCTTTCACGAATGGAAAGTTTCTCCTTATCTACTCTGTCCAGACACCTCATGCTTTTGGATGCATTAAAGAAACAGTGTATTTGGCCAGAGTGGGTGTGAATAGCAGGATAATGAAGCTCTGCCTGAAAGCAAAAATAGGAAAACAAGATCAAAACTAGCGCACGGCAAAAAGCAAAACAAAATGGAGAACAAGGTCATGATCTGAAATTGTTGAACTCAATGTTGAGCACAGAAAGCAGTAAAATACCGAATGGGACGATGAGGTGCTGTTCCTAGAATTTGCGCTGAGCTTCACTGGAACACTGCAGCAGGTCGCGAACAGAAATGAGTGCGAGAGCAAGTGGAGAATTAAAATGACCAAGAAACTCCAGGTCATGGTAAAATAGACCAAGAAACTAGACGCTTCGGGTACTAACAGCACAGCACGGTAGCAGCGGTTAGCCCGGTTGCTTCACAGCGCCAGGATCCCAGGTTCGATTCCCAGCTTGGGTCACTGTGCAGACTCTCCCAGTCAGCGTGGGTTTCCTCCGGGTGCTCCGGTTTCCTCCCACAGCCCAAAGATGTCCAGGTTAGATGGATTGGCCATGCAAAATTGCCTTCAAGTGTCCAAAACAGGTTAGACCGGGTTACGGGGATAGGGTGGAAGTGTGGGGCTTAGGTGGGCCGGTGCAATCGATAGGCCGAATGGCCTCCTTCTGCACTGTAAATTCAATGTTCTATGATGTGGGCGAAGAGGAGGTGGTCCGCAAGTAGTCACCCAATCTGTGTTTGGTCTCCTCCATGTAGAAGAGACTGCAAGGTAGACTAAATTGAAAGTAATCACTGCTTCACCTGGATATGGAGGTGGGAGGGGCAACCCCCATCACATTTCTGGGAGGGAGTGGAAGGGGCGAGAAGAGAAATTCAGGAAAGGATTCAGATATAACTGAGGGCCCTGTCAACCAGAGTTTGTAAGGCGTGTGTGGGGGGTCGGGGGGGAGGAGGAGAGAGAAGAGAGGAGGGGGGGGGGGGGGGGGGTGGTCAGGGAGGAATCCTCAACTGAAGAAAAAGACAGACATCAGAAGGTCAGTCATGGAAGGTTGCATCATCAGAACAGATGTGACAGCGCGGGCTTTTTCCCGCGCTGAAGACTGGAGGGGGCGGGGCCGGGGAAACAAAGGTTGTTTCCCGCGCTTAGAATGGAGGGGGGGGGGGGGGGGAAGAGAAAAAAAAGAGTCTATGGATGGGGAACGGGAGAGGGGGGGGGGGGGGGGGGGGGAAGAAAGAGTCTATGGATGGGGAACGGGAGAGGAGGGGGTGTCACACAATGGGAGGAGTCGAAGGAGGCGGGAGCGGCCGGGGTCAGCAGGAGGCAGCTGACTTGCGGAAGTGCAATGGGGGAGTAAATCAGCTAGGATGGGTCCTAGCCGGGGGGAATAGAGTTGCTGCTGCTATGGTCAAGGGAGAGCTGGAGCGAGTGGGGGAGGGGGGTTGAGACGGGGCTATGCCGCTGTGGGGAACGGGCCGGGTGTGGGGTGCGGGCGCGTGGCTGACCGAGGAGGGGCCATGGCTAGTCGGCGGGGGGCGTAGCCCCCTGATCCGGCTGATAACCTGGAATGTAAGGGGACTGAATGGGCCGGTTAAGCGGGCCCGCGTACCTGAACGGGCTCAAGGCGGATTTTATGCTCCAGGAGACACACCTGAAGGTGGCAGACCAGGTAAGATTGAGGAAAGGGTGGGTAGGTCAGGTGTTTCACTCAGGGCTGGATGCCAAAAATCGAGGGGCGCCGATCTTGGTGGGAAAGGTGGTGTCATTCGAGGTGTCGAGCATTGTGGCAGATAATGGCAGTAGGTATGTAATGGTAAGTTGCAGGGAGAGAGGGCAGTACTGGTCAATGTGTATGCCCCAAATTGGGACGATGCGGGTTTTATGCGGCGCATGTTGGGTCGGATCCCAGACCTGGAAGTGGGGGGCCTGATAATGGGGGGAGACTTTAACACGGTGCTGGATCCGGCACTGGATCGCTCCAGGTCTAGGACGGGTAGGAAGCCGGCGGTGGCTAGAGTGCTGAGGGGGTTTATGGACCAGATGGGAGAGGTGGACCCTTGGAGATTTGCAAGGCCGGGGGCTAGGGAATTTTCATTCTTCTCATGTCCATAAGGCTTATTCCCGAATCGACTTTTTCATTTTTGAGTAGGACGCTGATAGCGAGAGTAGAGGACACGGAGTATTCCTCCTCCCCCCCCCCCCGACCCCACACACACACCTTCCATTTCGGACCACATCCCGCATTGGGTGGACTTGGAGGAGGAGAGGGACCAGCGCCCGCTGTGGTGCTTGAAGGTGGGACTGTTGGCAGACGAGGAGGTGAACGAGCGGGTCCGAGGAGGCATAGAGAGGTACTTTGAGACCAACGACAAGGGGAAGTCCGAGTGGGGATGGTATGGGAGGCGCTGATATGGGGAGAGCTGATCTCCATTAGGGCCCACCACAAGGTGCCGGGGGGGGGGGGGGGGGGGGGGGGGGGGAGAAAAGATGGTGAGGGTAGACAGGAGGCATGCGGAGGTGCCGGAGGAAGGATCGGTGAGGAGGAGGCGCAGCCTCCAGGCCGAATTCGACCTGGTGACCACCAGGAAGGCGGAGGTGCAGTGGAGGAAGGCCCAGAGGGCGATCTAGGAGTATGGGGAAAAGGCAAGCCGGATGCTGGCGCATCAGCTTCTGAAGCGTGACGCAGCTAGGGAGATCGAGTGAGTTAAGGACAGGGGAGGGAGTGTGGTTGGCATCAATGGGGTCTTCAGGGACTTTCACGAGGAATTGTACCGATCCGAGCCTGGATCAATTGAGGTTTCCAAAGGTGGAAGAGGGACTGGTGGTGGGATTAGGGGCCCCGATTGGGCTGATCAAAGGGATAGGAAGCATGCAGACAGGGAAGGCACCGGGGCCGGACGGTTTCCCGGTCGAATTCTATAAATTTGGGCCCGTTGCTAGTCAGGACCTTCAATGAGGCAAGGGAGGAGGGGGGCTTTGCCCCCGACGATGTCCCGAGCACGGATTTCCTTGATCCTGAAGCGGGACAAGGATCCCCTGCAGTGTGGGTCTTACAGACCGATTTTCTTGCTAAATATAGATGCCAAGGTGCTGGCGAAGGTCTTAGCCACGAGGATTGAGGATTGTGTGCCGCAGATCATTCATGAAGACCAGACGGGGTTTGTGAAGGGGAGGTAGTTGAACGCGAATGTGCGGAGGCTTTTGAACGTTGTCATGATGCCTGCGAGGGTGGGGGAGGCGGAGATAGTGGTGGCGATGGACGCTGAGAAAGCCTTCGATAGGGTAGAGTGGGGGTACCTGTGGGAGGTGCTGAAGAGATTCAGGTTTGGGGATGGGTTTGTCAGGTGGGTTAGGCTGTTGTAGGAGGTCCCGATGGCGAGTGTGGCCACAAACAGGAGGAGGTCCGAGTACTTTCGGTTGACCGAGGGACGAGGCAGGGGTGTCCCGTGCCCCCTGCTCTTCGCACTGGCGATTGAACCCCTGGCTATGGCACTGAGGGAGTCAAGGAACTGGAGGGGGTTGGTGCAGGGTGGGGAGGAGCATAGGGTGTCGCTCTATGCGGACGACCTGCTGCTGTATGTGGCGGACCCGGTGGGGGGGGGGAATGCCAGAAGTAATGAGGATTCTTAGGGAATTCGGGGACTTTTCGGGGTAGAAGCTCAACATGGGGAAGAGCGAGCTGTAGTGGTTCACCCAGGGGACAAGGAGAGGGGGATTGGCGAGCTCCCACTAAAAAGGGGGGGGGGGGGGGGAGAGGAGCGTCAGGTATTTGGGGGTCTGGGCCGCCCTGCATAGGCTTAATTTTACAAGGCTGGTGGAGGTGTTCAAGAGGTGGGACGCATTGCCGCTGTCCTTTGCGGGTAGGGTGCAGTCAATCAAAATGACGGTGCCCCCAAGGTTTTTCGTTCCTGTTCCAGTGCCTCCCCCGGTTTATCCTGAAGGCTCCTTTTAGGCGGGTTAACAGGAGTATAATGGGGTTTGTGTGCGCGCGAGGGACCCCGAGGGTGAGAAGGTTGTTCCTGGAGCGAAGCAGAGAGAGGGGGGTCTGGCGCTGCCCAACCTCTGTGGGTACTACTGGGCCGCCAATGCGACGATGGTGCGCAAGTGGGTGATGGAGGGGGAGGGGACTGCATGGAAGAGGCTGGAGACGGCGTCGTGTGGGTACAAGTCTGGGGGCGCTGGCAACAGCGCCACTGCCGCTCCCCCCAAGGAGGTATACCACGAGCCCTGTGGTGGCGGCTGCCCTCGAAATTTGGGGGCAGTGGAGGTGGCATGGGGGAGTGGGGGGGGAAAAAGAGAGAGTTGGGGCCTCGGCGTGGACCCTATTACGGGGGAATCACCGGTTCGCCACAGGGAGAACAGGTGGAGGGTTTTCAGGGCAGGGATACAAAGGTTGGGGGACCTGTTTGTGGACGGGAAGTTCGCGAGCCTGGGTGAGCTGGAGGAGAAGTACGGGCTCCCCGTGGGGAACACCTTCAGGTACTTGCAGGTAAGGGCGTTTGCCAGGCGGCAGGTGGTGGAATTCCCGCGGCTACTGCCCCACACAGTACAGGACAGGGTGCTCTTGGGGGGGTGGGTGCGAGTGGGGAAGCTCTCGGAAACTTACCAGGTGATGCAGGAGGAGGAGGAGGCCTCGGTGGTGGAGGTGAAAGGTAAGTGGGAGGAGGAGCTGGGAGAGGAGATTGAGGAAGGGACGTGGGCAGATGCCCTAGGGAGGGTGAACTCTTCCTCATTGTGCGCGAGGCTCACTCATACAGTTTAAGGTGCTGCACAGGGCACACATGACCGAGACAAGGATGAGCCGGTTTTTTTGGGGGTGAGGACAGGTGTGTTAGGTGCTCAGGGAGCCCAGCAAATCACACCCATATGTTCTGGGCATGCCCAGCACTGGAGGAATTTTGGAAGGGCGTAGCGAGGACGGTGTCGAGGGTGGTAGGATCCAGGGTCAAATCAGGCTGGGGGCTCGCAATATTTGGGGTGGCAGAGGAGCCAGGAGTGCAGGAGGCAAAAGAGGCCGGTATTCTGGCCTTTGCGTCCCTGGTAGCCCGGCGAAGGAATCTTCAGTGGAAGGATGTGAGGCCCCCAAGCGTGGAATCCTGGATCAGCGATATGGCAGGGTTCATTAAATTGGAGGGGGTGAAATTCGCCACGAGTGGGTCGGTGCAAGGGTTCTTTAGGCAGTGGCAACCGTTCTTAGACTTCCTGGCAGAAATTGGTCAATGGCAGCAGGAACTCGGGGGGGGGGGGGGGGGGGTTTACTTTATTTTTGTTTTTGTTATTTACACTGAAGGGTCTGAGGGGGTGTATATACCTGTTAAGTTAAGTCGGGGTGTTAATGTTAATTTATTATTTATGTACAGGGGGAGGGGGGTATGGAGGGTTGCTTTTCTAGACTGTGTTTTGTACTTAACCCTGTTGAGTTCTTTTTACATTTTGTTATTGATATTTTATGAAAACCTTAATAAAAAATATTTTTTAAATAAAGAACAGATGTGACAGAGAGAAGTGTAGTTGAGGCCACTGTCCACTAATTGCCAATATACGCCCATGGCTATCACACCCTACAAGGACTCCATTCCATTCTCCCAGTTTCTCCGTTGCTCTCTACCCTGTCCCTTTTGTTCTTCCTCCTCCTCCTTTAAACTGCATAAAATCCATCACATTTCTTCAAAACCAATGGTAATCATATTTGACTCAAAACATTACAACCATTTTTACTCTCCACAGATGCTGCCAGACCTGATCATTTCATTTTTATTTCAAATGTTCTTTTAAAATATATGGGGACCCTTTATTAACTAGAATTTTCTTATCCAGTCAGCCTGCCAAAAATAGATTTATATTACCAAAACCTCCACAAATGCTATTCATTGAACTTTTGCAAAACAGATAAGTATAAGGGATAATCCGCTTCTCAATTTCTATATAGATGTGCAAGTTAGGATTTGCGTCCTCACCCAAAAGCAAAAGCATTCCAAATTAGCAAGTATAAATAAAATGCAAGGGTAAAAAAAAGATTCCAAAAGGATTGTTCGCACTGCTTTAGAAAATCCCATTCTGTTTGGGGAAGCATTTCTTAAGAGAAGCTATTGCCCTATAATGCAATCTCGACAACATGCTGGATACAATATACTAAAACCGAAGCAGTCTTTAAAATGTGAATTGCTAACCTAGATCTAATCATCAGTATTGGGTGATACAGCATAAGCAAATATGCAGTTTAGATTTGCTGAAAACTTTATTTCATTGTCCTGTTGGGCTTAAAGCACATATGTATTCAAGTGAATTAGATAGGTCATACAAGGTTCCACAAATGTATTCTCTCATCTGCCACTATGTCATGATCCACTAGTTGCTTAACTAGTTCATTGGTTAAGTTTCTCATAACAATGCAATATCTTACCAATTTATTTTGCATTTTGCAATTCAATTCTTACCTGCACCTATCAGTTTTAATGTTTTGTCTAGTTCACTTCAGCTTGCTAAAATCAGTTATGCTGCATGCAGCCTTTTCCCGTCAAGGAGATGCACTACGCTTTTTGTGGGTGAGGTTTAGCATACAAGTACTGAATTATCTAATGATTTTTAATTACTCATGATGTTATTCTACCAATGCACGCATCCAATAGGATATGGGTAAATGCCAGCAATCTTCTGTGAAGCTAATCATGCAGAAATTGATTTTGATTCAGTTCAGCTTCCAAGAATTCTCTGATGCAGGGTCAATCGAGAGTTCTGTGAAATGGTGCATCTCTTCAAAAATGGGCGGCAAGGGGAGAAATTTACAAAACCTACCACAACCATGCTGCATTCTGTTGTTCCAACTTCCTCTAGTCTTACATCCAAGCTCACATCCATTGGTCCTGCATATTCCTCCCTCAATTATCAGTGACAGGTCTTTCAATCATGTCAACCCTGCTCAAACTCCCTCCCCAAAACTCTGCATTTGCTATTTCTGTTCCAGCCTTCAAAAGCTTCCTCAAAACGGTCAGGCCTTTCCTTGTTCATCTCTCTAATATTTTCACTGCCGGTTGGCATTCTTTCCCCATGAACTACACATTCGCCATGTTGGACAAGCTATAAAAAGGCAGGTCGCTATCGGAAAACGGAAAGCCTAATAGGTGCAAGACAGATTATAACAATAACTTAACTTCAAAAATATTTTGTTGTCTGTGGGGCATCCACTGGAAGGTTCCACACAAGGTCTAATTATAAGATAGAAGCTTGGTACATTAGGCTGAAAGTTAGGAGGTTGTATTTTAAATCCGTGCATTCTCATTGGGAGTCTGTGGAAGGAAAGCCTCCAAATGTATTTTTATGTTTGAGTTAAAGTGGAGGACACACAGACACCAGTATATTATAAAGCGATAACACCGGTTGTAAAGTACAAGGGTGCAGGCTACAAGCTTCTCTATAATCAATACATAACGGCTTCCTACCCTCCAGCAAGTGAGATAAGCACTTCCACTATGCTACCAGGGGCTGGATTGGTTTTTCAGTAAATGCCCTGGTGGATTACATACCTTGTGGTGATGTTGAATATTGCACTTTGTACTGTTGTCAGATCGGTTTAGCACACGCTCAAAGAGGTTTTCAAATGCTAGGTGGTCAAAGAGGCAGAGAAAAAGATCTATCAAACTAGCAGAGAATTCCTATTCTTGCTGCACTGGGGTGAGTGTCCCAGAGCAGCACTGAGAAAAGTAGAAGGTCTAGCAGCGTTGGGAAGTGCTCTTTGTAGGCTGTTGAGTAGGCACGAACTTCGGTTTCAGATCAAGTTTTCTTTAGCTGCAGTTTGCTCTTTGGTTGTTTCAGCTTATTTTTATTTCTGTCAACGTGATCCGAACTTGAAGCAGCAGTTTCAGATGGTAAATTCAGTTCTATTTCACTTCATACTGGAAAGAGAAAAATAAATAGCATTAAAAATGGCAGGAAGAGATTTTTGCAAAAAATGTGCAGAATAGCAAAACATTTACTCAAGCTATTAAAATACTGGCCAGATAGTTTTATTAGGAGAAAAGGCTAGGGGTATGAACATTCAAAGTCTCATCCAACTTTTCCTGCAAACAATAGGGCAGGTTCTAGAGGACTGTATTGCCCGGCAGTCAAGCATTTGAACAGCCATATACATTTAGGGATGCAGCTTTATCATCAAATGGGCAGGGATGAAAGGCTGGGCAATGCAGTGGTGACATCATGGCCCAAATATTTCCACGAGCTGGGTTTAAAATCAGTTGATTCATGGAGCTCAAATGAAACTGGCCCTGCAAATCTCAACCGATTCTCAGTATACAAAACCAAACCACATTTTTTAAAAATAACTTTTTATTGATATTTTCAACAATTATAAACCATTATGTACATCGCTGGCCATGTTCATTCACTACGACGGTTTGTCTTTTCCTTCCCTTGAGTTTTCCTATATACAGTCTGCCACCATCTTTGGCTCGGTGTGCAGTTCCCCCCACTCCCCCATCCCATCTTTCTTTTCTTCCCCCGTCGGCTTCGGCCGTGTTTTCCCTGTGGGGCTCCCCCCCGGCGTTGTCTCTTATGCTTCTCCAGCCCTTTCTCCCCTTCCTTTCCGCACCCCGGGTTGCACGCTCCTATGGTTCCCCCAGTCTTCCTCTTTTCTTTCTAACTTTCCTGTTTCCCCATCTATTCATTGCTGCTGGCCTCAAACAGGTTCTGGGACAGGCCGACGTACTGCCCCCATGCATTTAGGAAGCCTTCCTCGGACGGCATATTTAATCTCCTCCAGGTGGAGAAATTCCGAAAGGTCAGCTGTGGGCTGCTGATTGCCCATCCGAGCAGGATTCTTCAGCGCGCGATTAGGGAAGCGAAAGCTAGGGAGTCGGCCCTCTTTCCCATGTGTAGCTCTAGCTGTTCAGATACCCCGAAGATTGCCACTATTGGGCATGGCTTCACCCTCACAACCTTGGACATTGCCTCGGTGCCTCGGAGAAGGCTGTCGGAGAAGACTGTCCAGAACCCAGCCAGTTTGGAACAAGCGTGTGGTTGGCCGGACCCCTTTGGCACAGTTCACATTTATCCTCCACCTCTGGGAAGAACCTGCTCATTCAGCTTCTGGTCAGGTGTGCTCTGGGCACCGCTTTGAACTAACTGCACGAGGCTGAGCCTTGTGCAGGAGGTGCAGTTGGCCCTGTTCAGTGCTTCGCTCCAGAGTCCCCACCCCACTTCTGTCCCCAGTTCATCCTCCCATTTCCACCTGGTCTCGTCCAGTGGTGTTCGGGCTCTGTCCAGTAGCTGTCCATGCATTTTCCCACAAGAGTCCCCCTTCTTTACTGTCTGTATTTAACAGGTCCAGCGGTACCCTACTGTCTCTTGGCGGAGGAAGTGCTTTATTTGCAGGCATCTCGTTTCCTGTCGGCAGTTCCCATTCCTCCGTCAGTTCATCCAGTGTCGCCAGTCTGTGCCGATGTAAAAGTCCCGGTCAGCGTGCCACCGTCCCGTCTCCATTTCTTAAAAGGTGGTGTCTAGCATGGCTGGGAGGGGGGGGAATCTGTGGTTGCCGCAGATGGGGGCCATCCTAGTCAGCCCGAAGTGCTGTCTTAATTGGGCCCACGTTTTCAGTGTAGCTGCTACCACTGGGCTTGATGTGTATTTTGCCAAGGGGGATGGCAGTGCTACTGTAGCCAAGACCTGGAGGGTCGTCCCCTTGCAGGAGGCCTCCTCCAGCAGCACCCACTCTGAATTGGGTTTGTGTACCCAACCCCTCACTCTTTCCACCATTGCTGCCTAGTGGTAGTACTGCAGGTTTGGTAATACCAGGCCATCTTTGATTTTCCTCCTTTCAGTGTCGGTTTGGAACTCTGATTCTTACCCCACCACACAAACGTCATGATTAAGCCATCTATGTTTTGGAAGAAGGCCTTGGGAATGAAGATCGGTATGGATCTAAACAGGAAGAGGAACCTTGGCAGTACGTTCATTTTGATCATCTGCACTCTCCCCGCCAGGGAGAGTGAGAGTGAGTCCCACCTTTGAAGGTCTTTTCTTACTTCCTCCACCAGGCTGGTCAGGTTCCACTTGTGGATCTGTGTCCAGTCTCTGGCTATTTGGATCCTCAGGTATCAGAATCTGTTTTGGGCTTCTATTTTTTAATATAAATGGGAGCTCCTCCAGCTGTCCCTCTCCCGTTTGGGTTCACTGGGAATGCTCATTTTTACCCAGGTTGAGTTTGTAACCCAAGGAGGTTCCAAACTCTTTCAGGATTCGCACCATCACCTTCAGTCCTTTCTGTGACTTCAAGGCATACAGGAGCAATTCATCCGCATAGAGTGAAACTCTGTAGTCTCCTCTCCAGATGTCCATCCAGCTTTTCACGTTCTGCAGGGCTCTTGCCAGGAGTTCAATTGCTAGCGCAAACAAGAGAGCGGACAACGGGCATCCTTGCCTTGTGCCCCTTTGTAGCTGGAAATATTCAGGAGCTGGTGGTGTTGGTTCGAACGCTCGCCTTGGGAGCGTAGTATAGGATTCGCACCCAGGCAGTGAATCCCACTCAAGTACCTCAAGGAGGTACTTCCATTGGACTCTGTCAAAGGCCTTTCCTGCGTCCAGGGAGGGGATCACCTCTGGTGTTGTCTCCCCGGGGAGGGGGTCATTATTACATTCAGCAGCCGCCTGATGTTCACATTGAGTTGCCTACCCTAGACAAAGCCCGTTTGGTCCTCTGCAACGCAGTTTTCCAGCCTTTTGGCCAAGACCGTTTGAGTATTTTCCAGTCGACATTTAGCAGCGAAATGGGTCTGTGATGCGCAGTCCGTCGGGTCTTTGTCATTTTTGGGTATCAAAGAAATGGTGGCCTGCGCCAACATAGGACGCAGGGTGCCCCTCGCCAGCGAACATGTCCCTTAGATGTGGGGCCAGGGCGGTCGTGAATTTTTTATGGAAATCTGCCGGGAACCCGTCGGGCCCCGGCGCCTTCCCCGCCTGCATGGGGCTGATGCGCAGCCCCCCACCCCTCCAGTCTGTCTTCCCCCACAACTGGTAGTTCCAGTCTGTCAAGGAACTGTTTTATCCCCTCGTCCCCGTCGGGAGGTGTACAGCCCTCGGTAGAAGGCCTCGAATGCTCGGTTGACCTCTTTTGGTTCTGTTACCAGTCTGCCTCTCCTATTAGTTACCTGTGCTATTTACCTCGTGGCTGCCTGCTTTCTCAGTTGGTGAGCCAGTAGGCAACCAGCCTTGTCCCCATATTCATAGAAGGTCCCCCGTGTCTGGCGGGTTGGTGCATTGCTTTCCTGGTGAATAGCAGGTTAAAGTCCATTTGTAGCTTTTTCCTCTCCGCCAGGAGCTCTACGTTCGGGGCCTCAAGAGTGCTTTCTGTTGAACTCCAAGATGGAGTCGACCAGTTGCTGCCTGACTGCCCTCTCGTCCCCCTCTTTGCATGCCTTGTAGGCTATAATCTCTCCTCTAATCATGGCCGTAAGTATCTCCCAAAACGTGGAGGATGAGACCTCCCCGTTTTGGTCGTTACCAATGTAATCACCTATGGTCCGCGATGCTTTCTGGCAGAAGGTCTTGCCGGCCAGGAGGTCCGTGTCCAACCTCCATGTGGGGCGCTGGGCGCCACCCGGCTCCAACCTCACATCCATGTAATGTGGAGCGTGGTCAGAGATGACGGTCACAGAATATTCAGCTCCTATAATTCCTAGAAGCACCGATTTCTCCACTGCAAAAAAGAAATCGATGTGGGTGTAACACCCTGTGCAACTGCGAAAAGTACGAGAACTCCTTCTGTCCCATGTGTAGGAACCTCCATGGGTCCACCGCCCCAATCTGCTCCACGAATGCTCCCAATTCCATAGCCATGCCCATCTTTTGTCCCCGTTCTGGGGTTTGATCGGTCAGTTGGTGGGTCCAGTATACATTTAAAGTCGCCCCCCCATAATCAGTCGATGTGTGTCAATGTTGGGGATTTCTGCTATGGTCTGTCTTTTTTATATAAAGTCTGTCGTCCCGATTGGGAGCGTACACATTCACCAGCACCACCGGTGCCCCTTGCAGGATACCACTGGCCATGACGTACCGTCCCCCTGGGTCTGTAACCGTCCTGATCTCAGTAATCTCGTCCTCTTGCTCATCAATATGGTGACTCCCTAGCCCTCGTCCCGTAGCATGAATGGTACGTCTGTCCCACCCAGCCCTTCTTTACCAGCAATCTGTCCTTCTCCCTCGGGTGTGTCTCCTGTAGGCAGACTGTCGCCTTCAAGTTTCTCAGGTGGGCGAAGACTCTGGATCTTTTCAACAGGCTGTTAAGTCCCCTTATGTTCCAGGTGATTACCCTGGTGGGGGGTTTCTGACCCCCGCGCCCCCCCCCCAATCCTGTGCGATCAACCATACTTACCTGGTGGACAAGCCCCTGCACTCTGGGGTTTCCTTTGTTAGGGGGCCACCCAAAACGGCCACTGTCGCCGCTTGCACCACGAGGTTGGCCCCTCCGCTCCAGGGTCTTCCTTTGTTCAGAGGTCACCCAACATGGCCATCAACTATGTGTACGCCACATGAGTGCACCCCTGTACTCGGGGTCTCCCTTTGTCCAATGACTTGGATGAGGAAGTGGAAGGGTGGGTTAGTAAGTTTGCAGTTGTACATAGTGTTGAGGGTTGTTGCAGGTTACAACAGGACATTGACAGGATGCAGAGCTGGGCTGAGAAAGGGCAAATGGAGTTCAACCTTGATAAATGTGAAGTGATTAATTTTGGAAGGTCGAATTTGAATGCTGAATACAGGGTTAAAGGCAGGATTCTTGGAAGTGTGGAGGAACAGAGGGATCTTGGGATCCACATATATAGATCCCTTAAAGTTGCCACCCAGGTTGATAGGGTTAAGAAGACGTATGGCATGTTGGCTTTCATTAACAGGGGGATTGAGTTTAAGAGCTGCGAGGTTTTGCTGCAGCTTTATAAAACTCCAGTTCGACCACACTTGGAATATTGTGTCCAGTTCTGGTCGCCTCATTATAGGAAGGATGTGGATGCTTTGGAGAGGGTACAGGAGATTTACCAGGATGCTGCCTAGACTGGAGGGCATGTCTTATGAAGAAAGGTTGAGGGAGCTAGGGCTTTTCTCACTGGAGCAAAGAAGGCAGAGAGGTGACTTGATTGAGGTGTACAAGGTGATGAGAGGCATGGATAGAGTGGATAGCCAGAGACTTTTCCCCAGGGTGGAAATGGTTGTCATGAGGGGACATTGTTTTAAGGTGATTGGAGGAATGGAGAGGGGAGATGTCAGAGGTAGGTTCTTTAAACAGAGTGGTGGGTGTGTGGAATGCACTGCCAGCAGAGGTGGAGGAGTCAGTCATTAGGGACATTTAAGCGACTCTTAGACAGGCACATGGACAGCAGTAAATTGAAGGGGTGTAGGTTAGGTTGATCTTAGATTAGGATAAATGGTCAGCACAACATTGTGGGCTGAAGGGCCTGTACTGTACTGTTCTATGCTCTACTTCTCCCGAGGGACTTCTTCGGCGCCATCGTAGTTCCTCGCCCCATTCCATCCCCGCCAAGGCCCGTGTGTCTCACTGCCTAGCCTTTCCTGTCTTTTTGTTCCCTTTCTGTCGCAGTTCTCTTTCTCTTCCCCACCCCCCCCCCCCCCCCCTCCCTGCCCCCCAGCCCCCCACTACCAGCCAGGTGCTCCCTCTCCCCAGAGGTGCGTGCTGCGACCACCCTTACTGCCAGTCTCCCCTCCCTGTGCTGATCTAGCCCTGGCCCCGTTCTGCCTACCCGTCTCCATCCCCTACCAGCTTCCCCTATTCTCACTCCCTTCTCCCCGTTTCCAATCTTCAAACTGAAACAAAGGCAAAAACGTAGTCCACATTACAGTCCTTGTTTTTGGTCAGTCCTCCACTTTCATTCCCTGCTGCCTTGTCTGTTCTCCCTCCAGGTTGTTAGTTTTTATTAAGTCTTCGGTCTCTGCCAGGGTGCTGAAGTAATGTTCCTTCCCCTGGTATGTTACCAGAGTCTGACAAGGAACAGCATGCCAAATCTTACCTCTTTTTTGTAGGGTGCCGATTTCGCTTTATTAAATTCGGCCCTTTTTTTTGGCCAGGTCCGTCCAATGTCTTGATAGACACTGATTCTGTGCCCTTCCCACGAGCACGTCTTTGCCCGTCAGGCCCACCTCAGGATCTTTTACCAGTCCTGGTATCGGTGCAGGTTTGCAATTATCGCTCTCGGCTGCTCCCCAGTTTGGGTTTAGGCCGGAGCGACCTATGCGCTCTGTCGAGTTCTGGAGGGGGTTGGAAAGCTTTCCCTCCCAACTAATAGGCCCAGCATTTGGGCGAAGTAGCCTGTTGGGTCCCTTCCCTCAATCCCCTCTGGCAGACCCACGATGCGGACATTTTGCCACCTGGTCCTCGACCTTCTCCTTGAGGGTCCTCTGGGCCGCCACCAACCTCTTCACCTCGGCCTCCAGAGCCACCATCCTGTCGCTCTGGTCCATTGACGCCTTCTCCAGGTCCAGGGTCATCTTCTCCTGGGCTTCCACTTTCCATCCCAGGTAGTCTATCGTACGCTGAACGGGCACCTCCTTCACCACCACACCACATTTTGATCGCTTCCTTCATAGCAGCCAGTTCCTTTTTTAAAAGACGGTCCTCCATCAGTCCCGTGTGTGTGTGTGTGGTGGGGGGAGGGGGTAAATCGTTGTCCGCTCCTGCTCCGCCATTTGGGTCGCCGAACTTCCCCCGCTCCTGGTTCGCCTGGGCCTCCACCTCGTGGGGCCGCTGGTCCATCCGCCTGTTGCTCCTGCCCCGTTCCTCCGCTTCTGCCTCCTCGTCGTCCCTTCGAACTGCTGTTTGCTGGCACCTTCCTACCCCCCTCATCGCTGTTTGTGCCTTTGATATTTGGGGGAGTTTTTACGGTGGCTTTTTGGGCCAACAACTCAATTTGCCATGTTGGGTCCAACTGGGAGAGCCACCTGCTGTGCGCCCGCTCAGCATAAACGCTGCCACCGAAGTCCCGAATCACATTTTTAATAAATCAAGGTCATGAAGATGTGGGGAAATATAAAAGTTAGATAACACTATAAAGACAAATTGTGCAACATTAAAAAAATCCAATTTGCTCAATTATTTTTGAAGGATAATTGTTGCATTGACACATCTGATCGGTCTCCATTTCACCCAAGGCCAAAAAAGGTGTGGGGAAACGAGAAAATAAGTCACAACTAAGCTCAATCCTGCCGTCAGCCAATATGCATGCTTTGAGTGGAGGATCACTGAATAATCAGGAGCAAGAACCATGTTGATTTCCCCACTTTATGGAACTGCAGAACACTGGGAACAATCTGCAACATAAGCCACAGCGAACTGGGAGTGGGGGGGTGTTATGCACCTCAAGCACACGAATTATCCAATATTATGCATTAAGCAATAGTGATAATGTGGAGCTTACTGTTCACAATCTTGGATCAGATTTGACAATGAGATGCACTCCTAACCGAATATCCACACCATCACTAAGACTGTCTATTTCCACCTCCATAACATTCCCCAATATCACCCCTGCCTCAGCTCACTTACCTCGGGAATTGACTATTTCAACACATACTCAGAAGGCTACCCTCGTAACTGGAAGTCATTCCAAACTGGCAGCACGGTAGCATTGTGGATAGCACAATTGCTTCACAGCTCCAGGGTCCCAGGTTCAATTCCGGCTTGGGTCACTGTCTGTGCGGAGTCTGCACATCCTCCCAGTGTGTGCATGGGTTTCCTCCGGGTGTTCCGGTTTCCTCCCACAGTCCAAAGATGTGCAGGTTAGGTGGATTGGCCATGATAAATTGCCCTTAGTGTCCAAAATTGCCTTTAGCGTTGGGTGGGGTTACTGGGTTATGGGGATAGGGTGGAGGTGTTGACCTTGGGTAGGGTGCACTTTCCAAGAGCTGGTGCGGACCCGATGGGCCGAATGGCCTCCTTCTGCACTGTAAATTCTATGATAATCTATGAAAACTCTGGTACCAGTGTCCTAACTTGTACCAGGTCCCATTCACCTGTCACTCCCATGCTCACTGACCTACATTGTCTCCTGGCTAAGCAAAACCTCTAATTTAAAATTTTCAAATAAAAACAGAAAATGCTGGAAATACTCAGCATCTGTGAAGAGATTTTTTTTTAAAATTACCATTTTAGGTCTGTGATGCTAACGGTGTTTCTCTCCAGATGCTAGTGAATTTCAATATAGGCAAAATACAGTGAGATCTTTCACTTTGTACCTAAAAAAGGATAGAACTTCTAAAAGCAAGGAGTGGAGGTCCAAAAAGGCTTGGGGGAATCCAGATAAAATCAAGCTTGAATATGTCATTTACATGCACAGAAAATAATCAAAAGAGCTGATGGAATGCTAGCCTTTATATATAGAGTAATGCTAGCCTTTATATATAGAAGAATGTATCAGCATTATACCTGGATGTCTGAGAGTTGTGGGACTGGAGATTAGGGATGGAGGCGAGGTGATGGAAAAATTTTAAAACAGGGATGAGAATTTTAAAATCAAGACATTGCTTGACCAGGGGCCAATATATAGGTCAGTAGGAATGCAGAAAATACTGCATCTAGGAAGAGGCAAAACAGTCTGTATGCCCAGTAGTTTGTCTTTACCAGTTCGCTAATGCATCAGTGTTCCTTCAGTCATCTACAAATCAGGTAAATCGCCACAGTTTTGATGAACTGCACTGCCATAGTGTTTCTTTTTGCCTGGAGGTCAAGTCAACTATTCCCAAAAGCTCTGATAAAATGTCTTGACAAACTGGGAGCTAAAATCAATTCATATGAAGGCTGATAAGGTGGATCAGAAATTGGATAAAGATCACATAAAATGTGGCTTTCAATAAGGGTGTTTCCCAACTGGATCAGCTACATGGATTTAGTACTTGGTTCCCTTCTGCTCATTAGCAATCTGTGGTTGAACAAGATTTACATATGATACCAAATTATATAGTAAACATAGAAAAACCTTAAGAGGAAAACAGACTACAATCAACATTCGATAGGACTGAGGACTGAGAAAGTGGAGCAAGATTTCATCTTTCTATATAAATTGCACAGTTATGCACACAAGTGCTCAAGATGCAATAAAGTGATGCCTGATCAATTCCTGAAGGTATAAGCACATCATCAGGATTCTGGAACCTATACAAAAAGGCTCCTGGGCTACAATGCCCAAACTCTGGAAAGGGGGATCTTAAATTCTGAAGAGATTTAATAGAATGGATGTGGAGGAAAGGTTCCACTTTGTAACCAAGGGGATAATACATACCATGAACAGGCCAAATAAAGAATTCATTGGCATAGTGGATGAAGCAAACAACATTAACTCCTTTTAATAATAATCTTTATTAGTGTCACAAGTACTTACATTAGAATCATGGAATCTATAGTGCAGAAGGAGGTCATTCGGCCCAACGAGTCTGCACCAGCCCCTGGAAAGAGAAGCCCACTTAAGTCCACACCTCCACCCCATCCCCGTAACCCCACCCAGCCTTTTTGTACACTAAGGGCAATTTAGCATGGCCAATTCACCTGACCTGCACATCTTTGGACTGTGGGAGGAAACCGGAGCTCCCGGAGGAAACCCACGTAGACACGGTGAGAACATGCAGACTCCGCACAGTGACTCAAGCCGGGAATTGAACCTGGGACCCTGGGGCTGTGAAGCAACTGTGCTAACCAGCCACCCTTATAGGTTGGGAGATGGGGTACAAGGACAGGAGACGAATAGGTTCATAGTGTAGGGTATTGGCATAGACCTAGAGAGCTGACTAACCTACTTATATGGTGTAGATTGATATTCAATGTACTCAATACCAACTAGGACCAGTGATGCCTCATTTGGAGTATGGTTTATAATGCTGGTGCACCTGCACCTCAAGGACATGGTGGCATCAGAGAAAATCAACATGGATAAACTTTAGCCTGAGTGCATTGAACTACGACAGCAGACTTTAGAATTCAGATTTGGATTCACTGGACAAGCGCAGATTTTACAGGAATCAATTCAGGTATTTGAAATTATTACGGGTGTAGATATTAAGTTTCACATATTAAGAGTCTTGTAGAACTAAGTGCTGCCTATTTCACACAAGAAAGCAGGGATTGAGGTGAATGATTTATCCCCTCAGAAAAGTAAAACAATCTGCAGAACAGATTCAAAAGGGCAGAGGCAAGTCCCAATTTTTATAGCCTTTCAATAAAATACATGACTTCACAAAAGCCAAGGCAAATGATTTTAAGAAACAGTTTACTGCCTGGGACGAGCCTCACTACCTGTGAGCATTTACAGAAGATTGCCAAGTTGGCTCTGGATGTGGCAGGCAATAAATATGGAAGCATATTTTGAGCTGGATAACATTTTCTCATCCTAGTACCCAGCACCAGACATTTCAGTGCACCTGTACCCCAAAAGGATTTCTGTAGTCCCAAGCAAATAACTCAAAATGGGGGAATTCCCCCAATGAGTTGGTTAATAAAAAGGCACCACCTAATATATCATGAAGATGCAAAGAGCGCAAGGTTTCAGGATTTACAACTAGCTTACATGATCATTGGGCACAAATTGTCTCAAAAGGTCCATAAAGCAAAAAAAAAAAAACAGATCCCTAAAGCAAACAAATAAGCAATCTTGCCTCAGCTACCCACACCCTATCTGGAAAGTGTGGTTGTGGAGGAGGCCAACTTTGGCTGCACTGTAGTTGAAAAGAATGACATTCACCTTCTCTGCTTATATATGAAGAGCAGTCACTTAGGCAAGTTATTGAAAATAGCAAGTTATTGAAAATAGCCAGTGGAAGCTACAACTTCAGAAAAAGGGAAGAAAATTGAGAGAATGAAGAGTGGAAAGAATACAAAAATAGTTAATACAACAGATGCTGGGCAACAGCTACAAGCTGATTCCCTGCACACCAAGTTCTAATCTCAACTGTAACAACTAAGAGAAAGAAAGATGAGGTCAGGTTTTTCATTCCAGTGATCAAAAAAAACAGCTGCAAAGCAAGATACCTCTTTGTAGCTGATTACACAGCACATTGTAGGGACCAGGGAGCAGTATACACTGAAAATGCAACAGCAACTTGTACCTTTTAAAAGCATATTGAAGTGGAATTGATTTTCTCTCAAAACTTTATCACAACTAAATTAAATTGGCAACGGAATTATACGTCATGACAAGATGTTAGCCTTTTCTAGAAATCAAGACTTAGTTTAAAGAAATATCTAAATTAAAACCATGATCCATCAACTTATCTTCTGATTCTTGCTTAACACCTCACATTATAATGAAGATCAGATGACAGTATTTCACTAAGTTTTAATAAAATGAAGTGCCGTGCTGCTGACCAAACATCTAAAATCCGAACCAATAATGGGATATGTTTCCATATTTAAGTTAGTCTTGGAAAGTTTAACCAGTTATAAAATTGCCACAAATTATTGTAAGGCAACCAATGCAAGTATTAATTAACTTTATGTTTTACGGTTAGGGGCAATTTTAAAAATGAGCACAGTACCACAATGCAGTGATCACCATGTTACTGAGCTCATTGACGCCACCTACATCACTGAGGTCAACACATCAATATACCAGGTAGGAGGAAATGCTGCTATACCTCCCAGAATTCAACATCCATTATTAAAAAAAATGTCATTCAGTTCCTTAAAGCTTTTCCCATCGATTGAAGTTCAATGGATTTTGAATAACTAAGATTCAAATAATATGCAGGCTGGTCATTTTAATGGAGGTTTCCTGTGAAAAATGGAGTGTGCTAACTTAATTATCACAATATCAGTATATGAACCCCAATATTGACCACTAACTTCAAAGTATTACACACTGTAGTTCCTTCACAATGCTTCAATACCCCTGAATTAAGTAACAGAAAATTAAACCAATGATTTCTGCTCCAGAAATTCCTGCTGGAAATAGATGGATATCAGATAAGGATATATTTAGTCTGAGCTGTATGCCACTAAACCTTCTGTTTACGGTTACTCAAAAATCAATGTCTACTTGGGTGAGAAAGCAGTGGATGATCAATTCCCCTGCCGTCAAAATACAGCATAATTAAACACCATCAGGAAAGAAAGGCAATTGGAAAATGGTGGCAAGTTAAAAAAAAAAATGAAGATGGTCTGTTACCATTGTACACTGAAATCAGGGAAAAGAAAAATCTTATTTTAACCTCAGTATTTTTTAATATAAATTTAGAGTACCCAATTATTTTTTTTCCAATTAAGGGGCAATTTAGAGTCGCCAATCCACCTACCCTGCACATAGAATTTACAGTGCAGAAGGAGGCCATTCAGCCCATCGAGTCTGCACCAGCTCTTGGAAAGAGCACCCTACCCAAGGTCAACACCTCCACCCTATCCCCATAACCCAGCAACCCCACCCAACACTAAGGGCAATTTTGGACACTAAGGGCAATTTATCATGGCCAATCCACCTAACCTGCACATCTTTGGACTGTGGGAGGAAACCCACGCACACACGGGGAGAACGTGCAGACTCCGCACAGACAGTGACCCAAGCCAGAATCAAACCTGGGACCCTGGAGCTGCGAAGCAATTGTGCTATCCACAATGCTACCGTGTTGCCCAGCATATTTGGGTTGTGGGGGCAAAACCCTCGCAAACACGGGGAGAATGTGAAAACTCCACACGGACAGCGACCCAGAGCCGGGATCGAACCTGGGACCTCGACGCCGTGAGACAGCAGGGCTAACCCACAGCAACACCGTGCTGCATTAACCTCAGTACTAACTAGAGCTCAATCTATTCAGAAGAAGAAATGGACAAGATTTGCATGTTATTATTTAACGGAACGGGATCTTTTAACATAGGACTGTCTATCATTGAGATTTCCACCTAACCCGTTCTCTTTCCTTTATTTTCTCAGCTCTCCAAGAAAGCATATGCATTTACCATGAACAAACTACACTTTGGTATGCTGTCCAAATGACCATTATTCTCTAGCGAATCTCTACGCTGACAGCTCCAAAGGCAATCAGTGAGGACAATGACAGCTCCAAAGGCAATCAGTGAGGACAATCTGTCAATGCATACATCTGCAGCAGGAATTCTAGGGAAACAATCAGAATAAGGTCCGATTGATTTGTCCCTCCCAATTGATTTGTCCATCCCATGCATCCTTATGGTTAATTATAGAAAGCACAACATCGCCAACCAACCAAGATCAGGTTCTGGAAACCTGCAAAGTCCAGTGCGAGTCAAACTTCTTCACCGTCACATCTATGCATATTAAATGCTTCTATATCTGTAAAAAAAACCGGTTCAATAATCTGAAGGGCACATTAGATTTACAACATTTTATTTGCCATTCAAAAGTTTGGTATAGGTGGCCATCTTGGAAGTTGACTTAAAAATTGGCTTGACCATGAAATCTAAAGAATTGCTCTTACTGTCAAAAGTAACAATCACGACAATGTTAAACCTGCAGAAGATATAATCTCCCAATTTGGATTGAATTCAGCCGGTAAACCTGCCGACCAGTCTCCCAATTTGGATTTTACTCAGCTGATGACTATAGTCTAATTCTGTACGCGCGAATAAACGACGAGAAAACTGACGCTTGTCCAAAAGTTACTGTAATAACGCAACGCACATATATTTCATAAAACGTGAAACTTAAACCTCACAGAATGAAAAACCCTTCGGTTACTCGAACGCAAGTATTCTTCCAAAAGAGCACCATTACCCCTCCATGTATACCCTTTGTTCCATCTTCAACCAAAAAAGAGCGTTCCAATTAGATAACTGCAGGAGACTTAGCATAACGTTTACAGCAAGTTAATGGAGAACCCAGCCTTCGGTGCTGAAGGACAATATTGCAGATATCGCCCCATGATCTTGTGCAGGTTGTTTACAGGCACCGAGCACACAAGGTTGCGCAATTCCACCTACTTTGTGCATGAGCTGCCAGGCCTGGCCAAGCAGCGGCGCGCGCTGCACGCTGGTATTTGTAGTCCCGAGCGGCCCCGCCCCTCCTTCCGATGGTCACAACCGACCACGAGGCCAGACTACAGCCCCCAGCGGGCAGTGCGCGGTGCAGGAAGTCCCGCCCCCTTGTCAGCAAGCTATTGGCCCCGCAGGCTGTCTATCAACAGCAACCCATAAAAGGCGATCCACACGCAGGCAAGAAATTTTCACTGGGACTTCAGATTTAAAAAAAAACAAACATCCAGCCGGACTCCGAAGGCCCTTATACACAGAGCAGGTGGTAAAGAGGGGTAAATTTGTTCCCGCTGGCAGACAGCTCCCCTTCCACCCCCCAACACAAACCCCAGCCCGCCCGCCGAGGCGACATGACGGACAGAAACACAACAAGCTCCCCCCACGATGGCGCAGCTCGGCAACACCAGGCCCCAGACCAACCCAACTGCCACCCTCAGCCGCCCCCTCCGGCCCAACACCCGCACCCGCTGAGCCACGACCTTCCCAAGCAGCCTGGAGTGGTAAAGGAAAAAGGGTGGACTGGCGCCATCCAGTCAGGGACACTCACCCCAACAGCAGAAGCACTCCAGCGCCGCCATAAGCAGCACGGCACATTACGTAGGAATAAATCAGAGTCTCGCGAGAATGTCTGCAGCTCTCGTCAAATCCCGCGCGAGGAGATCAGAGGAGGGGGCGGGGCTGTGAGGAGAGGGTGAGGTTGTGAGAAGGAGGCGGGGCAGAGAGCGAAAGGATGTGAGGGGAAGTGGCAGAGGAGGCATGATTGTGTGGAGAGGGGCGGGGTTTTGAGAAGAGGGAGAGGGATTATGAGGAGAAGGCGGGGTTGTAAGGAGAGGGGTCCGCTTTGACAAAGGGACTTGAAACGTTAGCTCTTTTCTCTCCCTACAGATTATTTTTTATTCAAAAAAATATACATTATTCATAAAATTTATCATGAGCATTACAGAGCATTTCGAATTGTCTTGACTGTACATTTCCGGCAGAGTTACACATTGCCTTGACTTTCTTCCATTCAATTTTGATAATATTATACACATATCACTCTTTACGTTTCAATTCCTTCTTAAATATTTACATTGTCATGTTTATTTTATACATTGGAGTGTTGGTGGCCCAGACCGAGGGGGGTTTACACTGTTACCCGCCCCACGGTGTACATTTACACAGTGGTCTTTCCCCATTGTGCCTTGGCGGCCGCTGCCCCAAGCTTGAGTGCGTCCCTCAGCACGTAGTCCTGGACCTTGGAATGTGCCAGTCTGCAACACTTGGTCGAGGACAATTCTTTGCACTGGAAGATCAGCAAGTTTCGGGCAGACCAAAGAGCGTCTTTCACCGAGTTGATGACCTTCCAGCAGCAGTTGATATTCGTCTCGGTGTGTGTCCCTGGAAACAGTCCGTAGAGCACAGAGTCCTGTATCACAGAGCTGTTAGGGATGAACCTTGACAAATACCACTGCATCTCTCTCCAGACCTTCTTTGCAAAGGCACATTCCACAAGGAGGTGTGTGACCGTCTCATTTCCCCCACAGCCACTCCGAGGGCAGCGTGCATTAGCGCAGAGCCTTCGGGTGTGCATGAAGAATCTGACAGGGAGGGCCCTTCTCACCACCAGCCAAGCTAGGTCTTGGTGCTTGTTTGAAAGTTCTGGTGATGAGGCGTTCTGCCAGATGACTCTAGCAGTCTGCTCAGGGAACCATCCAACGTCCTCCATGGTCTCCTTTTCCCTGAGGGCCTCGAGAACATTACGTGCTGACCACTGCTTCATTGCCTTGTGGTCAAAGGTGTTTTCCTTCAAAAACTTTTCCACGAAGGACAGGTGGTACGGCACGGTCCAACTACTTGGAGCGTTCCGCAGTAATGAGGCCAGGCCCATCCTTCGTAACACCGGGGACAGGTAGAACCTCAGTATGTAGTGACACTTGGTGTTTGCATACTGGGGGTCCACGCACAGCTTGATGCAGCTGGACACAAAGGTAGCCAACAGGATGAGGGAGGCGTTGGGTACGTTCCGCCCTCCCTTCTCCAGAGGTTTGTACATGGTGTCCCTTTGGACACGGTCCATCTTGGATCTCCAGATGAATTTGAAGATGGCCTGGGTGACTGCTGTGGCGTAGGGTCGGGTTATGGGCCAGACCTGCGCCACGTACAGTAGCACCGAGAGTACCTCACACCTGATGACCAGGGTTTTGCCCGCAATGGAGAGGGAGCGTTGCTCCCACCAGCCCAGTTTCTGCCTTACCTTTGCTATGCGCTCCTCCCAGTTTTTGGTGCACGCCCCAGCAGCTCTGAACCATATCCCCATCACCTTCAGGTAATAAGAACATAAGAACTAGGAGCATGAGTAGGCCATCTGGCCCCTCGAGCCTGCTCCACCATTCAATGAGATCATGGCTGATCTTTTGTGGACTCAGCTCCACTTTCCGGCCCGAACACCATAACCCTTAATCCCTTTATTCTTCAAAAAACTATCTATCTTTATCTTAAAATCATTTAATGAAGGAGCCTCTACTGCTTCAATGTAATCTGACCTGACAGTGAAGGGGACAAAGGACCGGTCGGCCCAGTTCCCAAAGAACATGGCCTCGCTCTTGCCACGGTTTACCTTGGCTCCCGAGGCCAGTTCAAACTGGTCGCAGGCGGTCAAGAGCCTGCGTACAGACGCAGGATCCGAGCAGAAGACGGCAACGTCGCCATGTACAGGGAGGCCTTGACTTGCATGCCTCCACTGCCTGGGATCGTCACTCCTCTTATACCCGGATCCTTCCTGATGGACTCGGCAAAAGGTTCAATGCAGCACACAAAAAGGGCAGAGGAGGGAGGGCAGTCCTGCCTGACTCCGGATTTGATCTGGAACTTTTCTGATTCCCACCCATTGATTGAGACTGCGCTATAGATGTTTGTGTAGAGCAGTTTGATCCAATTGTGAATTCCCTCCCCAAACCCCATTTTGGAGAGACATCCATCATGTAGGTGTGCGATATTCTGTCAAAAGCCTTCTGGTCAAGGCTGATGAGGCAGGTGTCCACCCTCCTGTCCTGGACGTAGGTGATCGTATCCCTGAGTAGCGCGAGGCTATCAGAGATCTTCCTGCCGGGTACAGCACAGGTCTGGTTAGGGTGGATCACCGACTCCAGAGTAGACTTGACCCGATTGGCGATGACTTTGGCTAGAATTTTGTAATCCACATTCAACAGTGAAATGGGTCGCCAATTTCGAATTTCTTCCCTTTCCCCCTTCTGCTTGTAGATGAGGGTGATGATGCCTTTCCTCATGGACTCTGACATGCTGCCTTCCAGAAGCATACTCTCGTACACTTCCAGCAGGTCTGGGCCCATTCAGTCCCACAGAGCCGAATACAACTCAACCGGTAAGCCGTCGCTTCCGGGTGTTTTACTCGCCTCGAAGGACTTGACGGCCTTTGTCAGCTCATCCAGAGTTAGTGGTTTGTCCAGGTTTTCCAGCTCGCTGTCGCCTATGACCTCCGTGATAGTCGACAGGAAGGTCTGGGAAACAGTGCTATCTGTTGGCTTCAGGTCATACAGTCCGGCATAAAAGGATTGGCTGATCCTCAGGATGTCAGACTGCGATGACTTTACAGAGCCATCTTCTTCCTTCAGGCTGCTGATCACAGAGGTCTCTCTGTGCACCTTTTGGAAGAAGAAGCGTGAGCACTTTTCATCCTGATCCACGGAGCGGACTCTGGAACGGAAGATAACCTTGGAGGCCTCCGAGGTGTAGAGCGAGGCTTGCTGGCTCTTCACCTCTTGGAGATCCTCCTTGACATCCACCCCCATCGACTGCAGCTGGAGAAAATTCTGCATACTTTTCTGGAGCCTGGACATGACCCCTCGTCTCTCTCTCACCTTTTGAACGCCCTTGAGGATGAAAAACCTTTTGATATTCCCCTTGATTGCTTCCCACCAGAGATGTGGGGCCTCATCGCTAGCCGCAATTCCACCAACCTTTGTGTCATCTGCAAACTTACTGATCAGACCAGTTACATTTTCCTCCAAATCATTTATATATACTACGAACAGCAAAGGTCCCAGCACTGATCCCTGCGGAACACCACTAGTCACAGCCCTCCAATTAGAAAAGCACCCTTCCTTGCTACTCACTGCCTTCTATGACCTAGCCAGTTCTGTATCCATCTTGCCAGCTCACCCCTGATCCCGTATGACTTCACCTTTTGTTCCAGTCTGCCATGAGGGACCTTGTCCATATAGACAACATCCACTGCCCTACCTGCATCAATCATCTTTGTGACCTCCTCAAAAAATTCTATCAAGTTAGTGAGACACGGCCCTCCCCTTCACAAAACCATGCTGCCTCTCGCTAATACGTCCATTTGCTTCCAACTGGGAGTAGATCCTGTCTCGAAGAATTCTCTCCAATAATTTCCCTACCACTGACTTAAGGCTCACCGGCCTGTACAAAGAACAAAGAAATGTACAGCACAGGAACAGGCCCTTCGGCCCTCCAAGCCCGTGCCGACCATACTGCCCGACTAAACTACAATCTTCTACACTTCCTGGGTCCGTATCCTTCTATTCCCATCCTATTCATATATTTGTCAAGATGCCCCTTAAATGTCCCTATCGTCCCTGCCTCCACTACCTCCTCCGGTAGTGAGTTCCAGGCACCCACTACCCTCTGCGTAAAAAACTTGCCTCGTACATCTACTCTAAACTTTGCCCCTCTCACCTTAAACCTATGCCCCCTAGTAATTGACCCCTCTACCCTGGGGAAAAGCCTCTGACTATCCACTCTGTCTATGCCCCTCATAATTTTGTATACCTCTATCAGGTCGCCCCTCAACCTCCTTCGTTCCAGTGAGAACAAACCGAGTTTATTCAATCGCTCCTCATAGCTTATGCCCTCCATACCAGGCAACATTCTGGTAAATCTCTTCTGCACCCTCTCTAAAGCCTCCACATCCTTCTGGTAGTGTGGCGACCAGAATTGAACACTATACTCCAAGTGTGGCCTAACTAAGGTTCTATACAGCTGCAACATGACTTGCCAATTCTTATACTCAATGCCCCGGCCAATGAAGGCAAGCATGCCGTATGCCTTCTTGACTACCTTCTCCACCTGTGTAGCCCCTTTCAGTGATCTGTGGACCTGTACTCCTAGATCTCTTTGACTTTCAATACTCTTGAGGGTTCTACCATTCACTGTATATTCCCTACCTGCATTAGCCCTTCCAAAATGCATTACCTCACATTACCTCCTTGCTACGCTTCTTAAACAGAGGAACAACATTGGCTATTCTCCAGTCCTCCGGGACATCACCTGAAGACAGTGAGGATCCAAAGATTTCTGTCAAGGCCTCAGCAATTTCCTCTCTAGCCTCCTTCAGTATTCTGGGGTAGGTCCCATCAGGCCCTGGGGACTTATCTACCTTAATATTTTTCAAGATGCCCAACACCTCGTCTTTTTGGATCTCAATGTGACCCAGGCTATCTACACACCCTTCTCCAGACTCAACATCCACCAATTCCTTCTCTTTGGTGAATACTGATGCAAAGTATTCATTTAGTATCTCGCCCACTTCCTCTGGCTCCACACATAGATTCCCTCGCCTGTCCTTCAGTGGGCCAACCCTTTCCCTGGCTACCCTTTTGCTTTTTATGTACGTGTAAAAAGCCTTGGGATTTTCCTTAATCCTATTTGCCAATGACTTTTCGTGACCCCTTTTAGCCTTCCTGACTCCTTGCTTAAGTTCCTTCCTACTTTCTTTATATTCCACACAGGCTTTGGCTGTTCCCAGCCTTCTAGCCCTGACAAATGCCTCCTTTCTCTTGTTGACGAGGCCTACAATATCTCTCGTTATCCAAGGTTCCCGAAATTTGCCGTATTTATCCTTCTTCCGCACAGGAACATGCCGGTC
This sequence comes from Scyliorhinus torazame, assembly GCF_047496885.1. Classification (NCBI taxonomy): domain Eukaryota; kingdom Metazoa; phylum Chordata; class Chondrichthyes; order Carcharhiniformes; family Scyliorhinidae; genus Scyliorhinus; species Scyliorhinus torazame. The sequence continues at coordinate 73,175,044 of NC_092723.1, forward strand.
ATGAATTCCTTTCAACTGACATTTGAAAGCCTCCCACATGTCAGATGTTGATTTACCCTCAAACATCCGGCCCCAATCTAGGTTCTTCAGTTCCTGCCTAATATTGTTATAATTAGCCTTCCCCCAATTTAGCACATTCACCCTAGGACCACTCTTATCCTTGTCCACCAGCACTTTAAAACTTACTGAATTGTGGTCACTGTTCCCGAAATGCTCCCCTGCTAAAACTTCTCCCACCTGGCCGGGCTCATTCTCCAATACCAGGTCCAGTATAGCCCCTTCCCCAGTTGGACTATCTACATTTTGTTTTAAGAACCCCTCCTGGATGCTCCTTACAAACTGCCCCGTCCAAGCCCCTAGCACTAAGACGGGTTTTTGAAAGAGCGTCAGAGACTGCAACTAGATTTGGGCTCCGATCCACAGGTAAGGCGGTGGGACAGCTGAGGAGGGTAATGGGGGTGGTTTATGAATATGGGGAGAAAGCTAGTAGGATGCTGGCGCATCAGCTGAGGAAACAGGAGGCGGCGAGAGAGATAGGGAAAATGAGGGACACAGGGGGGAAGGTGGTTCTGGACCCAGCAGGGATGAATGATGTGTTTTGGGAGTTTTACAGTAAGTTGTATAAGTCGGAAATCCCAGCCAGGGAGGAGGGGATGAAACGATTTTTTGGGGGGCTGGAGTTCCCGAGGATAGATGAGGAGTTCGTGGAGGGTCTGGGTGCCCCAATTGGGCTCAGGGAGGTTATAGAGGGATTGGGGGCGATGCATTCGGGAAAAACCCGGTGGAGTACTATATGAAGCTTTCCGGTTTGCTGGGACCGCTTTTGGTAAAGGCTTTTAATGAGTCAAAGGGGTTGTTAGTGCAGACATCGATTTCCCTTATCTTGAAACGATATAAAGATCCGGGAAGCTGTGAGGCGTATAGGCCAATCTCCCTGCTAAATGGGGATGAAAAATTGTTGGCAAAGATCTTGGCCACACAAATAGAGGACTGTGTTCCGGAGGTAATAAGGGAGGACCAGACGTGGTTTGTTAAGGGACGACACCTGGCAGCTCCTTAATGTAATAATGATGCCTATGGAGGGGCGTGAGGTCAAGGTGGTGGTGGCCATGGATGCAGAAAAGGCCTTTGGACTGGGTGGAGTGGAAATATTTGTGGGAGGTCCTGGGAAGATTTGGATTCGGGCAGGGATTTGTGAACTGGGTCTGATAGCTCTATCAGGCACCGGTGGCAAATGTAAGGGCAAATTAGGTGCGGTCGGAATATTTTAGCCTGTGTCGGGGGACGAGACAGGGATGTCCACTCTCCCCACTACTGTTTGCCCTGGCCATAGAGCCGTTGGCAATGGCGCTGTGAACATTGAACATTTGGCGAGGGATAGTGAGAGCGGGAGTGGAACAGGGTCTTGTTCTATGCGGACAATTTGCTCCTTTATATAACAGACCCATTGGGGGGATTGCAGGAATTATGGGGACACTGGAGGAATTTGGCCGGTTCTCAGGTTATAAATTGAATATGGGCAAAAGCGAGGTTTTTGCGATCCAGGCAAGGGGGCAGGAGAGGAGATTGAGGGAGATGCCGTTCAAGACGGTGGGAGGGAGTTTTAGGTACCTAGGTATTCAAGTGGCACAGGTCTGGGGTCAGCTTCACAAATTAAATTTGGGCAGCTTAATAGAGCAGATGAAAGGGGACTCCCGAAGATGGAACATGCTCCCGCTGTCATTGGCGGGGAGGGTACAGACTGTGAAAATGACAGTCTTCCCGAGATTGCAGTTTGTTTTTCAGTGTCTCCCAATTTTCATCCTTGAGGCGTTTTTTTAGAAAGATGAATGCAGTGATTTTGGGTTTTGGCTGGGCCGGGAAAACCCTGCGGATGAAGAAGGTCCTACTTGAGCGGGGGCACGGGGAGGGGGGGCTGGCCCTTCTGAACTTTATCAACTGTTACTGGGCGGCTAACATATCGATGGTTAGGAAGTGGGTAGTAGGGGAGGGGTCGGTGTGGGAGTGGGTAAAGGCGGCATCTTGCAAGGGCACGAGCCTGAAGGCTTTGTTAACGGCACCTCTGCTGTTCTCGCCAGCTCGGTACTCCACAAGCCCTGTGGTGGTGGCATTCCTGAGGGTGTGGGGACAATGGAGGCAGCACCTGGGACTGGAGGTGGCATTGGCGTGGTCACCAATCTGTGACAACCACCGGTTCTCTCCGGGGGGGCTTTAGGAGATGGCAGCGGGCAGGGTTCGAGAGATTCGCAGATCGTTTTATTGAGGAGGGTTTCCCGAGTTTGGAGGAGCTAGAGGAGGAGTTCGAGTTGCCAGGTGGGAATGGGTTCTGTTACTTGCAAGTGTGGGTTTTGTTCGGAGGCAGGTCCCGGGCTTCCCGCGCCTCCCACTAAGGGGGCTATCGGATAAGGTGATGTCAAAAACAGGGGTTGGGGAGGGGAAGGTCTCTGAAATATGTAAGGAACTGATGGAGTGGCAGTGCTTTCAATAGGGGAGGTGAAGAGGAAGTGGGAGGAAGAGTTGGGAGGGGAGTTGGAAGTCGGGTTATGGGAGGAGGCCCTGAGGAGAGTCAATGCATTCTTGTCGTGTGCCAAGCTCAGCCTGATCCAATTTAAGTGGTCCACAGTGCTCATATGACTGTGGCCCAGATGAGCAGGTTTTTTGAGGAGGTGGAGGACAGGTGTGGGCGGTGTGGGGGAAATCCTGCGAATCATGTACTATGTTCTGGGTGTGTCCGAGGCTGAGGGGATTTTGGCAAGGATTTGCAGATGTCATGTCTGATGTCCTGGAAGGGAGGGTGACTCTGAGTCCAGAGGTGGCAATAGTGGCAGAGTGTCGGAAGATCCAGGAGCCCAGGGGTTGGGAGAGAGGCCGACGTCTTGGCCTTTGCCTCCCTGGTGACCCAAAGACGGATTCTGCTGGGGTGGAGGGACTCAGAGCCTCCAAAGTCGGGGGTTTGGGTCAGCGACATGGCGGGGTTTCTCAGGTTGGAGAAAATCAAATTCGTCTTAAGGGGTTCGTTACAGGGGTTCGCTCGGAGGTGGCAGGCATTCATCGACTACTTCAAGGAAAATTAGTTAATCAGCAAGGGAGTGTAAAGCAAGGGGGGAAAGGCGGGAGGCAAGGAAGTGACGAATAAGCGTAGGAAAACCAATGAAGGGAGAACTGTGAGATGGAGTAGTTACATGGACCATGATAGTTAGGGTCTATGCTTGGGGGGGGGGGGGGGGGGGGAGGGGAGGAAGGGAGATGGCTATGTTGTTGTGGGTATTTTGTGTTTGTTAGATCTTTCTGTTTAAAAGTGTTAAAATTATAAATGCGTTCATAAAATATTTTCTCAAAAAAAATAAACGTGCTATCCGTGATGCTCTCAAAATTGTGGATGCTCCACAGTGTCCCCAGCTGCCATTTCAGTTCTGAAACTCAGCTTCCAGTAGCTACAGCTGGACACACTTCCTGCAGACATGCTAGTCCTGGACACTGGAAATGTGCCCGGTTTGCCACATGGACCAGGAGAAGCATACCATGACTTTGAGCTCTCCTGCCATGAATAAATCCTTTAAATTAAAAACTTTAGAAGACTTTTAAAAAATAAATCAAGTAAGTCCCCACCTTGCTTAAACAATGACTTACAATTTAATATCGTTTGAAAATACTCACCAGGACGTACTCGCCAACCAGCTGCTCCTGTTGGTCCCACATCACTTTCTGAACTGTAACGTCACCTCAGAACACGGCATTCAGCCCCACCCTACCACTGATTTATCCTGCCGTTGCCACCGCCAGGGCTGCTGAAAAGATAAATGGATTAAGCCTTACTGTACCGCTCTTTTGTACTCCCCTGACCCTCAGGTTCTCCTCTCAGGTCGAAGTGTTTGTGAGGCTGAGGGGATTTTGGCAGGGATTCGCAGATGTCAGCGACCGCCGCTGATAAGGAGAGGGGAAGGGGTGCAAGGAGAGGGAGTGGGGTTGCAAGGAGGGGGGTGTTAGTATGTGAGAAGAGGAGGTGGGGTCATGAAGAGAGGGGGAGGGGTTTTGGGGAGGTGGGCTTTTGGGGAAGTGGGGTTTGGGGAGAGGGGGTGTGGTTGTGAGGATGGGGGTTGCAATTAGAGGCTGTGGGGGAGAGGAGGAGAGTTGCTGCGGGGTGGGGGAGGAGTGAACAGCTGTGGTTGGTGGGAAGGGACTGTAGTGGGTGAAAGAGGTGAGGGAGGGAGGGACTGGATGGACAGGGGGATGAGCTCTGGGAGGAGAGGAGGGTGGGTTATCAATATCGTGAAGGGTTCTGGAGAAAGTGGATGTAAAAGGCATTGAAGTGTCCGATATGGCTTACTCATGTTCCTATGTTTCATGTGGGAAGAGGCTGTGGGTTAGAGGGATGAGAAGGAGTTGAAGCGAGGAAGGAGATACATGGGGAGGGAAATCAATGTACATTTTCATTAAGCTGCATTTATCAATCATGGGCCACATTTTTCAAAATGTAATCCTCAGCATCTTATTTCGAAAGAGTAAAAATACATAGATTACAACATAGTAACAGACCAGCTAGCCCAACCAATCCATGTTTGTTGGCCAATCACATGTATCCATTCTATCCCTATATTGATGGACGATCACACCATCCTCCTCCAACGCAGATCTCCACCATCGTCCAGCGGTGGGACTGCTCCGACCCAGTTATTTTCTTATCTATCTAATCATAACCAGGGAATCACTTGCAATGGCTTCTTCCTGCTCCCACACCTCTGCTCTTCTCAGGGGTCCTGGGCCTCCTCATTTACATGCCGCCCTTCGATGTCATCATCCAAAAGCACAGCATTAGCTGTCACATGTTTTCACTTTGACAACATCCAGTTCTCCCTCACCACCACCTCTCTCACCAATTCCACTGTCGCTAACTTATCAGACTGCTTATCCGACATCCATAAGTGAAGGAGCAGAAAGTTCCTCCAATTAAATATTGGGAAGACTGCAGCCCTTGTTTTTGATACCCACTCCAAGCTAAAGGCCACAGATCTGAAACATAAAATCTGTTTCTCTCTCTCTACCAATGCTGTCAGGCCTGCTGAGTATTTGCAGCATTTTCTGTTTATATCTGAGATTAGTCTGTTTGAAAAACTGCTGTCACATTTAATCACAAGATGGGCTTCCAACTCATATTGGTGCCCTTACTATTTCCACCTCCATAAGATCACCCAACTTTAACCCTGTCTCAGCTCAACTATTGTCTCCCTTACCTCTAGATGTGACCATTCCAAAACACCCCTGGATGGTCTCCCACATTCTGCCTTCCATCATCTTGAGGTTATCCAAAACTCTGCCGCCTATGTCTTAACTCACACCAAGCCCTGTTCACTCCTCATCCCTGGAGAGTGATTGGTTAATCATCCCTGGAGAGTGATGGGTTAATCATCCCTGGAGAGTGATGGGTTAATCATCCCTGGAGAGTGATGGGTTAATCATCCCTGGAGAGCGATGGGTTAATCATCCCTGGAGAGTGATGGGTTATCACCCTCTGTATCTCTCTAAGCTCTAACTCCACAACCCTCTGAGACATCTGCACTCCTTAGACCTTTGACCATCCTCAATTTTAATTGTTCCATAATTGTGGGTCCAGCCTAGGCCCCAAGCTCTAGAATTCCCTTCCTACACCTCTCTGCCTCTCTTCCTTTGCTTTCCTCCTTCAAGATACTCCTTAAAAGACCAAGCATTTGGTAATTGGACCCAATATCTCCTTGTGCGGTTCGATGTCATATTTTGTTTTGTAGTGCTCCGTGAAGCGCCTTGGGATATTTTATTACGTTAAAGACACTATATAAATATTTGTTGTTGTTTATATCAATGTTCAGGAGATTCACTTTTAATTTCTGGAACTCCAAGACAATCCTGGAAAGTTGGCAATGGACAGATGAGCTGCGACTTGTGGTTGAATTGTTCACTCTTGTTAATGCATTCCATAGCCTCACAACTGACTTAAAAACATTTATCCTGCTCTTTGTTCTATATTAATTATACATATTCCTATGTCCCCTTGCTTTAGACATCCCAATTACTGGAAACAGTCTGTTCCGTTCCGCTCTGACCCCTCATCATGGAAATATTCAACAAACCTTTGCAGCGGGATTCTCCGTCGGTGGGATCCTCCGTCCTCGCCGGCAGTGCACCCACCCCCACGCGATTCCCGACAGCGTGGGGTGGCCCACAATGGAAAACCCCATTGGCTGGCTGGGGGAACGGAGAATCCCACTGCTGGCAGGGGTGTGCCAACCGGAAAACCGGGCTGGTGGGATGGAGAATCCCGCCCTTGGTCTGTTTTGCAAACCTTCACAATTATCATGTTTATAAACACATTGTAAAACATTGAGCCCAGCAGATCTAATTTATTTGAGGTTATTTGTTCTATTTCACTCTACTATTAATTTCATACATTTTTGATTGTTTAGTTCTAATGTTAAAAGTATTTTTCTTTGGAACTGTAAAGAAAGGCAAAGTTTGCATTTATATAGCACCTATCATCGGCAGCACGGTAGCATTGTGGATAGCACAATTGCTTCACAGCTCCAGGGTCTCAGGTTTGATTCCGGCTTGTGCGGAGTCTGCACATCCTCCCTGTGTGTGCGTGGGTTTCCTCCGGGTGCTCCGGTTTCCTCCCACAGTCCAAAGATGTGCAGGTTAGGTGGATTGGCCATGCTAAAAATTGCCCTTAGTGTCCAAAATTGCCCTTAGTGTTGGGTGGGGTTACTGGGTTATGGGGATAGGGTGGAGGTGTTGACCTTCGGTAGGGTGCTCTTTCCAAGAGCCGGTGCAGACTCGATGGGCTGAATGGCCTCCTTCTGCACTGTAAATTCTATGATAATCTATGATAATCTATGATCATGACCTCAGGAAGGCACAAAAACGTTAGTCAGGTAAGTACTTTGAAGCACAGTTACTGTTGTAATGTAGGAACATTAACAAAGAGCCTTGAATAACATCATTATTGTATCCCCTGCTGTCTCTCATGTGGTAACAGTCGCCTCATTGTCTGTGATTTCATTCCAATCTGATGAATGTAAGAATTTCAGATATATTGTATTATATATAGTTGGTGCAGTTAGGGTTATAAACCTGGGTTAGTGTGTGTGACTGTGGCAGTCATGTTTAAAAAAATCTTTGTTTGAAAGACAGCTAGGCTTTGAGACAGAGGTGCAATTAAAGCATTGTAAAAGTTGGGCTAATGGTCTTTATATAAAGACATTTCCCTGGGCTGCAGATAATTAGAGACATTGGGCGGGATTTTCCGTTTGCCGATGACGAAATTGCGAAATGCGATTCGGCACAGAATAGCTTCCAATGCTGAAATCGCGGTAGATGCTGGTTTGACGCCAAATCGGGATGCTCCAGCACCCCGAAAATGGGGTAAATGCGTTTCTCGCCACGTGGGGTAAAAGTACAGTAGGTTTCATTAGCGGGTCTGACACCCTATTCTCCGGGGCCTCCGAGGTTCACCGCCTCCGATGGGCCTAGTTCCTGACGGCGTGGTTCACTTGTGCTCTCAAAAATCATGAATCTGGTGTCTTGGCTGCTGACCGAGAGAGAGGAGATAGGAAATGGCTTGGAGTGACTGTGGGACGCCGGCCGTGCTGGCTGCGGCGGGGAGGCCCCTGCCAGGACCGGAGGGGAGGGGGAGGGGGGAACAGGCCGAGCAGCCAGGGTGCCCCCCCGCAGGTCTAGGGCGGTGCCCGGGCACCAACCGCCATTAAGGCGGCCACCTTGCTGCGTACCAACTGACCACCCACCCCGGCTCCTGGTTCTACATAGTGACACCGGCCGTTTGGATGCGCCCACGGCTGGGCACGGGAGTATGCGCTAAGCTAACATGCTGGCTTTTCACCCCCTGCAGACAATGGCGTTCGGCGTTCAACCTGCAATACTGGCTGTCATGGCATGGTCGCAGCCCTGCGGGATGCCCTGCGGTTGCATGAGCGGGGGCTGCTCGGAGAGGAGGGGGAAGCTGCAGCAGTGGAGCGGGCAGCAGCAGAGCGGGCAGCAACGGAACGACCAGCAGAGGACTGGGCTGCAGAGGAATGGGCTGCAGAGGAATGGGCTGCAGAGGAGCTGGTGCCAGCCACACAGGCTGGAGGACAGCTGCCCAACAGGCCGAGGAGGAGGAGGTGCCAAGGTGGCGCACCATGAGGCCTTGCATGTACCGGCTCCGCCTGTCATTCGATGACACCCACTCCCGGTGACCGTCAAGGTGACAGTCACCCTGAACTTCTATGCCATGGGTTCCTTCCAGTCGTCGAGAGGGACCAGACCGGGATCTCACAGGCCTCAGTGCACAAGTGCATCCGCGCTGTCACGGAGGCCCTATATGCCAGGCGCCTCAATACATCCGATTCCATGTGGACCGAGCCTACCAGGATGCCCAGGCGGTGCGGTTCGCTGCTATTGCCGGATGCCCCGGGTCCAGGGGGTGATCGACGGGATGCATGTCGCCTTACGGGCACTGGTGGATAACAGGCCGCTCTAAACTAACCACAGGGCCTGCACTGGTCCCCCCATTGAACATCCAGCTAGTCTGTGACCATCAGCTGCGCATCGTGCACCTGTGCGCCCGATACCCAGGCAGTGTGCACGATTCCTTCATCCTGGCACACTCGGCGATTCCTGACATGTTCAAGGAACACTCCCCCCTTGCTGAGGGGCTGGCTCTTGGGCGACAGGGGTTACCCGCTGCGGCAGTGGCTTATGACACCTATCTCAAGGGCACAGACCGACGCAGAAACCCGCTACAACGACACCCATACAGCGACCAGGAGTGTGATTGAGCGGCGCTTCAGTATCCTGAAGATGCGCTTCAGGTGCCTGGGCCGCTCCGAAGGGGCCCTCCAGTACGAGGCTGAGAGGGTCGCCCGCATCATGGTGGCCTGCTGCATCCTCCACAACATCGCGCAGCAGAGGGGCTATATAGTGGAGGAGGAAAATGAGGAGGAAGGGCAGGCCTCATCCAAAGAGGTGGATGCGGGTGAGGGGAACGATGAGCAGGACATGAGGCCCACGCAGGCACGGGAGGCCGCATAACGTCATCGCCAGGGCCAACGCGCACGGGACGCCCTGATCGCCTCCAGTTTCCCCGACTAGGAGGAAGGGGGTGGAGAGAGGAGGGGGTTGCTGGCCAGGGGCACGGACACCATATCCCAGACACACACCCTCACCGCGAAACTGCCCGCTTGCACACCCCTCCGTTATACATTCCTGCGACGTTACGAGCTGAGGGCCCTGGGTTGGCAATAACAACAGGTCTGGTCCATGGGCTGGAGGATGATGACGACCTGCTCTGCAATGAGCTCTGGTGCTCCACATCGTATGACAACGTCTGACCCATGCCCACAGTAGCACCTTCCACCTGGATGATCCCTGCATGCGAGCTGGCCAGTCTAGCACATAGTCCTGTCGAATCCCTGGATTGAGGGTGCTGGAGACAGTCGGGGGTGGAGCACGGTCCTCCCACAGGGCCTCTACTGGTCCCCCACCAGGGACAGGGGGTGGGGGGGGGGGGGGGGGGTCCTAGGTGCTGCGCTGTTGCGGCACCTCCCCTGCGGTAGTTACCGGCATGGGCCCCATGTCCTCCTCCTCCCTCGTGGTGCCCGATAGCTCCCGGGTTACTCCATGGGACAGGGGTGTGAGCGGAACAATCCCCTGAGGCCCACCCACCACTTGGTGCTGCCAGTCTTGGAGGCCCGCTGTGATCACGACCAGGGTCTGCACTCTCGCAGCCATGGAGCACAGGGAGTGGACCATCTCTGCCTGGGACTGCACCACATCGCGCTGTGACTGTGCTACTACCCTGTGGGTCTGTGTCACATCAGCCAGTGACTGGGCCACCTCCCTCTGGGACTGGGCCACCTCCCTCTGGGACTGGGCCACCTCCCTCTGGGACTGGGCCACCTCCCTCTGGGACTGGGCCACCGCGCCCAATGTCAGTGCCGTTGGACAGGCAGATTCATACCCAAAACCCTCGCCCCCCCCAATGCTACCGTGGATGCCACCTGTGCAGTGCCGGCCTGGGTGGCACGCATGACCGGCACCACCCCCTGCTCCTGCACATGATGGACTCCTCCACCTGTGTCGTAGGTGCTGGATGCTCACCGCCATCGCCTCCTCTAGTCCCTGCATTTCTGACTGCACCTGCACTGTGGCTGGGACGGAATGTTCCAGGAGTCTGGGATCCGTCTGGACGGCAGCTGGTTCCTGGGGCTTGCCTGCCCTCCGACCGTCCAGCCCCTCGACTGCTCCTACCTCCACCTGCTGTACCGGACCAACTGTGCGGTGCACACCAGATAGTCTCCCAGGAGTCTCTTCACTAATGTGCCCAACAGAGGTGATAGTCTCTGTGATGGTGGAGGGTGTTGGAGACAGCTGTAACGGAATGTCCGTGTCCTCCTCCGACCCGAGCTCCGGAGTCTCGGTCAGAGGGCTGGTGTTCGGGCTGCTCTCCACGTCAGTGTCTGGGGGCACTGGCTGGGGACGGGGGATTCCGGATGGACTCGCCCCATCTCCGACAGGTCCTGTAAGCCACAAGACGACATCTATGGTTTGACAGCGGGCCGGGGAGGGGTGGGAGGTGGATTGGGGGGGGGGGGGAGTGAGGGAGGTGAGGGATGAGGGGGGTGGTTTCAGGGGGGTGGGGGATGTGTGGGTTGAGGGGGGTGGGGGTTTGTGGAACGAGAGGAGTGGGGGGTGAGGGGCTGTGGGGGGTGCACACATGTGTCATGGGGATCCGCAACTAAGCAGGGCCTCACTTGATTGCCCACCGCCGAACTCCGCCTTGGTGACCTCCCTTCCCTCTGGTCTGCCGACCACGCCTAGTGCCCTCTGCTCGGGCATGGTGAGGGGCCAGAGTTCTGGTGGTCCCCCTCCGGTCTTCTCCCGCTCCCGGCGGTTGTGTGCGGCCTTCCCCTGGGGGTGGCGGGGGGACACAAACAGAGAAACCATTAGACGTTCTGACGCTTGCAGCCCAAGGGTTGGGTGGATGGTGGCTGCAGTGGCTAGGGCACCCAGCCATGGTGGCTGGCATGTGAGGCAGGGTGGGGGTTCAGCTGTTCCCCAGGGGAGGGACTGGGTACGGTTATGTGTGTGTGTGTGGGGGGGGGGTTAGAGCTGCCGACTCACCCTGGCCGCGCTGAGGAGGTCATGGAGTTTCTTCCTGCACTGCATGCCAGTCCAGGTGACGTTGCCTACGGTGCTGACCGCCGCTGCCACCTGCGCCCAGGCACGGCGAATGGCAACGCCTGCCGGCCTTCCTCGCAGGCTGGGGTACAGGGTCATCCTTCTGTCCTCCACGGCCTCCAGGAGGGTCTCCAGTTCAGCATCCCTGAAGCACAGCCCTGTTGGCTGGACTGTGTGTGTGTGGGGGAGGGGGGGGGGGGGGGGGGTGGGGGTAGAGAGAGAGAGAGGGGGCGGGGGGGGGGGCGGCGGGAGGACCGTTTAAGTGTGATGCAGCGTGTGAGCCTCATGTGCGGCAATCACGGACCCGGCGAATCTGGTGCCATTTTGCATGGAATCAATTGTGTTCCATGTGGTGACGATGCTGGCCCATTTAAAGTAGCTGAATCGGTACAGCTGTTGCGCCGTTTTTTCTGTTGTAAAACACCACTGTTTCCATGCCGGCATCAGCACTTAGTCTCAAAATTGGAGAATCCAGCCCATTGTGTTTCGCCTTAGTAAGATGATATAACTAATGGGATGAGCAAGGGCTGTACCTGGTCTCCAGCAGGCAGAGTTTAGTTTTGGCTGAACAAAGAACAAAGGTGAGCTGAGAAGGAGTTTCTGAAGAATACAACCAGAGATTCTGCATTATTCCGACAGGGTGTTAGGTCTCTCTATTTCAAGCAGTCTCAAAAGATCTTTCTTTCTCAAAGTGGTTTATCCAAGACATCGGTTTATAGCAAGTATTACTGAGTCTGCTAACTCTATTTAAAAGTGGATTTTGACCTGAGATGGGTTTTGTTTGAATGGAGATAAAGACAACAGTTAAGGGTTATTGTTTCATTTTATTATTAAACATTGTTCAACTCGCAATTGATGTTATAGTTAGTAATAAAGTTTGTTTTAATATACCATATGCCTGTTTGTCCGTGAATTCACTCCTGGAGTGAAGTATCCTTTCCTCACAGTCTGACAAAATTAAAATAACTATTAGGATTTCTGTCCAGTATCCTCGCAACTGTTGGGGTCTGGTCTGGGATTGTAATACCAAAAAAAAAAAAATCACAATTGTATTTTATTTATAGGAATTCTTCACTGGTTTGAAATAAAAGCTTTGAAGATTCAACCTCCTATTTATTTCAGTCTTTTGGAAAAATAAATGATCTAATCATCACAGGATGAACATAGGAACAGGAGTGGCCATTTAGCTCAAGAGCCTGTTCTGCCATTCACTGAGGTCCTGGTCATTCTGAGACTTAACTCCATATACTTATCCTTGTTCCATATTCCTTTGTACCTTGTGCGAACAAAAACCTGACAATCTAATTTTAAAATTCAATTGGCATTTGTAGAAGTGAGTTCCAAGCTTCTATTCACTCTCTGTGTAAAAAAATTCTACTTTTTTTCCTGAATGGTCGAACTCTAATCTTTTTCAAATATGTTCATTAAAAGTTTTCCATAATATCATACAACACAATTAACCAAAATTACACAATAAAAGAATGAGGCTAATAAGCAAAGCACATATTAAGTTAATCTCAAAACACTAAGCTAAACCCCCTAACGTCTGACGGTGACGCGCTCCTTAAAAAAGGAAATTAATGGCTGCCATCTTGGATGGCACGGTGGCACTGTGCTTAGCACTGCTGCCTCACAGCTCGAGGGTCCCAGGTTCAATTTTCAGCCTTGGGTGACTGTGGAGTTTTCACATTCTCCCTGTGTCTGTGTTGATTTCCTCCAGGTGCTCGGTTTCCTCCGACAGTCCAAAGATGTGCACGTTAGGTGGATTGGCTATGATAAATTGCCCCTTAGTGTCCAAAAAGATAGGGGGGAATTACTGGGTTATGGGGATAGGTTGTGGGTGTAAGCCTATGTAGGGTGCTCCTTTAGAGGGTTGGTGTAGACTGGATGGGCCTAATGGCCTCCTTCTGCACTGCTGGGATTCTATGATTCTATCTTAGGTAGAACCCTTCTACCAACCTTCTAATGGTGCACTTAACCTTCTCCAAATGTAAAAAAGACATGAGGTCACCCGACCAAGGAGTAGGGGATCTCCACCCAGGCAGTACCCGTCTCCAGACTATCAACGAGGCGAAGGCAAGGATATCCGCTGTCACCCCCACCTGAAGCACCGGCGAGTCTGATACCCAAAAATGACCACCGGCGGACATTGCTCCAAATCAACGTTGAGTATCTCTGACATTGTTTTGAAGAAAGAGGCCCAAAAGCTTACCAATTTGGGACCAGAACATAGGAGTGTGGTTAATCAGCCCCCGGGAGCAGCGCTCACACTTGTCCTCCACTCCAGAGAAAAATCAACTCATCCTCGCTTTAGTCAGATGCGCCCTGAGCACCTTGAATTGGAACAGACTTAGCCGTCCATGAAGACGTGGAGTTGACCCTGTGAAGGGCCTCCTTCCATACCTCATCACCCAGAATGGGACCCAACTCACCCTCCCATTTCACCCTCACCTCACTCAAAGGAGCTGACTCCGTTGACAGGATATGGCCAAATATGCCCAAAATAATCCCCGCATCAGACCCGGCCAAAGCCAAAATCCTCTTCAACAGGGAAGAGGGTGGTGCCAAGAGTAAGGAGGGAAAAGCCTCCCACAAAAAATCTGAAAAGACTGGAACCAGGCAGTTGGAATTTCTCCGCCACCTCCTCAAAAGTGGCAAACCTCCCTCCACAAACAGGTCTCCAAACCACTCCAAACCCTTCTACTGTCACATGTTAAATGTTGAGTCCAAACCCACTGGCAGGAAAAGGTGGCTGTTGCAGATGGGGACCAGCGAAGACAGGAAACAGAACTTAAAATAATGCCTGAACTGCTTCCAAATTCGCAAGGTGGACACCATCCCTGGATTCAGAGAAAACCTTATCAGAGAGAAAGGCAATGATTTTTTTATAGTTCAGAGTACCCAAATCATTTTTTTTCCAATTAAGGGGCAATTTAACGTGGCCAATCCATGTACCCTACACATCTTTGGGCTGTGGGGGTGAGACCCAAGTGAATCCCGCCCCCGCCGGTTGCCGAAGTCTCCGAAGGGAGAAAAGTCGGCGGGGCGTTAATGTCGCCGCTGCCGTCGGAGAATGTCACGGGTCTGCGCAAGGCAGCCGATTTTCGGCCTGCCGATATTCTCCCTTCCGGATGGGCCGAAGTCCCGTCGACGTGATGACCGTTCACGTCGACGTAAATTAAACCTCCTTTTCATCGGCGTGACTCTGTGCTCCAGGTTCACGCCGACCAGCGTGGAGGTGAGTGACGGCCTGGGGGGTTGGCTCTGGGCAGGCGATGGCATGGCCGCAGTCTGAATGTGTGAGGAGAGGTGTGTCTCGGGTTGTGTGTGTGTGTGTGCGGCGGGGGGAGGGGTGGTTAGAGTGGGCTGGGCTCCGGGGGAGTGCCGGGAGGGGGTCCGTGTCGGGGAGGGGGATGGGGGGGGTCCGTGCCGGGGAGGGGGATGGGGGGTCCGTGCCGGGGAGGGGGATGGGGGGGGTCCGTGCCGGGGAGGGGGATGGGGGGGTCCGTGCCGGGGAGGGGGATGGGGGGTCCGTGCCGGGGTGGAGGTTGGGCGGGGGGGTCCGTGCCGGGGAGGGGGATGGGGGGGTCCGTGCCGGGGTGGAGGTTGGGGGGGTCCGTGCCGGGGTGGAGGTTGGGGGGGGGTCCGTGCCGGGGTGGAGGTTGGGGGGGGTCCGTGCCGGGGAGGGGGATGGGGGTCCGTGCCGGGGTGGAGGTTGGGGTCCGTGCCGGGGTGGAGGTTGGGGGGGGGGGGGGTCCGTGCAGGGGAGGGGGATGGGGGGGTCCGTGCCGGGGAGGGGGATGGGGGGGTGTCCGTGCCGGGGAGGGGGATGGGGGGTCCGTGCCGGGGAGGGGGATGCGAGGGCAAGTGAGTTGGTCCACCTGGCCAGGTGCCAGCCTCCAACAGTTGGACCCATGCGGTCCATGCCACCTGGCTGGGGGGAGGAGGGGATATGGGCAATGATGACATGTCATCGTTCCCCTCCCCCCCACCAGGCCGTCATGTTTTTCGATCATCCAGCGATGTTGGCCGCCGTGGCGGCAGCCGCTAATGTCTATGTTGCCCTGGATGATGAGGAGAGGCGGCGCAGGCTGCCGCAGAGGGACAGGTGGAAGCCGCCCAGGCTGGAGGGACACCTGACCGACTGGACGAGGAGGGGGAGGAGGACGTCGCGGCCCCATGGCAACGGAGGCACCCGAGGGCGCCCCGTGTGTACCAGCCCCAGCAGTCATACCAGGACCTCACGGACCGGGAATGCAGGAGGAGACTCCGGATGAGGCGGGAAACGGTGGCACACATCTGCCACCTGCTGGCACACCTGTCACCGCGTGGCACTGGCGGGGGACACCCTCTCCCCGTGTCCGTCAAGGTTACGGTGGCCCTGAACTTTTATGCAACGGGGTCATTCCAGGCACCGAGTGGGGACCTGTCCGGCATATCGCAGACATCGGTGCATCGGTGCATCCGGGCAGTGACAGGTGCCCTATATGCCATGGCGCACCGCTACATCCACTTCCCCGTGGACCGGGCCAGCCAAGATGCCCGGGCCGTGGGCTTCTCTGCCGTGGCCGGGTTCCCCATGGTCCAGGGCGCGATCGATGGGATGCACGTCGCCGTGCGGCCACCTGCAGATAACAGGGCCGTGTTCACCAATAGGAAGGGGACCTATTCGATGAACGTACAGGTGGTCTGCGACCACCGCATGATGATCCTGCACGTATGCGCCCGCTACCCAGGCAGTGTACACGACTCATACGTGTTGTTGCGATCATCCATCTCCGGCATGTACGAGGGACGCCATCCCCGGCTGAGGGGCTGGTTGCTGGGCGACAGGGGCTACCCATTGCGATCGTGGCTGATGACGCCTATACAGAGGCCACGCAATGAGGCGGAGAACCGCTACAATGATGCCCATGCAGCGACAAGGGGAGTGATAGCGAGGTGCTTTGGCGTGCTGAAGATGCGTTTCAGGTGCCTGGACCTCTCTGGGGGCGCCCTCCAGTATCGGTCAGAAAGGGTCGGCCGCATCATTGTGGTGTGCTGCGTCCTGCACAACATAGCCCAGCAGAGGGGCGATGTGCCGCAGGCAGAGGAGGGCGGAGTGGAGGAGCAGCAGGAAGAGGCGCAGTCCTCCCCAGATGAGGGGGATGGGGGTAATGGTCAGGGGAGACGGGGTAGACACAGGCGGGTGGCTGTCCACCGTTACCGGCTGGCCCAGCGGGCACGGGACAGACTGATAGCCGCCCGCTTCACTGACTAGATGGGCGTGGGAATCGGGTAGAATGGCCACAGACCGCACACCATGGCAACAGCCGACCACCCACACCCCCCACCCATCCACCCACCCCTCCCCAACCCCACCCACCCCACCCGCATGCACACCACCCCCCCCCCCCCCGCCCCATTGCCGATCCACCTGCGGCACAACGGGCCGGGCTCACACAGGTGCGGGTGGACGCGTGTCTATTGCAGGCCATGGAGGATGATGACAACCCGCCCTGCGGTGAGCTCCTGGCTCTACATCGTTGGACTATGTCTGACCCATGGCCACAGTACCACCATCCACCCGGACCATCCCTGCATGCGGCTGTGACACTGCAGCGCACGGTCCCGTCCTCTGCCCGGGGGATGTTGATGGCGGCCCAGGGGGAAGGGGGCAGACTCACCTGGGGCTGAGGTAAGACCACCCCTCACACACACACTTGCGCTCAACGTACATGACACCCCCGCACGCTTTGGACAGAGCACAAAGGCAGCTTCTGTAGGTGTAACATTGACTTTAATAACCAAAGGAGTTCATGCACGTGCCCTAGCCCCTAAAACTCATCTGTGCCCTGCACCCGTGCCAACTTACTCAGTGTCTAATTGTTTGGCCTTACGGGCCCTTTGACTACGTCTATGTGGTTCCCCAGACGGTACAGCAGAACTGGAGGTGGACTCCTGTGATTCCTGCCCTTTGACACTGGATCCCTTTGGCGGCTGTTTCCTGGGGCGTCCTGGCATAGATGGGCCAGGCTGCGGCCCGGGCGACTGGGATGGCGAGCTGCCAGCCTGTCCTGCCCGTTGCCCACCCGATGCACCTGGGACGGAAGGGGGGGGAGTCCGAGGTGTCGCGGTGTACCGGGACCTCCCCTACAGGGGGAGCCGGGACGGACCACACCACCTCCTCCTCCCTCGGGGTGCCCGATGGCCCCCAGGCCTCTACATGGGTGGGGGATGCGAACGGACTGGCCATCCGACGCCCCCCCGACATCTGGCGCTGCCAGTCCTGGAGGCCCGTGCTGGTATCGACAGGGGTCTGCAGGTTTGCAGCCATGGAGCCCAGGGGGTTGGCAAACCCTGTCTGTGACAGTGCGACACTGGCTCGCACATGGCCACTGGCGCCGATGCCCT
This sequence comes from Scyliorhinus torazame, assembly GCF_047496885.1. Classification (NCBI taxonomy): domain Eukaryota; kingdom Metazoa; phylum Chordata; class Chondrichthyes; order Carcharhiniformes; family Scyliorhinidae; genus Scyliorhinus; species Scyliorhinus torazame. The sequence continues at coordinate 73,192,642 of NC_092723.1, forward strand.
CAGCGATGGCCTGCAGAGACTGGGCCATGGCCTGCTGAGACTGGGCCATGGCCTGCAGAGACTGGGCTATGGCGTTGAGCGCCTCTGCCATCTGGCGCTGGCACTGGCTCATGGCCTCCTGTGAGAGGGCAGCCATGTCCTGGGCCACAGACGCCGCCTGCACGGAAAGCCCCAGGCCTCGCAAACCGTTCCCCATGTCTGACACCGTCGCACCCATTGCCTCCACCGCGGACGCCACCCGTGCGGTGTCAGCCTGGGCGGCACGCATGACCGGCACCACTCCCAGCTCCTGGACGGGGGGGGGACTCCTCCACCTGCGACTGCAGCCGCCGCAAGCCGCCCGTCACCCTCTTCGCTCGTCTCCGGGTCGGTGGTTGCATCGGATCTATGTGTGGGTGTGGTAACTCCAGGAACCCGGGATCCATCTGGGCGGCAGATGTTCGCTTGGGCTGGGCTGCCCTCCGACCGCCCGGCCCCTCTGCTGCTCCTACCTCCACCTGCTGTACCGGGACGGCTGTGTTGTGCGCACCAGTGAGTGTACCAGACGCCTCATCACTAAAGTGCCCAACCGAGGTGAGTGTTTCTGCGATGGTGGAGGGTGTTGGTGACAGCAGTGGCGTTGTGTCGTGCTCTTCGTCCCACTCTGAGTCCATGGCACTTTGGGGTGGGGGTTCGTCTCCACCCATCCACTCTGAGTCACTGTCCGGTATTTCGTCTTCCTGGGTAGTGCTGTCCCGGGTAGGGGTGTACTGGGCATTGCTGTCCCGGGTAGTGGTGTCCCGGATAGTGGTGTCCTGGGTAGTGGTGTCCTGGGTAGTGGTGTCCTGGGTAGTGATGTCCTGGGTAGTGGTGTCCTGGGTAGTGGTGTCCTGGCTCGGATGTGACGGGGGCCTGTGGCTGCTCCCCTCGTCGCTGGGTGGTCGCTCCCGCACGTGACGGGGGTGTCGTCTCCCTGTTGCTCCAGGTCTCTCCGTCTCCCGTGGTATGCGAGGGGCATCCTGCGGGCGTCGCATGCTGGAGGGTCCGTGTCTCTCCGTCTCCCGTGGTGTGCGAGGGTCATCCTGCGGGCGTCGCATGCTGGAGGGTGCGGGTCTCTCCGTCTCCCGTGGCCTCCGAGGGGCATCCTGCGGGCGTCGCATGCTGGAGGGTGCGGGTCTCTCCGTCTCCCGTGGCCTCCGAGGGGCATCCTGCGGGCGTCGCATGCTGGAGGGTCCGGGTCTCTCCGTCTCCCGTGGCCTCCGAGGGGCATCCTGCGGGCGGTCTGCATCTGCGGGGATGGGTGCCTGGACGTTTGGTCCTGCGATACACAATGAAGCATGCATGGTTAGACATCAGGCAGTGATCAGGTGATATGGGGAGGGGGATATAGGGGAGGGGGGATATGGGGACGGGCTGTCGGTGGCTCACTTGCTACTACGCCCCCGACCTCTGCATCAGCAACCTCCCGGTCGTCAGGTCCGCCAGCCAGTTCCAGGGCTCTTTCCTCGTGTTCGGTCAGTGGCCTCTCATCAGCGGGGCCTCCTCCAGTCCTCACATGCTCCCTATTGTTGTGTGAGCGCTTATCCTGTGGGGGTGGTGGGGCAGGGGTAAAAGGCAACATTGTTAGGCAGGTATATGAATGCACGCCATCGGTTGCGCGTGCATTGCAGAGGTTAAGGTTAGGGCTGGATTCACTTGGGGATATGGGGGATATGGGGGAGGGGGGATATGGGGGAAGGGGGGATATGGGGGAAGGGGGATATGGGGGAGGGGGTATATGGGGGAGGGGGGATATGGGGGAGGGGGGATATGGGGGAAGGGGGGATATGGGGAGGGGGATATGGGGGAAGGGGGGATATGGGGAGGGGGGATATGGGGGAGGGGGGATATGGGGGAGGGGGGATATGGGGGAAGGGGGGATATGGGGGAGGGGGGATATAGGGGAAGGGGGGATATGGGGGAGGGGGGATATGGGGGAAGGGGGGATATGGGGGAGGGGGGATATGGGGGAAGGGGGGATATGGGGGAGGGGGGATATAGGGGAAGGGGGGATATGGGGGAGGGGGGATATGGGGGAGGGGGGATATGGGGGAGGGGGGATATGGGGGAGGGGGGATATGGGGGAAGGGGGGATATGGGAGGGGGGATATGGGGGAGGGGGATATGGGGGAAGGGGGGATATGGGGGAGGGGGATATGGGGGAGGGGGGATATGGGGGAGGGGGATATGGGGAGGGGGGATATGGGGAGGCTCACCCTGCCTGCTCTGACGAGGTTGTTCACCTTCTTGTGGCACTGGGTGCCTGTCCGTGGTGTCAGGGCCGCAGCGGTGATGGCCTCTGCCACTTCCCTCCACAGACGCCGGCTGTGGCGTGGGGCAACTCTGCGGCCGTGCCCGGGATACAGGGCGTCCCTCCTCTGCTCCACCGCGTCCAGGAGCGCCTCCACATCCCGTGACTCGAACCTCGGGGCTGAGCGGCGGCCAGCCATCCAGTCGGGTGTTCCGGTCGGGTGTTCCGGTCGGGTGGGGGGGGGAGCAGCGCGGCCTTATGAGCAAGCGCGGATCCCATTACGTCGATGCTAGCCCTTTTTTTGGTCGGAGACTTTCGACCCATTTTTCCGACGTGACGCAAGTCGGATTTGCGCCGTTTTTTGCGCCGATTGGCGGACTTTCCGCCGATAACGGAGAATTTCGCCCATGTTCTTTTTAATAGCTTGAACTCTACCCGCCAAGGGCAGGGGGAGTTTTCCCACCTCTGTAAGTCTGACTTGACACTATCAACCAGACTGGTGTAATTTAATTTATGAAGCGAGGCCCAATTGTGGGCCACCCAGACTCCCAGATAATGAAAGCTAGTCTTGGCAAGGCGAGAAGGTAGCCTCCCCAGTTGGGCTCTCCTCCTGGTGGATTGACCGGGAAGCATTCACTCTTGTCCAAGTTCAATTTGTACCCAGAGAAGGAACCAAAACTCCTAAGCAGCTTCATTATTTAATCCATCGAGGGTACTGTGTCCGTAATGTAGAGAAGTAGATCAAAGGGACACCTGATGCTCCACCCCGCCCCGATTTAACCCCTCCACTTAACAGAGGACCTCAACGCTACAGCAAATGGTTCTATTGACAAAGCACACAGGAGCGAAGACTGTGGACACCCTGTCGTGTGTCCTTATTCAACGGGAAGTAACCAGAGTTCAGAGCATTCGTATGAACACTAACGGAGGTGGCCATATACAGCAGTTGAATCCAAGAGATAGACTTGTGTCCAAACCTATGCTTCTCAAGAATCTCAAGCAGACTTTCCCACTCCACTCTATCAAATGCCTTTTCGGCAACCAGGGAAACAATCACCTCTGGTTTGGGCACCGAGGAAGGGAAAAGGACAACATTTAGCAGGTGACATACATTGGCCGTCAATTGCCGACCCTTAACAAAGCATGTTTGATCCTCCAAGATCACCTCTGGGAGACAGGGCACCAGCTGCAGCACTTTTGGCAAGTAACCTAACATCTGCATTTAAGAGTGAGATAGGTCAATATGACCCAAACTCTGTTGGGTCTTTGTCTTTCTTAAGAATCAAGGAAATAGAGGCCTGTGCAAGGGTACAGGGAAATAAACCCTGGGATAAGGAATCATTAAACACATCCAGAATTAAAGGTATCAACTGCTCTGAAAATGTCTTATAAAATTCAATAGGGAAGCTTTCCGGGCCTGGGGCCCGAGTCTGCATCAACCTATGCATTTCATGACTTCCTCTGGGCCCAACGGGGATTCCAACTCCTCGCTCCTCTCCCCCTCCATAGCTGAGATGGATAAGCTTTCCGAAAAGTCAGTCATGACCGATTCCTCAGTCGGAGGCTCCGATCCGTAGAGACCCTGATAAAACAATTCAAAAGCCCCATTAACCTGAGGAGGGGCGGAAACCAGGCTGCAGTTCAAGTTACGTGCCAGCACGATCTCTCGGGACACCGCCTGTCGCTTCAGCTGGTGAGCTCAGAGGCGGCTGGCAACTTCCCTGTATTTATAAGACATACCCCTTGAACATCGCAGCTGGCCCACCACGCTGTCTGTCAATAATAGCTCGAATTGCGTCTGCAGCTTTTTCTTACTTGCGAGCACCTCCGGCGTTGGGGTGAGTGAGTACGAGTGGTTCACCTCAAGAATGGAGTCCACCAGCCTCTGCTGCTATCTTCACCATGTGAACTTTGTAGGAGGCAATCTCACCCCAGAGGACCACCTTAAGAGCTTCCCACAGCATAGAAGGTGATATTGACCCACTTTTATGAAATTTTATATATTCCCCAATGGTGGTTGGCATGCACCCCCCCCCCCCCCCCCCCCCCCCGCCCCCCCCCGCGATTGAGGGAACAGCAGCTCCTCTTCATCAGGTGGAGAAGCGCCTGAAGTCGCAAGGTGCGACTATCTAAGAGGCAGAAAGGGTGATGTCAGGCCATAGTGACCGGATCATGTAGTTGGAGGAAGAGATAGCGATGCTAGGGGAGGCCTGCAATGTGCTGCGGGCGAGGCTGGAAGACCAGGAAAATCCGTCTAAGCGGGCAAATTTGCAAATTGTACGTCTGCCGGCGGGTGTGGAGAGAATGTGTGCCACGGGCTACATTTTGAGGATGTTTGAGAAGTTGGTCGAGGTGGGGATCTTCGAGAAGGCCCCAGAGGTGGATTGAGCCCATCGATCCCTAAGACAAGGACAAGAGCTGGGGAGTCCCTGCGGGCAGTGACTGTGCATATGCACAAGTTCCAGTACAAGGAGAAGATTCTGAGTCGGGCGAAGGCAACTTGAGACTGTAGCTGGGAGGGTAATCAGATCTGGGTTAATCAGGACATTGGTGGTGGCCTGGCCAAATGGTGGGCAGGGTTCAATAAGGCCATGGGGGCGCTCTTTGGGAGCAAGTTTCGGTTTGGGGTGTTGTACCAGTCAAACCTTCGGTGACTTTTAAGGGCAGTTTATGACACCGGAGGAGACAAACAACTTTGTCAAGTGTGGCGCACAAAGACTCCGTGAGACGAATAGAGTGAAGTCGATGAGGCTTTATTAAGCGTGTCTGTTCCCCAGCAGCCCGATAGTAAACTGGCCTGCGGGGGAAGGCACCGGCTTCTTATACTTCGCCTTCAGGGCGGAGTATGAGGTCAACGGCCAACCAGGACCCGGGATCTGTCAGCCAATGACATTAGGGCTTCCAGTCCCACATGACCCCCAATACATACTACCACATTCACCCGTTGTCAAAAATGAACCCGGCGGGGTGATGCTTCGTATGGTGGTAAGGGTTTACAGTACTGGTCCTGGGAGGATAGAACAGTTACATGGTAGTACAGTATTGGACAGTATCGTCCTGTTACAACTATTTACAGAGGATACAGGAAAAACAAAATGTTCATTGGACAGTCCATCTTTGTTTTACATCGACGCCACGAGTCGGTCGGGCGGTCTGGTCGTCCGTGTCGATCGCCTCGTCCCCGGCGGTGGTAGTGGTGCTTGTACCAGCGTTGTCGCCTCCGGGAGCCGCACGGTTTCAGCTGTCGGTGCAAAGGGGAGGGGGACTGATCCTCCTGGGAAGGGGGCGGTCGCGGGGTGCGGCGGTGGCAGGAAGGGGGGCGGTTTGGTTGATGGTGCCGGGGGGGGGGGTGTGCGTGGTGCCGGCGGGCGCCAGATCCCGCAGGGAGACCGTGTCCTGTCGGCTGTCGGGGTACTCCACGTAGGCGTACTGGGGGTTTGCGTGGAGGAGGTGAACCCTTTCGACCAACGGGTCCGCCTTATGTGCCCGCACGTGCTTTCGGAGCAGGATGGGTCCTGGGGCCGCCAGCCAGGTCGGCAGCGACGTTCCAGAGGAGGACCTCCTAGGGAAGACAAGGAGACGCTCGTGAGGCATTTGATTAGTGCTCGTACATAATAACGACCGGATGGAATGGAGAGCATCCGGGAGGACCTCCTGCCACCGTGAAACTGGGAGATCCCTGGACCGTAGGGCCAGTAGGACGGCCTTCCAGACCGTGCCGTTCTCCCTTTCTACTTGCCCGTTCCCCCGGGGGTTGTAGCTGGTCGTCCTGCTTGAAGCTATGCCCTTGCTGAGCAGGAACTGGCGCAGCTCGTCACTCATGAAAGAGGACCCCCTGTCGCTGTGGACGTATGTGGGGTAACCGAACAGCGTGAAGATGCTGTTCAGGGCTTTAATGACTGTGGCCGCGGTCATGTCCGAGCAGGGAATGGCAAAAGGGAAGCGGGAGTATTCGTCCACTACATTAAGGAAATACGCGTTGCGGTCGGTGGAGGGGAGGGGCCCTTTGAAATCGAGACTGAGGCGTTCAAAGGGACGGGAAGCCTTAATCAGGTGCGCTCCATCTGGCCTGAAAAAATGCGGTTTGCATTCTGCGCAGATGTGGCAGTCCCTCGTGACTGTACGGACCTCCTCTAAGGAGTATGGGAGATTGCGGGACTTGATGAAGTGGTAAAACCGAGTGACTCCCGGGTGGCAGAGGTCCTCGTGGAGGGCTTGGAGGCGGTCAATTTGTGCGTTGGCACATGTCCCGCGGGATAGGGCATCAGACGGCTCGTTCAGCTTTCCGGGCCGGTACAAGATCTCATAGTTGAAGGTGGAGAGTTCGATCCTCCACCGCAAGATCTTGTCGTTCTTGATCTTGCCCCGCTGTGCATTATCGAACATGAAGGCTACCGACCGTTGGTCAGTGAGGAGAGTGAATCTCCTGCCGCCTAGGTAATGCCTCCAATGTCGCACAGCTTCCACTATGGCTTGGGCTTCCTTTTCCACTGAGGAGTGGCGGATTTCTGAGGCGTGGAGGGTTCGGGAGAAGAAGGCCACGGGTCTGCCCGCTTGGTTAAGGGTAGCCGCTAGAGCTACGTCAGAGGCGTCGCTCTCGACCTGGAAGGGGAGGGACTCGTCGATGGCGCGCATCGTGGCCTTTGCGATGTCCGCTTTGATGCGGCTGAAAGCCTGGCAAGCCTCTGTCGACAGCGGGAAAGTCGTGGTCTGTATTAGGGGGCGGGCCTTGTCTGCGTACTGGGGGACCCACTGGGCGTAGTATGAAAAGAACCCCAGGCAGCGTTTCAGGGCTTTTGGGCAGTGCGGGAGGGGAAATTCCATGAGTGCGCGCATACGTTCGGGGTCGGGGCCTATTATCCCATTGCGCACTATGTAGCCCAGAATGGCTAGCCGATCGGTGCTAAAAACGCACTTGTCCTCGTTGTACGTGAGGTTCAAGGCTTTGGCAGTCTGGAGGAATTTTTGGAGGTTGGCGTCGTGGTCCTGCTGATCGTGGCCGCAGATGGTTACATTCTCGAGGTACGGGAACGTGGCCCGTAACCCATGTTGATCAACCATTCGGTCCATTTCCCGTTGGAAGACCGAGATGCCGTTTGTGACGCCAAAAGGGACCCGTAGGAAATGGTATAACCGCCCATCTGCCTCGAAGGCTGTGTACTTGCGGTCACTTGGGCGGATGGGGAGCTGATGGTAGGCGGACTTGAGGTCCACGGTGGAGAAGACTTTATACTGGGCAATCCGATTGACCATGTCGGATATGCGGGGGAGAGGGTACGCGTCTAGTTGTGTGTACCTGTTGATGGTCTGGTTTTAGTCAATGACCATCCTTTGTTTCTCCCCTGTCTTCACTACTACCACCTGCGCTCTCCAGGGACTATTGCTGGCCTGGATTATGCCCTCCTTTAGTAGCCGCTGGACTTCGGAGCGAATGAAGGTCCGGTCCTGGGCGCTGTACCGTCTGCTCCTAGTGGCGACGGGTTTGCAATCCGGGGTGAGGTTCGCAAACAAGGACGGGGGTTGCACCTTGAGGGTGGCGAGGCCGCAGATAGTGAGTGGGGGTATGGGGCCGCCGAATTTAAACGTAAGGCTCTGTAGGTTACATTGAAAATCTAAGCCCAGCAAGGTGGGGGCACAGAGTTGGGGAAGGACGTTAAGTTTGTAGTTTTTGAATTCCCTCCCCTGTGCCGTTAGGGTAACTATGCAGAATCCCTGGATCTGTACGGAGTGGGATCCTGCAGCTAGGCAAATCTTTTGTGCGCTGGGGAAGGTAGTTAAGGAACAGCGTCTTACCGTGTCGGGATGTATAAAACTTTCCGTGCTCCCGGAGTCGACTAGGCATGGCGTCTCATGGCCGTTAATTAGGACTGTTGTCGTCGTCGTCTGGAGAGTCCGGGGCCGAGCCTGATCGAGTGTAACCGAAGCGAGCCGTGGTTGTAGTAGTGGGGTGGGGTCCGTTGTTGCCGTCCAAGATGGCGTCGGGGATGGACAAAATGGCCACCCCCATACATCGCCCGTGGCTGAGGGGTCACAAGATGGCGTCGGGGGTGGACAAAATGGCCGCCCCCATGCGTCGTACAGGTCGGGGGCGGTCCAAGATGGCGGGGCCCCTCCTCCCCTCGTGGTGGTCGGGACCCAAAATGGCGGCGTCTGCGGGTCGCACATTGAGTGCTGGGGGATCTGGGGGGCGCTAGGACCGCGCGGAGTTCCTGCATTGCGAGCGCCCGGGCTGCGGGCGCTAGGACCGCGCGGATTTCCTTGACTGCGAGCGCCAGGGCCGCGGGCGCTAGGACCGCGCGGAGCTCCCTCGCCGGGGACAGCGGTGGTCGGGGCCCAGGCCGGCGGGTCAGTACTGCGAGCGCTGGGACCGTGAGGAGCTCCCTCGCCGGGGACGGAGGTGATCGGGGTCCAGGTAAGTTGTATTGCCGGCGGGTCAGGCGTGGGGCGCGGGACAGGGGTGAGGGCCCAGGTCGGCGGCGCCGGCGGGTCAGGCGTGGGGCGCGGGACGGGGGTGAGGGCCCAGGTCGGTGGCGACGGCGGGTCAGGCGTGGGGCGCGGGACGGGGGTGAGGGCCCAGGTCGGCGGCGCCGGCGGGTCAGGCGTGGGGCCGCGAGCGCTGGCACCGCACGGAGCTCCCTCGCCGGGGACAGCGGTGGTCGGGGTCAAGGTAGGTGGCGCCGGCGGGTCAGGCGTGGAGCGCGGGACGGGGGTGAGGGTGGCGTTCGGGATGCGAAAAACCCCCTCCTCTCCGTGGAGAGTGTTGGCCGGCACCCAAATCGGGAGCGCCGGTGGCGGGTCGTACATGGACTGCGGGGAGGGGGGTTGGGGAGCGTAGGCGGCGTGCAGGGCTCCCAGTTCTCCCGGGGCCGCGACCCAAAATGGCGGCGCCTGCGGGTCGCACATGGCGTGCTGGGGGGGTTGGGAGGCATAGACTGCCTGTAGGGCTCCCTGTTCTCCCGGGACGGCGGCGACCACGCGGGATCGGCACACCACCGCATAGTGGCCCTTTTTCCCGCAGCTTTTGCAGATGGCTGCGCGGGCCGGACAGCGTTGTCGGGGGTGCTTCGCCTGGCCGCAGGAATAACAGCGGGCGCCCCCGGTGCGACTCGGCGTTTGGACTGCGCAAGCCTGTGGGGTGTCCGGGGGGGGGGTAGGGGGTTTGGCGCGACGGGTACGTACGGGGCCCAATGGCCTGCTGCGCGGTCGGGGGCGTAGGCGCGGGTATTACGCGCGGCTACGTCCAGCGAGGCTGCCAGGGCCCGTGCCTCTGAGAGTCCTAGCGACTCTTTTTCTAGAAGTCTTTGGCGGATTTGGGAGGATTGCATACCTGCAACAAAAGCATCGCGCATTAACATGTCCGTATGTTCGTTTGCATTCACCGACGGGCAGCTGCAGGCTCATCCCAAAATCAGCAGCGCGGCGTAGAACTCGTCCATCGATTCTCCGGGAGCTTGCCGTCTTGTTGCGAGCTGGTAGCGAGCGTAGATTTGGTTAACTGGGCGAACGTAGAGAGTTCTCAGTGCTGTTAACGCCGTCTGGAAATCGCGGGTGTCTTCAATGAGGGTGAAAATCTCCGTGCTCACCCTCGAGTGCAGGACCTGCAGTTTTTGTTCGTCTGAGACTCGGCCTGTGGTCGATGTGATGTAGGCCTCAAAGCAAGTCTGCCAGTGTTTGAAGGCTGCTGCCGCATTCACTGCGTGGGGGCTGATCCTCAGGCATTCTGGAATGATCCTGAGCTCCATAGTCCTTTTTAGGCACGCTTAATAAATTGTGGCGCACAAAGACTCCGTGAGACGAATAGAGTGAAGTCGATGAGGCTTTATTAAGCGTGTCTGTTCCCCAGCAGCCCGATAGTAAACTGGCCTGCGGGGGAAGGCACCGGCTTCTTATACTTCGCCTTCAGGGCGGAGTATGAGGTCAACGGCCAACCAGGACCCGGGATCTGTCAGCCAATGACATTAGGGCTTCCAGTCCCACATGACCCCCAATACATACTACCACATCAAGGAACATGGGTTGGGGTCGGGCTAATGTTGAGAATTGTTATACTTTATGATTTGTTATGTATAAGCTAGTTTTGTATTTAATATGTTGTTTCTTGAACATGCTGGTCTTTGGCATGGTTTTTTGGGGGGAGTTATATGTGTGTGTTCGGTTGTTCTTTGCACATGTTGATTTTGTATGGGATTAGGTCCATGAGGGGAGTCTTGGGTTGGATTCTCCTGCTGGAACGAGGAGGGGGGGGGGCTCTCATAGGGGGGGGGCAGGGTGGGACACGTTGAAAGAGTAAGGCAGTGGAAGCAGAGTGGCGTAGTTTGGGTCAGGCCCTTTGTCTGGCTCTCCAGCTGGGAGTCGCCATGTTAGCAGGAAATGCTAGTAAATGGAAGCAGTGTGAGTGTGGGGGCTGCGGTGGAAGTGGTGGCTGGTGACATAGTTGGTTTTCTGGTTGGGTTTAGGATAGGATGAAAGAGCCGGCCATCTTGAGTGGGCCCAGGTGAGAGCGGTGCCGATTAGTTGTGCTAGGTGGGGATGGCGGAACTAAGTAGATGGGGATGTCAGAAACCCCCGGTGAGGATAGTAACATGCGAGGTTTAAAGGTCCTGGTTAAATGGTCCCAGGTGTTCATGCACCTTAAAGGTTTGAGGGCAGATGTGGTTTTCCTTCAGGAGACACATTTATGGCTGAAGGACCAGACCTATTTAAGGAAAGGGTAGGTGGGGCAGACGTTCCAGATTTTGACTCCAAGTTGAGGGGGTTTGGGTTGCTGTTCAGTAAAATGTTGGCATTTGTGGTGGCCAGGGAGGTGCAGGACTCGGGGAGACGGTTTGCGATGGTGAATTGGGTCGTGGCACAGGTGTCGGTGGTGTTAGTTAACGTATATGCATCTAATTGGGACAATACGAACTTTGTTAAGAAGCTGTTAGCATCCCGGACTTGGATTCCCATCAACTGATAATGGGGGGGGCAATTTTAAATGTGTGTTGGAGCCAAGGGTGGACAGGTCTAACTCCGAGTCAATGGACATATCAGGAATGGCAAAGGAACGGGGGGGCGTATTTATGGACCAGTTAGAGGGGGTGGTTCCATAGAGGTTCAGGCATCCGGGAGAGAGAGAGTACTCTTTCTTATCCCATGTACATCGGGTACACCCCTGTATTGATTTCCTTGTGGTGGGGAAGGCTGTACTGTTGGGAGTCATGGGGACAGAATAGGCAGAGATAGTAATTTTGGACCATGCACCGCATTATATGGACGTGAGGTTCGAAATGGGAAGGGCACAGAGCCCAGGGTGGAGGTTAGATTCGGCATTCCTGGCAGATAAAAAAAGTTTCCGAGAAGGTGGCCTTGGCGATAATGAATTATGTGGAGCTGAATCAGAACGGGGAGGTTACCGCCTCCACGTTTTGGGAGGCATTGAAAGCGGTGGTCTTGGGGAGGTAATTTCTTTAAAGGCCCATAGGGATAAAGTCATGAGGGAGGAGAGGCAGAGGCTGATAGAGGTTATTGTAAAGGTGGATCGGAGATACTCGGGGAGGCCCCCAACTAGGGAGATGTTGGTGGAAAGGAAGAAATTGCAGGGGCAGTTTGACCGGATGGCTATAGAGAAGTTGGTGGGGGAGGTGGGGGGGGGGGGGGGGGGGGGGGGGGGGGGCGTCAGCTTCGCCTATCAAGGAGAGTTAAATATGGGGAGAAGGCCAGTCGGCTGCTAGCCCATCAGTTAGGCGGCAGGATGTGGAATTGCGCAGGTGAGGGCGGCAGAAGGGGGTTGGTGACGACGCTGGAGAGAATCAATGAGGCATTTGAAGTCTTATATTGGGGGCTGTATAGATTTGAGCCCCGGGGTAGGACGTGGATATGGGGAGTTTCTTGGATAGGTTGGTGTTTCCGGAGGTGGAGAATGGGAAGCGACAGGGATTGGCGGCGCCATTGGTTTTGTAGGAGATAGTGTGTGTGTTGGGTTGATGCAAAACTGTTTGACTATTTACATGAGGCCCCATAGTATTGAATCACAGCAGGGTCATGTTTGCGGCCAAGGCGTACCCAGTTGTTGTTGTCATGGCCGCACCCATGTGTTTTCTTTCCTTTGGTACTCTTTGGCTCCTCTGCCCTGCTTCCCCTGTACTCTGGGTGGTGTCTTCCTCTTCCCTTCTCCTAATCCCCCTCTCCCCCCACCCTCTCCCTTCTCTTGTTCCTTTGTCTGTTTCATGAGGAGGTGGAGTTGGTCCTATGCAATCAATCCAGAGTCCTCTTACTGTCCTGTCTCCACCTTTTAAAGAAGGTGTCTATTGTTGCATGGGTGAATTTATGCTTTTTGTGGATGAGGGCCATAGTGCACATTGCACCCAGATGGAAATGGTGTCGGAGTTGATTCCACAGCCTCAGAGTGGCCACCACCACCACCAGGCTCCTTGAGTACTTGGCAGGGGGAAATTGGAGTGGGGCTGTGGCCAGTGCTCGGAGAGATGACCCTGTGCAGGAGGCTTCCTCCATTCTCACCCATTTCGCCTCCGGCTCTGATCCACCCCTGTACACCTTCTGTGATAGCAATCCAATAGTAGAATAGGAGATTCAGAAGGACCAAACCCCCCCACATTCCCCCTTCTTTGTTGGATGCCGGCTGGGGGGTTTGAGATATAGAGGAGCAGGTCATCCACAGAGTGAGACTCTATGATTCCTGTCTCTCCTCTGGATGCCTCTCCACCACTTTGCTGCTCTGGGGGAAAGCCAGTGACTCGACTGCCAGGACAAATTGCAGCAGATACAATGGGCATCCCTGCCTCATGCCTCTGTGCAGCCGGAAGTATTCAGAGCTGGTGGTGTTTGACCGTACACTTGCCATGGGAGTGCTGTACAGTCGTTTCATCCACGAGGCGAACCCTGGACAAACCCAAACCATTCCAGTCCCTCGATGAGTTACCTCCATTCGACTCTGTTGAAGTCCTTCTCTGAGTCCAGGGAGATGATCACTTCTGATGTTCCCTCCATAATCATGTTCAGAAGGCCTCGGATGTTTGCCATTAGGTGCCTGCTCTTGACAAAGCCCGCCTGATCTTCCATGGCTACTCTGACACACAGTTCTCCAGTTGCCTTGCCAGGGCCTTCGCCAGGACTGGCGTCAGTGTTTAGGTGTGACACTCCGTCGGGTCTTTGTCTTTTTTTGGAATCAGCGGTATGGAGGCCTGTGCCAGTGTGGGCGGCAAGGACCCTCTCGACAGCGAGGCATTGAACATCTGCCACAGGTGCAGGGCCAGTGCTGGCACAAATTCTTTATTGAAGTCAACCAGAAATCCATCTGGACCTGGTGCCTTCCCCGGCTGGATGGTTTGTGTTGTGATCTGTACATACATCTGCACATACACCAGGGACTGCAGCACAGGTATGACAGCCACAGCATCACTAGAGGGAGCATCAGAGACGGGTAAAAAGGGTCGAGCCCAAGGCAGGATCTGCCTCTTTTAAAAGCACAGAGCTAGTGAGCAGCAGCACACAGGGAGAGCTTAGCATAGGCAGTTTACCTTAGTTTCACTGGTGATACCTCTTGACTGTTTTTCATCTAATTGAGTTCTGGAAGCAGAACGAACCCTTTGAATAAAGTGTTTGTGTTAACTGTAAGTCTACAGTCGTTATTCAGAATTAGAGAATAACATATGGTACCAGAAGTGGGATTGTGTTCCCGGCGAATGTTCTGGTTCAAGTCCTTCGGGTCTATGCATATGCGAAGATCTCCAGAAGGTTTCTTAACACAGACAATGGAGCTAACCCTGTCAGTCGGCTGTGTGATTTGCGATATTATGCCTTGTGACTGCAGTCTGTTGAGTTCCACTTTCAACTTCTCCCGCAGTGGAGTTGGAACCCTCCTGGGCAGCTGAATGACGGGTTAGGTTTCTGTCTTCAGCATGATTTTGTATTGGCAGGGTAGGGTGCCCATGCCTTTGAATACGTCGGGGTATTCTTGTAGCATGCTGTGGATTTTAGCTTCCAGGCTTGATGGATACTGGGTGTGCATGTAAATGCGTTGCACCAGCCGCAGGTCTTTGCAGGCCTGAGCACCTAACAGTCATGATTTGTTGTCGTCTACAATCTCGAATCGTAGCTGCTTGCATATCGTCTTGCTGTCCACCCGGAGATGGCACGATCCCTTTGAGGCGATCTGAATGCTGTTGTAGTCCTTCAGCTGACATGCAGCGGGTATTAATTCGTGGTCTCCTGGAATCGAATGGAGATCCTTATTAGTGATGAGGTTAGCTGAGGCCCCAGTGTCAAGCTTGAAGACTAATGGAAAGTCATTGACTTGCAGTCGCAGTCCACTCACTGCTGGAATCAATGCTGTTGACCGGGTGAGGCGTGGCGATTGTTGCGTCATGTTCCTCAATTGTCTCGATCATGTCCACGACAAACGAGTTGTCACAAGTGAGGTTGTCCTCATCCGAGGAATACTCATCATTGGTTTTTTTGTGCTCCATTGAGTCTATGTTTTTTTACGTGAAGTTCATGTGTTTCTGTCTTGTTGTCTTCATTTGCAGTGCAGCTCTGCACTGTAAGGCAAAGTGGTTGTATTTGCCACACTTTAAACATTGTTTTCCAGAAGCTGGACATTGCCTTTTTAAGTGGGCGTATCCGCAGCGGGGACACGTCATGACGCTATCCCTCCATGCTCGCGCATGTGCAGTAGGCCTTTCTTCCGTGTCAAATCTTCAGGAGAACTGCGCATGCGTGTGGCCTGCATCCAGGTTCGCGCGCGTGGGATTGCCGCTAGAGGAGCGCCTTCTGGACGCTTGGGCTACCATTTTGACGGGCTCGACCTCGTGGTGAAGGCCTTGGTCCTGGTAAGTAAACTCCTCATATTCTCCTTTACTTTTTTCATAAGTAGAGCATCTTTGCAAGGCTGTTTCTAGGGTTAGGTCTTTTCGTTTTAATAAGGATTTTCTAAGTCCCTCATCAGATATACCATTGACTATCTGGTCTCTGATGAGGGAGTCACAGAGGTTTTCAAAGTTGAAGGATTAAGCTAGTAATTTTAAATCAGTTACAAAACTGCTGAAAGATTCTCCCATTTTTTGTAAACGCCGGTGAACTTGAATCTTTCAAATATCTAATTGAAGGATCTTGCTAATGTGCAAGGAGGTGAAGCCCCCCAGCCTGGAGGCCTGGATAAATGATATGGCTGGGTTCATAAAGTTGGAGAGGATTCAGTTCGCCTTGAGAGGGTCTGCGCAGGGGTTCTACAGGCGGTGGCAACCGTTCCTAGACTATCTCGCGGAGCATTAGAGGAAGGTCGGTCAGCAGTAGCAGCAACCTTGGGGGGGCGGGGGGGGGGCGGGGGGGGGGGGGGGGCGGTGGAGGGGACGTCCTGGGAGGGAGGGAGGAGGGGTAGGGGGGGAAAGGGGGGACTGCCTGGGAGGGTGGATGAGCAAGAGGTAACATGAAGGGTTGGGGAAACTGGCACGTACGGGTGAGGGCCAGTGTACAAAGCTGTGTAAATATATCATTTTGCCATGTATATATCTTGCTCTGCGCGATTTCTCGCTTTTTTTTTGTTACGGGGGGGGGGGGGGTGGTTATTGTTTGTAAGGGAGAAAAATTGTGTTAAAAAAATTTTATAAATATATTTTTTTAAAAAACCAAATATCTCATTGACTTCAGATTGACAGTTGGTTTCAAATTTTTTGATGATTATTTCCAGCTTGCCCTTGTCCTCCCCTTCCAGGTAGGTGAAGGAATTATATATTCCTAATGCCTGCGGACCTGCCAGGGATACGAGCAAGGCTATCTTCCTGGCATCAGACGCTGAGGTTAAATCCTTAGCTTCTAGATATATTTTGAACTGTTGTATGAAAAGTTTCCAATTGGAATGCATATTACCAGTGGTCTTGAGCAGGCGTGGAGGTTGGATTGGGTCCATCGTGCCGATTGGTATCTGAAGGGTCCGAATGCTGCGAGGCGTTCCTTGATCGAATGTCTGGTTTAAGTTCTCTTCTCTTGCTGGTGTCTAGCTGGCTTGCTGAAACCACACCTGAACAAAGAACAAAGAACAAAGAAAAGTACAGCACAGGAACAGGCTCTTCGGCCCTCCAAGCCCGTGCCGACCCTGCTGCCCGTCTAAACTACAATCTTCTACATGTCCTGGGTCCGTATCCCTCTATTCCCATCCTATTCATGTATATGTCAAGATGCCCCTTAAATGTCACTATCGTCCCTGCTTCCACCATCTCCTCCGGAAGCGAGATCCAGGCACCCACTACCCTCTGTGTAAAAAACTTGCCTCGTACACCTACTCTAAACCTTGCCCCTCGCACCTGAACACTATGCGTCCTAGTAATTGACCCCTCTACCCTGGGGAAAAGCCTCTGACTATCCACTCTGTCTATGCCCCTCATAATTTTGTAGACCTCTATCAGGTCGCCCCTCAACCCCCGTCGTTCCAGTGAGAACAAACCGAGTTTATTCAACCGCTCCTCATAGCTAATGCCCTCCATACCAGGCAACATTCTGGTAAATCTCTTCTGCACCCTCTCTAAAGCTTCCACATCCTTCTGGTAGTGTGACGACCCGAATTGAACACTATACTCCAAGTGTGGCCTAACTAAGGTTCTACTTAGCTGCAACATGACTTGCCAATTCTTATACTCAATGCCCCGGCCAATGAAGGCAAGCATGCCGTATGCCTTCTTGACTACCTTCTCCACCTGTGTTGCCCCTTTCAGTGATCTGTGGACCTGTACACCTAGATCTCTCTGACTTTCAATACTCTTGAGGGTTCTACCATTCACTATATATTCCCTACCTGCATTAGACCTTCCAAAATGCATTGCCTCACATTTGTCCGGATTAAACTCCACCTGCCATCTCTCCGCCCAAGTCTCCAAACAATCTAAATCCTGCTGTATCCTCTGACAGTCCTCATCGCTATCCGCAATTCCACCAACCTTTGTGCCGTCTGCAAACTTACTAATCAAACCAGTTACATTTTCCTCCAAATCATTTATATATACTACAAACAGCAAAGGTCCCACTACTGATCCCTGCGGAACACCACTAGTCATAGCCCTCCAATTAGAAAAGCATCCTTCCATTGCTACTCTCTGCCTTCTATCACCTAGCCAGTTCTGTGTCCACCTTGCCAGCTCACCCCTGATCCCATGTGACTTCACCTTTTGTACTAGTCTACCATGTGGGACCTTGTCAAAGGCCTTACTGAAGTCCATATAGACAACATCCACTGTCCTACCTGCATCAATCATCTTTGTGACCTCGAAAAACTCTGTCAAGTTAGTGAGACACGACCTCCCCTTCACAAAACCATGCTGCCTCTCACTAATACGTCCATTTGCTTCCAAATGGGAGTAGATCCTGTCTCGAAGAATTCTCTCCAGTAATTCCCCTACCACTGACGTAAGGCTCACCAGCCTGTAGTTCCCTGGATTATCCTTGCTACCCTTCTTAAACAGAGGAACAACATTGGCTATTCTCCAGTCCTCCGGGACATCACCTGAAGACAGTGAGGATCCAAAGATTTCTGTCAAGGCCTCAGCAATTTCCTCTCTAGCCTCCTTCAGTATTCTGGGGTAGATCCCATCAGGCCCTGGGGACTTAACTACCTTAATATTTTTCAAGACGCCCAACACCTCGTCTTTTTGGATCTCAATGTGACCCAGGCTATCTACACACCCTTCTCCAGACTCAACATCTACCAATTCCTTCTCTTTGGTGAATACTGATGCAAATTATTCATTTAGTACCTCGCCCATTTCCTGTGGCTCCACACATAGATTCCCTTGCCAACACTTACCCTGGCTACCCTCTTGCTTTTTATGTACGTGTAAAAAGCCTTGGGATTTTCCTTAACCCTATTTGCCAATGACCTTTCATGACCCCTTCTAGCCCTCCTGACTCCTTGCTTAAGTTCCTTCCTACTTTCCTGATAGCCCTGACAAATACCTCCTTTTTCTTTTTCACGATGCCTACAATATCTCTCGTTATCCAAGGTTCCTGAAAATTGCCGTATTTATCCTTCTTCCTCACAGGAACATGCCGATCCTGAATTCCTTTCAACTGACACTTGAAAGCCTCCCACATGTCAGATGTTGATTTACCCTCAAACATCCGCCCCCAATCTAGGTTCTTCAGTTCCCGCCTAATATTGTTATAATTAGCCTTCCCCCAATTTAGCACATTCACCCTAGGACCACTCTTATCCTTGTCCAACAGCACTTTAAAACTTACTGAATTGTGGTCACTGTTCCCGAAATGCTCCCCTACTGAAAGTTCTAACACCTGGCCAGGCTCATTCCCCAATACCAGGTCCAGTACCGCCCCTTCCCTAGTTGGACTGTCTACATATTGTTTTAAGAAGGCTTCCTGGATGCTCCTTACAAACTCTGCCCCATCTAAGCCCCTGGCACTAAGTGAGTCCCAGTCAATATTGGGGAAGTTGAAGTCTCCCATCACCAAAACCCTGTTGTTTTTACTCTTTTCCAAAATCTGTCCACCTATCTGCTCCTCTATCTCCCGCTGGCTGTTGGGAGGCCTGTAGTAAACCCTCAACATTGTGACTGCACCCTTCTTATTCCTGATCTCTACCCATATTGCCTCACTGCCCTCTGAGGTGTCCCCCTGTAGTACAGCTGTGATATCCTTCCTAACCAGTAGCGCAACTTCGCCACCCCTTTTACATCCCCCTCTATCCCGCCTGAAACATCTAAATCCTGGAACGTTTAGCTGCCAATCCTGCCCTTCCCTCAACCAGGTCTCTGTAATGGCAACAACATCATAGTTCCAAGTACTAATCCAGGCTCTAAGTTCATCTGCCGTACCCGTAATACTTCTTGCATTAAAACATATGCTCTTCAATCCACCAGACCCGATGTGTTCAGCAACTTCACCCTGTCTGCTCTGCCTCAGAGCCATACTGTCCCTATTCCCTCGTTCTCCCTCAATGCTCTCACCTTCTGACCTATTGCTCCCGTGCCCACCCCCCGCCATACTAGTTTAAACCCTCCCGTGTGACACTAGCAAACCTCGCGACCAGGATATTTATGCCTCTCCAGTTTAGATGCAACCCGTCCTTCTTATATAAGTCACTCCTGCCCCTGGTACTATATGTTATTCTCTAATTCGTCAACTTCCTCGGCAGATTCACCCCAAACCTGTCCGCACGGACGGTAGCTTTACGCAATCGCCTACAAAAGACCACTGCGTTTGAGTGGACACAACGTCACCAAAATGAATGGGTGGATCTCAAACAGCAACTAACGAGGGCACCAACCCTTGCTTTCTTTGAACCAGACCCACCAAGATCTCCATTGATGCCAGCCAGGACGGGATTGGCGTCGTTCTCCTCCAACAGTCTGACTGCGTCCCAGTGGCATACTCGTCCAGGGCCATGACCGCAATTGAGTGCAGATATGCACAAATTGAAAAAGAATTTCTCGGACTCCTCACTGGGATTCTGAAGTTCCATGACTATATGTACGGCCTGCCCACGTTCATAGTGGAAACCGACCACAGACCGTTGGTCCACATCATAGACAAGGATCTAAATGACATGACACCTCGTCTGCAGCGCATCATGATGAAGCTGCAAAGGTGTGATTTCACCCTAGTATACACTCCGGGAAGAGATCTTGCCATTGCTGACGCACTGTCCCGATCAATTGGCACTGACAATGCACCATCAGCCCCTATCAGAGAAATCGAGGCCCAAACACAGTTATGCATGGAGAATTTGCCTACTTCGGGTGAGAAGCTTTGCCTAATCCGACAGGAGACGCAGAAAGACGCAACCTTACGGAGGGTGCTGCACCTACTCCAGCACGGTTGGACGAGGGGACAATGTCCACAATTTCAGAATGTCAAGTCAGAACTGATTGAAGTTAACGGCCTGCTGCTACGCAATGCGCAGATTGTGATTCCGGCCACACTCCGCGCTGAGATGCTATGTAAGATTCATGAAGGCCACCTAGGAATTGAGAAATGCAAAAGGCGAGCACGACAGGCTGTGTACTGGCACGACATGAATCAAGACATAATCGGCATGGTCATGACATGTGACACCTGTCAAAGACATCAACCCGCACAGTGTAACGAACCACTGCAGCAACACAAACTCACAATGGCACCGTGGACAAAAGTGGGCATTGACCTATTTCATGCCACAGGGCGTGATCACGTCTTGATCATGGACTATTATTTAAACTATCCGGAGGTACTGAAACTCCATGAACTCACGCCTTCATCTGTCATCAAGGCATGCCAGGAGACATTCGCGCGACATGGAATCCCGCGTGTGGTGATGTCAGATAATGGTCCCTGCTTCACGAGCTGGGAATGGAAAGAGTTCTTGGACCGCTACAGCTTTCGGCATGTAACATCCAGTCCGCGCTACCCACAGTCAAATGGGAAAGTGGAAAAGGGTGTCCACATTGTTAAACAACTTATTAGCAAGGCAACAGATTCACGCTCGGACAGCAACCTAGCGCTGTTGTCCTACCAAGCAACCCCATTGAGCTGAGGACTGTCGCCAGCGCAGATGCTCTTTGGCAGGGACATCCGGACATCCTTCCCGGCGATTCAATTCCGAGACCCCGATAACGCTCTGGTACTCGACAAAATGCGGGTACTACTGTCCAAACAAAAACAATACTACGATCAACATGTGATCCCACTCAAGCCACCAAACATGGGCGACATCGTCAGGATCAGGGACCCAGAAGGCGGATGGTCTGAGCCAGCCTTGGTGATCAGGCAGGAGGCACCGCGGTCCTACATTGTCAAGTCGTCGGCGGGAGTACTCTTTTGCCGTAACCGCCGGGATCTGTTAATGGTTTGGCCTGCAACACCGGTGTTTCCCACACTAGACTTGACTAAGCCCATTAGTCCACAGGACGTTCCCCGCCACACAACGCCAGACAGTACTCTTGATGACATCAAACCGTCATCCCCACCACCACTGTTAAGACGCTCCAGCAGAAGCCGTAAGGCACCCGATCGGCTGGATTTGTAATGACACTTCAACACACCCACAAGACAAAAATTAACATTTCTCACGATGGACTCATAACTGTTAACTGTTTCTGTATTACTTTATCATTTTTGCAGTGTGCAGCTTTGCTTATTCTCACCACTTGTTATGTACAGTTTTCTTGCGGCCAGTCTGAAAACATATCAAGTCAAAAGGGTGGGGGGATGTAGTGATCTGTACATCTGTACATACATCTGCACACTGCAGCACAGATGTGACAGCCACAGCATCACTAGAGGGAGCATCAGAGACGGGTATAAAGGGTCGAGCCCAAGGCAGGATCCGCCTCTTTTAGAAGCACAGAGCTAGTGAGCAGCAGCACACAGGGATAGCTTAGCATAGGCAGTTTACCTTAGTTTCACTGGTGTTACCTCTTGACTGTTTTACATCTAGTTGAGCTCTGGAAGCAGAACGAACCCTTTGAATAAAGTGTTTGTGTTAACTGTAAGTCTCCAGTCGTTATTCAGAATTAGAGAATAACATAGTTTGGATGCTGTCCATGACTTCCCCAGTTCCAGTGGTGCTTCCGGTCCTTGCCTCTTTTCCTCTCCCACAGCTGGTATGTCCAGCCCGTTGAGAAACCTCATCATCTTCGAGTCCCCCTCCGGGGGCTTGGCGATGGACAGCGCTCGGTAGAAAGTCGCAAAGGCCTCATTGATTCTGTCTGGTGCCGTGACTCGTTTAATGTTCCTGTTATTCACCTGCGCTATCTCCCTGGTGGCTGCCTGCTTTATCAGCTGGTGAGCCAGCAGGTGGCTGGCCTTGTCTCGATGCTCATAAAAGGTCCCCCGTAGTTTCCCAGTGGAGACCAGGTCGAATTCTATTTGAAGCTTTTTCTTCTCGCCCAGTAGTTCCAAGGTTGGGCCCGTGGAGTACATAGAACAGTACAGGCTTTTCGGCCCACGATGTTGTGCCGACCATTTATCCTAATCCAAGATCAACGTAACCTACACCCCTTAATTTACTGATGTCCATGTGCCTGTTCAAGAGTCGCTTAAATGTCCCTCATGACTCTACCACCTCTGCTGGCAGTGCATTCCACGCACCCACCACTCTGTGTAAAGAACCTACCTCTGACATCTCCCCTATACCTTCCTCCAATCACCTTAAAACAGTCATTTCCGCCCTGGGGAGAAGTCTTTGGCTATCCACGCGTCTCATCACCTTCTACACCTCAATCAAGTCACCTCCACTGAGAAAAATCTTCGCCCCAGTGAGAAAAGCCCTAGCTCCCTCAACCTTTCTTCATAAGACATGCCCTCCAGTCTAGGCAGCATCCTGGTAAATCTCCTCTGCACCCTCTCCAAAGCATCCACATCCTTCCTCTAATGAGGCGACCAGAACTGGCCACAATATTCCAAGTGTGGTCTAACCAGGGTTTTATAAAGCTGCAGCAAAACCTCGTGGCCCTTAAACTCAATCCCCCTGTTAATGAAAGTCAACACACCATACACCTTCTTAACAACCCTATCAACCTGGGTGGCAACTTTGAGGGATCTATGTACGTGGACCCCAAGATCCCTCTGTTCCTCCACACTTTCAAGAATCCTGCCTTTAACCTTGTATTCAGCATTCAAATTCAACCTTCCAAAATAAATCATTTCACATTTATCTAGGTTGAGGGGCATCTTGACAAATACATGAATAGGATGGGAATAGACGGATACGGACCCCGGAAGTGTAGAAGATTTTAGTTTAGATGGGCAGCATGGTCAGCGCAGATTTGGAGGGCCGAAGGGCCTGTTCCTGTGCTGTATTTTTCTTTGTTCTTTGAACTCCATCTGCCACTTCTCAGCCCAGCTCTACGTCATGTCAATGTCCTGTTGTAACGTGCAGCAGCCCTCGGCATGATCTACAACTCCACCAACCTTCGTGTCATCAGCAAACTTACTAACCCACCCTTCCACTTCCTCATCCAAGTCATTTATAAAACCACAAAGAGCAGAGGTCCCAGAACAGATCCCTGCGGGACACCACTTGTCACCGACCTCCAGGTGGAATACTTTCCATCCACTGCCACGCACCGTCTTCTTTCGCCCAGCCATTTCTGTATCCAGACAGCCAAATTTCCCAGTATCCCATGCCCCCTGACTTTGTGAATGAGCCTACCATGGGGAACCTTATCAAATGCCTTTCTGAAATCCATATACACCACACCCATTGCCCGACCTTCATCAACGTGTCGAGTCACATCCTGAAAGAATTCAATGAGGCTAGTGAGGCATAACCTGCCCCTCACAAAGCCGTGCTGACCATCTTTAATCAAACTATATTTTTCTAAATAACCATAAATCCTATCACTCAGAATCCTTTCTAATATTTTGCTCACCTCAGACGTAAGATTGACTGGTCTGTAATTCTCAGGGATTTCCCTATTCCCATTCTTAAACAGGGGAACAAATTTGCCTCCCAGCAACATCCGCCGACCAACCCAATATGGAGTCGATCAGCCGTTACCAAGCCGCCCACTCCTTCCTGTCCCTAAGTTCCCCATATGCTATTATTTTCCCCCTTAACACCGCCTCCAGTGCCTCCCAGAATGTGGAGGGGGAGACCTCCTTATTTTGGTTGCAGGTTACATATCCGTCAATGGCTTGTGACATTTTTTCGCAGGGTGCCTTGTTGGTGAGGAGGGCTGTGACCAGCCTCCATGGGGGGGGGGGGGGGGGGGGGGGGGGAGCATCTCCAAGCTCAGCCCATCTCCAACCTCACATCCACATAGTGTGGTGCATGGTCAGAGCTGATTGTTGTGGAGCATTCCACCCCTATTACACTTGGAAGCACCGATTTACCAACTACAAAGAAGTTGATGCGGGAATATACTTTGTGGACTTGGGAGTAGAAGGAGAACTCGAGCGATTTATTTGCTTTGGCCACCAGAGACAGCTCCACTTTCAATGCGGCAATCTAATTACTATATCTCAAAAGAGCCACTTCCATGCCGTTTATCATTTCTCCATGGGTTTTCACGGTTTCATTGGTCTTCTCCAGGTCCACTTGGAGGGGGGGCAAGGCCTCCTCCATCGATTTATGGAGGTCCTCTGACACAATCTGCCAGTGCTTTTCAAATTATTTCACCAAGGTTTTCGAAAGCCTTAGTGGAGTGGCTGGAGACCCAAAGGCTGCCATTTTATCTGCAGTACTCTAGCAAGGTCTGAGAGGTTTTTCCAAAAGAAAATACCCTTGAGACTAAGAGAAAAGGGCAAAAAGTGCAGTACTCTAGCAAAAGCCACCTCAAGCACATCTTCCCCACACATTACGCCACCAGGTGTACCCCCCAGCTCTAATTCTTTGGCCACGCCCCAAGTCCGAGACTTCCCACTGTCATGCCCAGTAAAGGCATGTAGAAGGATGTACAAAAGGACCGAGATGTCTTTGCCCATAAGTCATTGAAGGCTAGCATGCAGGGGCAGCGAGCAATTAGGAAAGCTAATGGAATGTTAGCCTTTATCGCAAGAGTATTTGAGTACAGGAGTAGTGAGGAGCTAAATGTTTAGGAGCTTCGTTAGACCGCATCTGGAGGACTGTGTGCAGTTTTGGACCTCTTACATCAGAAAGGATTTTATTGCCATAGAAGGGGTGCCAGACTTGTTCTGGTGATGGTGGGACTGTCTTATGAAATGAAATTGGGCAAACTGAGCCTGTATTCCCGAGTGTTTTTGAAATAAGTGTGGTAGTCACCACTTGTTGTATTACATGTATTATGGCACTGCCCGTATAGTAGAGGTACATGGGTAAATCCCTGCCTGCTGGCTCCGACCAGTAGGCAGCGTATAAATGTGTGCGCTCGCCGGTGCTGCAGCCATTCTGGTTCCAGCTACAGGAGGCACAACATCTTTGCTCAATAAAGCCTCGATTATTCTACTACTCTCGTCTTTGTGGTAATTGATAGTGCATCAATTTATTGAGCAAAGATTTTTTTTAAAACAATGGATCTCTGCATCAAGCCCGATCGCCTGCAGCTGAGCCCTCAAGCAGCCAACGCTACGTCCGCCTTTGACCACTGGCTAAAATGCGTGTTCCGCACCAACCGCTTAGCCATCCTTGGCTATGTCATGGAAAATGGAGTCGTAGGGCCCGCCCGCATGCGCCTCCTCATGGAACTCCCACTCCCCCACTGCCACAAGGCCCTGATACGATGCCTGGGGTTTTTCTCCTACTATGAGGCTTTATTGGTATCAGGTGTGTGGCCTCCCACAGCAGCTGGCGAAATGGCTGCGAGCTGGAGGACATGCATATTTATGCCCCGCCTCCTGGGTGGAGCCAGCAGGCAGGGGCCACAGGCGAACCTGTAGTGCAGGTTCTACCATACAATCTCTAATATAAGTACAACAGTGGTTTACCACATTCACCCCCTGTTAAAATTGAGTCTGGCGGGGGTGGTGGATAACTATATAAAATCATGATTTTAATATTTACAGAGCAAAACAAATGTCTCTTGGCATCCGGTGGACTGGTCAGAGGTTCAGCCGGTCCGGGGCCTTGATGGGCCTTTGAGAGCGACAAAGTGGTGACAACGATGTTGATGCTGACCTGGTCGAGGGTGACTCCGGGAGCGTGCCGAAATCCTCTTCATCGATGGGTGTGGGCAGGGGGAGGATGGACGGTCCTGGGGGGGGGTGGTGTTGCGAGTCACGGGGAGGGGAGGGTGGCGCCGGGGCTGGAACCTGCTGGTGCCAGGTCCCTGAGGGAGACAGTATCCTGGCGACCATCGCGGATGCCACGTAGGCGTACTGGGGGTTTGCGTGGAGCAAGTGTACCCACTCCACCAACGGGTCCGCCTTGTGGAGTCGCACATGTTTACGGAGAAGCACGGTTCCCGGAGCTGTGAGCCAAGTCGGGAGCGACACCTCGGATGTGGACTTCCTGGGGAAGGAAAAAAGACGTTCATGCGGTGTATTGTGAAGTGGCAGTGCAGAGTAACGAGTGAATGGAATGTAATGCATCAGGGAGGAATTCTTGCCAGAGGGCGGCCGGGAGATTTCTGGACCATAGGGCCATCTGGACGTCCCATTCTCCCTTTCTACCTGTCCGTTTCCCCCGGGTTTGTAGCTTGTCGTTCTGCTGGAGGCGATACCCCTGCTGAGCAGGAACTGACGCAGCTCATCGCTCATGAATGAGGATACCCTGTCACTGTGGATGTAGGCGGGGAAACCGAACAGAGTGAAGATCGAATTGAGGGCTTTAATGACGGTGGCAGACGTCATGTCGGGGCAAGGGATGGCGAAGGGGAACCGGAAGTATTCATCGATCACACTGAGGAAATATGTGTGACGATCGGTGGAGGGGAGGGGGCCTTTGAAGTCCATGCTGAGGCGTTCAAAGGGGCGGGATGCCTTCACCCAACGCGTGCGGTCCGGCCGGTAGAAGTGCGGCTTGCATTCCGCACAGACCTGGCAGTCCCTGGTGACTGTCCTTACTTCCTCGACAGAGGAGGGCAAATTTTGTGCCTTAATGAAGTGGTACAACTGTGTGACCCCTGGGTGACAAAGGCTGTCGTGCAGGGCCCGGAGTCGGTCTACTTGTGCGCTGGCACATGTACCTCGGGATAGGGCATCTGGGGGCTCGTTGAGTTTGCCGGGGCGATACTTAATCTCGTAATTATAGGTGGAGAGCTCGATTCTCCACCGCAAGATTTTATCATTTTTGATCTTGCCCCGCTGTGTGTTGTTGAACATAAAGGCTACCGACCGTTGGTCAGTGAGGAGAGTGAGTCTCCTGCCGGCCAGGTAATGCCTCCAATGCCGCACAGCTTCAACGATAGCTTGGGCCTCTTTTTCGACGGATGAGTGCCGAATTTCAGAGGCATAAAAGGTGCGGGAAAAGAATGCCACGGGCCTGCCTGCCTGATTGAGGGTGGCGGCAAGGGCGACGTCTGATGCGTCGCTTTCTACTTGGAAGGGCAGTGTTTCATCTACAGCGTGCATTGTGGCCTTGAAAATATCAGCTCTGATCCGGGCGAAGGCCTGTTGGGCCTCGGCCGTCAGGGGAAACTGGGTGGACTGTATGAGTAGGCGGGCCTTGTCCGCCTAGTTTGGGACCCACTGCGCATGATATGAAAAGAACCCCAGGCAGCGTTTGAGGGCCTTGGGGCAGTGGGGGAGGGGGAGCTCCATGAGGGGGTGCATGCGGTCGGGATCGGGCCCCAGAACTCCATTCTGGACCACATAGCCAAGGATGGCTAAGCGGTTCGTGCTGAACTCCTTGTTGTAAGTGAGGTTTAGGGGAGTAGCGGTGCGGAGAAATTTAGCAAGGTTGGCGTTGTGGTCCTGCTGATCATGGCCACAGGTGGTGACATTGTCTAGCTACGGAAACGTGGCCCGCAACCGTACCGGTCGACCATTCGGTCCATATCCCCCTTTGGAAGACCGAGACCCCGTTAGTGACGCCGAAGGGGACCCTAAGGAAGTGATATAGATGGCCGTCTGCCTCAAAGGCGGTGTATGGACGGTCCAATTTACGGATGGGGAGCTGGTGCTAGGCGGATTTCAGGTCCACCGTTGAGAAGACCCGGTACTGTGAAATCTGGTTAACCATGTCAGATATGCGTGGGAGCGGGTACGCGTCGAGCTGCGTGTACCTGTTGATGGTCTGGCTGTAGTCCATGACCATTCGGTGTTTCTTCCCAGATTTAACCACTACCACTTGAGCTCTCCAGGGGCTGTTGCTGGCCTCGATGATGCCTTCCCGAAGCAGCCGCTGGACTTCAGACCTGATGAAGGTCCTGTCCTGGGTGTTGTACGATCTGCTCCTGGTGGCGACGGGTTTGCAATCCAGGGATAGGTTTGCAAAAATGGAAGGTGGGTCGATCTTAAGGGTCGCGAGGCCGCACACAGTAAGGGGTGGTAAGAGTCCGCCGAATTTAATGGTTAGGCTCTGGAGGTTGCACTGGAAATCCAGGCCGAGGATAAGTGCAGCGCAGAGGTTAGGGAGAACGTAGAGGCGGAAGCCATGGAATCCTACGCCCTGGACCGTGAGCGTGACCGTACAGTACCCCCGGATCGCTACGCAATGGGATCCGGAGGCCAGGGAGATTTTTTGATTTGCGGGGTGTATCGTGAGGGTCAGGTGTATGTGTTGGTCAGGCTATGCGGGCGAGACTGGTCGAGTGACATGGAGGCGAGCCTTGGTTGGTCGTCGGGTAATGGGGCGGCTGTTGAGTTCCGATCTTCGAACGCTGGTGGTGTCCATGTGCTGAGGGGTAGACAAGATGGCGGAGATCTTGGGGGCTACAAAATGGCGGCGCCCATGGAACGCACGTTGCGGGGATGGAGCAAGATGACGGCGCCCATGAAATGCACGTGTTGCGCGGAGGGGAAGATGGCGGCGCCCATTGATCACACATGGTCTGGGGGGGGAGGAGAAGATGGCGGCACCCATTGTCCGTGACTGGGGGGGGTGGGGGCGATCGCGGCCACTGAGCGGGCCTGGCACACCGTGGCGAAGTGGCTCTTCTTCCCGCAGGCTTTACAAAGGACAGCCCGGGCCGGGCAGCGTTGGCGGGGTGCTTTTGCTGGCCGCAAAAGTAGCATCGGGGTCTCCCGGGGTTTGCTGGCTGGCGTGTAGCGCAGGCGTATTGGGTGGGTAGCGCCCCCACTGGGGCGGCTGCCTGTGAGGTCCATGAAGCGTAGGAGGGGTGGGCCTTGCGGCTGGGGATGTAGGACTGGACATTGCGCAGGGCGACCGTCATGGAGAGCACTAGAATTTTAGTCTCTGCGAGGTCGCGCGTGGCCCCTTCTAAGAGCCGCTGACGTATGATATCTGACCCAATTCCAGTCACAAAGGCGTCCCTCATAAGGAGGTCTGAGTGTTCCTTAGCTGTAATGTCCTGGCAGTCACAGTCCCGGACTAGTGGGATTAGGGCCCTCCAGAAATCTTCTATGGAATCACCCGGTAGTTGAGAACGAGGTGAGAGTGCGTGCCTGGCAAAGAGCTTGTAATTGTCCTCGAGTCGAGTCATGGCTTCGGCGTAGTTTGCCGCATCCTGGATCAGCGGGAAGACTTTGGAGCTGAGCCTGGAATATAAGATCTGGATCGTTTGAGCCTCCGGACCCGGGGTTGGTGCTGCTTCAAAGCAAGCTAGCCAGTGCTGGAAGTCCTTTCTGCCGTCGCTTGAGTGCGGATCCAGCTGCAGGCGATCTGGTTTAATACGGAGGTCCATCCTTCGAAACTGATACCAATAAATTGAGGCACGATCAATTTGACTTAAAGATGAGAGTTGAATCCAAACTGAGGCTTTATTGGTATCAGATGTGTGGCCTCCCACAGCAGCTGGCGAAATGGCTGCGAGCTGGAGGACACGTATATTTATACCCCGCCTCCTGGGCGGAGCCAGCAGGCAGGGGCCACAGGCGAACCTGTAGTGCAGGTTCTACCGTACAACCTCTAATACAAGTACAACAGTGGTTTACCACAGGTCCCTAATTATGCGGACAAGGCCCGCCCACTCATTCAGTCCACAGTTTTTCCCCTGACGGCTGAGGCCTGCCAGGCCTTCAACCGTATCAAGGCAGACGTCGCCAAGGCCACGATGCACGCGGTCGACGAGTCCCTCCCCTTCCAGGTGGAGAGTGATGCATCGGATGTAGCACTGGCCGCCACCCTCAACCAGGTGGGCAGGCCCGTGGCATTCTTTTCCCGCACCCTCCATGCCTCTGAAATTTGGCACTCCTCTGTCGAAAGGAGGCCCAAGCCATTGTGGAAGCTGTGCGACATTGGAGGCATTACCTGGCCAGCAGGAGATTCACTCTCCTCACTGACCAACGGTCGGTTGCCTTTAATGTTTAATAATACACAGCGGGGCAAGATCAAAAATGACAAGATCTTGAGACGGTGGATCGAACTCTCCACCTGTAACTATGAGATCTTGTATCGCCGGGGAAGCTCATTGAGCCCCCTGATGCCCTGTCCCGTGGTACATGTGCCAGCGCACAAGTGGACCGACTCCGGGCTCTCCACTATGACCTCTGCCACCCGGGGGTCACCCGGTTCTTCCATTTCACCAAGGCCCGCAACCTGCCCTACTCCATTGAGGAGGTCAGAACCGTCAACAGAGACAGCCAGGTCTGCGCAGAGTGCAAGCCGCACTTCTACCGGCCAGATCGAGCGCACCTGGTGAAGGCCTCCCGTCCCTTTGAGTGCCTCAGCATGGACTTCAAAGGGCCCCTCCCCTCCACCGACCGCAGCACGTACTTTCTGAACGTAATTAATGAGTACTCCCGGTTCCCTTTTGCCATCCCATGCCCCGATATGACTTCTGCCACGGTAATTAAAACCCTCCACAGCATCTTCACTCTGTTCGGTTTCCCCACCTACATCCACAGCGATCAGAGATCCTCTTTTATGAGCGATGAGCTGCGTCGGTTCCTGCTCAGCAAGTGCATTGCCTCGATAGGACGACCAGCTACAACTCCCGGGAAAACGGGCAGGTGGAGAGGGAGAACGGGACGGTCTGGAAGGCCGTCCTGCTGGCCCTGTGGTCTAAACATCTCCCGGTCTCCCGCTGGCCGGAGGTCCTCCCCGACACGCTCCACTCCAACCGATCGCTCCTCTGCACCGCGACCAACTCACGAACGTATGTTTGCCTTCCCCAGGAAGTCCATCTCAGGGTCTGGCTCCCAACATGGCTGAAAGTTCCTGGACCCGTCCTCCTTCGGAAGCAAGTGCGGACCCATAAGTCGGACCCTTGGTCGAAAAAGTCCACCTCTTACATGCAAACCTACAATACTCCTACGTGGCACACCCCGACGGGCGCCAGGACACATTCTCCCTCCGGGACTTGGCACCTGCTGGATCCCCACCCACAACCTGACACCGCCCCCCCGGTTGCCTCATTCACCCCTGCGCCATTCACCCTCTCTCCAGCGAACCTCACCCCAGCCCCCGCCCCAGTAGGATGCGCCCTCCCACTGGAACCACTCAGGGGTGACGAACACGAGGACAACACGCTCCCAGAGTCACAGGTGACCCAGTCGGCGCCCACATCACCACCAGGACTGAGACGATCGCAGAGGAGGGTCAAGGCTCCCGACAGACTTAACTTGTAATGTTTTCCACCAATGCCGCTGGACTCTTTTTTTAACGGGGGTGAATGTGGTAGTCACCACTAGTTGTATTACGGCACTGCCTGTATAGTAGAGGTACATGGGTAAATCCCTGCCTGCTGGCTCCACCCAGTAGGCAGCGTATAAATGTGTGTGCTGCAGATCCGGTACAGCAAACCGTTGCTGCAGCCATTCTGGTTCCAGCTACAGGAGGCACAACATCTTTGTTCAATAAAGCCTCGATTATTCCACTACTCTCGTCTTTGTGGTAATTGATAATGCATCAATAAGTCCACGGAGGCAGAAGTCCCTTCACCAGAATTCCTTTTATTTACAAAACCAACCAGGTGCATTCAGCTTGGTGTCTACACTAGGAGGACAGAGGATCTGACACATATACAAAGAAAGGGGTTCCCTGATTGGGCTACTAATCAGGGAACTTGTATTCTTTAATTGGCCAATCTCAAAGGCCTGGTCTAAGTCATTATACCCCTCACCATCAAAATTCGAGGAACCCCGTGGTCCTCGTGACTCACTGGTCTCCTGCTTCGTTTCTGAGCCGGGTCCGGCTCCTCTACTTCGGTCTCCGACATAGGGGGGATATAATGGCTAGGCAACTTGTGGTAAACCTTGTAATATATTAAATATATATTTGAATACATGAATAAGATGGGAATAAAGGGATATGGATCCCGGAAATGTAGAAGATTTTAGTTTAGTCGGGCAGCATGATAGGCGCAGGCTTGGAGGGCCGAAGGGCCTGTTCCTGCGCTGTACTTTTCTTTGTTCTTTATTCTCCATTGTCCTCTGGAATATTGCACAGGCTGACGATACCCCGAAGAGTAATCTTGTGTCCTGAAAAAGGCCCTTCAGGGTGTTTATTGTTGAAAATTTCTGCGACTCTTTGTCCAGCTTCAGCTGTAGATATGCGTGGCTCATATCCAGCTTGGAGAATAAGAGTCCTCCTGCCAGCTTTGCATACAAATCCTCAATCCAGGGAATTGGGTATCTGTCCAGTTGTGTGTAACGATTAATCGTTTGTTTGAAATCTCCACAAAGGCGGACCAAGCTGTCAGGCTTAAGAATAGGCACCACGGGTGCCGCCCATTCTGCAAACTGGACCGGTTTTATTATTCCTTCACACGCCAATCTTTCGATTTCCATATCGACTTTCTGCCTTAACGCTAAGGGTACCAGTCGGGCCTTGTAGAATTTTGGGACTGCCTCTGGATCTACGTGTAATGTTGCCTTTGCTCCCTTTATTGTTCTGAGCTCTTTTCGGAAAACCTGTGGGTATTTGCGCAGGAGTTCGCTCAGGCAACCATTCTCCAGCTGGAAATGTATATCCAAGCCAGCTGGATCCCTTTTAGCCAGTTTTGGCCCAATAAGCTCGGTCCCATATCTTCCACTACCATTAAAGTCAGCTTAACCAGTTGCTCTCCATAAGCCACAGGTACATGTTTGTGCCCAACACTCTCAGTGTACATCCTCAGTTTTCCGAGGTCCTGGTTAGGGATAAGGGTTGGAGTCCAGTGCGATTTTATTAAATACTGTTTCCCCTATCTCTGATATGGCTGCTCCAGTGTCGACTTCAATTAATGTTGGACATCCATTCAGTCTTATGGTTAATTTAATGGGTTTTGATTTAACTATCATTACACAATTTAGTTGTTCCTCGTCGGAGGTAGGTGGGGCTTCTAGGGTGTGCATTCTCCTGTACACCGGCCTACATGCCCTTCTCCAAAATGTTGGTTTTGGACTTCTAATTCTCCTCTCTGGCCCCGATCTCGGGCAACATCTGCAATATCTTGCCAGGCGAAAGGCTGCAGGGGCTGCCGTCTGTTTGGTCCAAAGTTTCCCTTGCTTGGAGCAGTTCTGCGAGTTGGCCTAGGTTCCTTAATAACAGAGTCATTCTGGAGGGTAGCTATGCAATTGCCTATTCCCCCTGTGGTAGTCCCTTAACTCAGTTTCACTTGTGTGGGCATCTACCTCCATTGGAGTACACTGTAACTCGGTGTCTGCTCGCCGCATTTTCTCAGGACAAAGCCAGCTGCAATGCTTGTTTGCAATCCAGCTCGGCCTTTGCTAGCAGACATTTTTGTATTGTTAAATTATTTCCGCACACCAACCGGTCTCGGAGCATCGCATTTAGCGTCAGGCCAAATTTGTAAGCCTCTGCTAATCGCCTTAATCTTTTAAAAAATTGTTAATTGACTCCCCCATCTCTCGGAATGCTGAGTAAAACTAGTAGCTCTGCAGGATCAGAGATGGCTTAGGGTCACAGTATTCTTTTACCAAGTCTGTCAATTCCTGGAAAGTTTTTGTGTCCGGTGCCTCCAGAAAAGTGAGCCTGTGCATAATGGCAAAAGCTGCTGGCCCACACGCGGTCAGCAGAATGACCCATTGCTTTTATTGTTCGCTCTAAAAAAGTACTTCATCCGCTCTACATATTGGGCCCAGACTTCCACTGTAGGGTCAAAAGAATCCAACTTCCCAAATAAAGCCATTTTCCCTGTCAGTGGCTTACCCTCAATATGCTGCGGCTGCTAATGAGCAGGTTCCTTCAGGTCGTTCCGTTTTCCTCGTCGCCACTGTAATAAGTCCCCTTCATCAGAATTCCTTTCATTTACAAAACCAACAGCCGGGTTGCATTCAGCTTGCTGTCTACACTGGAAATGCAGAGGATCTGACACTCCCTGTTAGATACAGAGAAAGGGGTTCCTGATTGGGCCACTAATCAGGGAACTCGTATTCTAATTGGCTAATCTCAAAGGCCTGGTCTAAGTCTTTACAGTTTTGAAGTATGAGAGGTAATCTCATTGAAACCAACAAAATACTTGAAGGAATAGACAGGGTATATGCAGGGAAGGTGCTTCCTTTGTTTGGGAGTCTAGAAACAGCGGGCAACCAATTTCAAAATAAAGGGGATGCCATTTAGCAGAATGAGGAGAAATCTCTTTACTCAGAGGGTTGTGAACTCTCTACCCCAAATGGCTGTGAAAGTTCAGTTATTGTGTCTGTTAAAGCAGAAATTGTTAGATTTCTAATTAACAATAACATAAATGTTATATGGATAGTGTATGGATAAAAGACACTGAAGCCATGATCGTATTAAATGGGGAAGCAGGCTTGATGGGCTGAATGGCCTACTCCTGTTCCGATATTACTAAATTCATAACTTTTAAACATA
The DNA here is from genome assembly GCF_047496885.1 of Scyliorhinus torazame. NCBI lineage: Eukaryota > Metazoa > Chordata > Chondrichthyes > Carcharhiniformes > Scyliorhinidae > Scyliorhinus > Scyliorhinus torazame. The sequence goes on from NC_092723.1 coordinate 73,227,165, forward strand.
TGGCGCTGGATTCTCTGTTTTTGGGACTATGTCCTCATGCTGTCGTAAAAACTGTGGAAAGGGCCACATATTCCTAACCCTGCAGTGGACTAGCAGGGACCCCGCGTAAAACTAGCAGCTTTTGCTGCAGATACGGGACCCGCACTCCCGGGTCGGAGGCCGTGCATGTGAACGCCGGCGGCCGCCCCGTGCTCCATGGTGGACTCAGACCGCGGAGCTGGACATAAAATTAGACCCCCCGATCCGCCACGCGCCTGACCCTGAGGGTCCACCCAAACACTGTCCGCCCACGTATAAGGCCCCACTGCCCTCTGATTGGCCCTCCCCAGACCAGGGAGACCGCAGACTGAGTCCGCAGCCACCACGCGAGTATCCCGACCGACAAGACCATATTCGATCCACGCCGTCGGGAGGTCGGCCGATTGGGGGTGGAGAATGGCGGGGCGGGCCTCCAGCAATGGGCGCATGTAGGTACTATGCGGAGCGGGGTACTCTCTCTAAATACGCTGCTTTTCAGAACCCGCAGAATTGGGGAACAGGCGGCGGTTCCGATACCGTGCGGGAAATGGAATCTCCGCCCCGATGCCAGCCGCGATTGCGGCATCGGGGCGCAGCAAATTCAGCCCATGAATGTTTTGGAACTGACTCTTCTTTTAAAATTGACAAAACTGGCAATAAATGGCCACCAAGAGTGATCTGACCTGGTCTGTGAATTAAAGACTGTCATACTATCTCATAACAACAGAAGGATGCATTCCAGACTAAGAGGTGCCAACTACCAATCTTCCGAGACCATCCAAAATCCAATTCCTGACTTGAATGGGTCTTTCAACCTAAGACCAACACCATATTTGGAAAAATGAACGGTGATAAGCCACTTGATAAGGCAGCCATGTTAGTCTCTTTTAAGTGCTGACACAGCAACAGCAGCAAGTACAGCAACAGCCATACCTTAGGAACTGAAGTCTATAACATCATAAGTTTTCCGAGCCTATTCCTTTTTGAGACCACCAATATGTTAAACTAAACTTTGGCAACAAGACTACAAATAATTAATTTTGTGACTTGCAGTAAGTTAATCTCTTTGAGAAAACCCTACAACGACTGTGGCCAACTATTTCAGCTATTGAATTTACCTAAACTACCATTTTAAGTGACAATGCCTTCTTCATCAGGCCTGTAACTTGTGTTTTCCAGAACTTGCCAACCACAGGAATTATGAGCTACAAATTATTCCTTTTGTTTATGACCTGTAAAAGTGTGTGACTGTGTTGGTGAGTGCCATAGCATTAGGTTTTTAGGATGAGTGTGTGAATAAACAGTGCTCTTTATTTAAACCCACAAAAATCTTGCTGCTGATTATTCACATTGTTCACACACTAAAGGGTTAAAAAACCTTCACGTCATCCTCCAAAAGCTTACTGATTACAGACAATCGGGAAGACAACAGGAATTGCAGTCATTTTCTCTCACCTGTCTTCAACACCAACTAATGTAAATAGTTTCTCCCAGTCTATTCTATCTGCTCCCCATAATATCTGTAAAAACTTCAATCAAATCACTCTTTAACGTTCTGAATTCCAGGGAATACGGCCCTAGGTAGTGTAATCTCTCCTCGTAATTTAACTCTTGAAGTCCAGGTGTCATTCCTCACCAACAGACTGCAATCTGTCAGGGTAGGTAACAGCACCTCCTCCGCAATAGTCCTCAACACCGGGACCCCGCAAAGATGTGTGCTCAGTCCTCTACTGTACTCCCTATACACACACAACTGTGTGGCAAGATTTAATTCCAATTTGATCTATAAGTGTGCGGATGATACGACTGTGGTGGGTCATATCACAAACAACGACAAATCAGACTACAGAAGGGAGACAGATCATTCGGTTGCATGGTGTACCGAAAACAACGTCTCTCTAAATGTTGGAAAGACCAAGGAACTGATTATCGCCTTCAGGAAGCTTAGCATGACCCCCCCCCCCCCCCCCACCCCATCTACATCAATGGAAGTGGAGATTATCTGGCACGCATGCGCAGTGCGGCCGCATTTTTTTTACATGTTCACGGCCATTTTGAAGGCCGCTTGCAGCCGGCGTTTTTAACAGCCGGCTGCTGCGCGCAGATTTGCTTGATTAGGAGCGCCACGACGGACGGCTCCGCGACCTTCCCGTCACCCGCCCGCGGGTCACGCCCCCAAGTTTGACAATGCCTGCATTAGAGTACCTTCCCATCATCCCAACGCTCAGTCCACTTCCTCTCTGCCATTTTCTTAACCAAGTTAATAACTTATCTGCAATTCCAGGTCCTGAATTTTGAGCTCGTCAGGCACATGCAATCGGCGGACCCAGACATGGATGCGAGATGTGCTTCTGGCCGCAATCACCCCCCAGTGCGATTTCAGGCTGGCTGGCTCAGCGCTGCCAGGTTTAGCAAGAAGAAGAAAAGAGAGGATGCAGGCTGGTGCTTCTAATAAGCTCCCTGAAGGCGTGCAGTTGCTGAAGCTGCAGAGCTGTACAAATTAAAAGTGATGAAAATAAATGCAGCAAACTGTGTCTATGCAGCACATGCAAACACCTGACAGCAGAACTCAGAAAACCTCAGTCCATCAGAATTCTTTTTAAAATTATATTTCATCCCTGACATTTCATCTCGCTCTGGGTCAGGGTTGCAGCTGCCGGGCCGATTGGCCCGCCCGCCAATTATAAAAGTGAATGGGCCTTGTAAAACCGCTTTTAATCTCTTTCTTAATAGGCTTAATTGCCCGCTTAATTGTTGGCGGCCGTGCTTCCCACACTTGTGCTCATAAAAATCTGGCCCATGAGCTTCAACGTTAGCTAACAATCTCTTACCAGGAAACACAAAATGGTGTGGATGCTGGAAATCTGAAATAAAAACGGAAAATGCTACAAATACTCGGCAGGTCAGGCAGCATTTGTGGAGAGAATAACAAAGTTAACATCACAGACCTGAAACATTCATTCCTCTGTTTTTTTCCACAGATGCTGCCAGACCTTCTGAGTATTTCCAGTATTTTGTGTTTTATTATAGACTCTTATGAAGGATCTTGTTAAATGCCTTCTGGAAGTCCACATAAACACATTCACAGACAGGAGGATCTTTATTCACCTCTTCAAATTCAAAAAATTCAATCCGTTTCAGCAAGATTGACTTGTCCTGTACCTGTTCATACTGGTTCCCTCTGATCAGTTGAAAATTTCCTGATTATTTAATTTGTTATGAAAATACCAGCCTGGCCGACCATATATTGCAGGTTAAATTGTTAAATACTCCTAGCATTGAACACAAATTTATATGGAATTAAAATAAGTTTGCATTTTTTTTTTTTATTAAATATTTTATTGAAAATTTTTGGTCAACCAACACAGTACATTGTGCATCCTTTACACAATATTATAACAACACAAATAACAATGACCTATTTTATAAACAAAAAATGAATAAATAATAAATAACAAAAAATGAAAACTAGCCCTAATTGGCAACTGCCTTGTCACAAGTAACACTCTCCAAAAATATAATTTAACAGTCCAATATATAATTATCTGTAGCAACGACCTATACATACTATACAGTATATATTAACAACCCTGAGAGTCCTTCTGGTTCCTCCTCCCCCCCCCCCCCCGCCCCCCCCCCCCCCCCCCCCCCGATCCTGGGCTGCTGCTGCTGCCTTCTTTTTCCCATTCCGTCTATCTTTCTGCGAGGTATTCGACGAACGGTTGCCACCGCCTGGTGAACCCTTGAGCCGACCCCCTTAGGACGAACTTAATCCGCTCTAGCTTTATAAACCCCGCCATGTCATTTATCCAGGTCTCCACCCCCGGGGGCTTGGCTTCTTTCCACATTAGCAATATCCTGCGCCGGGCTACTAGGGACGCAAAGGCCAAAACATCGGCCTCTCTCGCCTCCTGCACTCCCGGCTCTTGTGCAAACCCAAATATAGCCAACCCCCAGCTTGGTTCGACCCGGACTCCTACTACTTTTGAAAGCACCTTTGTCACCCCCATCCAAAACCCCTGTAGTGCCGGGCATGACCAAAACATATGGGTATGATTCGCTGGGCTTCTCGAGCACCTCGCACACCTATCCTCCACCCCAAAAAATTTACTGAGCCGTGCTCCAGTCATATGTGCCCTGTGTAATACCTTAAACTGAATCAGGCTTAGCCTGGCATACGAGGACGACGAGTTTACCCTGCTTAGGGCATCTGCCCACAGCCCCTCCTCGATCTCCTCCCCCAGCTCTTCTTCCCATTTCCCTTTTAGTTCATCTACCATAGTCTCCCCTTCGTCCCTCATTTCCCTATATATATCTGACACCTTACCATCCCCCACCCATGCCTTTGAGATCACTCTGTCCTGCACCTCTTGTGTCGGGAGCTGCGGGAATTCCCTCACCTGTTGCCTCGCAAAAGCCCTCAGTTGCATATACCTGAATGCATTCCCTTGGGGCAACCCATATTTCTCGGTCAGCGCTCCCAGACTCGCGAACTTCCCATCCACAAACAGATCTTTCAGTTGCGTTATTCCTGCTCTTTGCCACATTCCATATCCCCCATCCATTCCCCCCGGGGCAAACCTATGGTTGTTTCTTATCGGGGACCCCCCCAAGGCTCCAGTCTTTCCCCTATGCCGTCTCCACTGTCCCCAAATCTTCAGTGTAGCCACCACCACCGGGCTTGTGGTGTAGTTCCTCGGTGAGAACGGCAATGGGGCTGTCACCATAGCCTGTAGGCTAGTCCCCCTACAGTACGCCCTCTCTAATCTCTTCCACGCCGCTCCCTCCTCCTCTCCCATCCACTTACTCACCATTGAAATATTAGCGGCCCAATAATACTCACTTAGGCTCGGTAGTGCCAGCCCCCCCCTATCCCTGCTACGCTGTAAGAATCCCTTCCTCACTCTCGGGGTCTTCCCGGCCCACACAAAACCCACGATGCTCTTTTCAATCCTTTTAAAAAAAGCCTTCGTGATCACCACCGGGAGGCACTGAAACACAAAGAGGAATCTCGGGAGGACCACCATCTTAACCGCCTGCACCCTCCCTGCCATTGACAGGGATACCATATCCCATCTCTTGAAATCCTCCTCCATCTGTTCCACCAACCGCGTTAAATTTAACCTATGCAATGTGCCCCAATTCTTAGCTATCTGGATCCCCAGGTAACGAAAATCCCTTGTTACCTTCCTCAACGGTAGGTCCTCTATTTCTCTACTCTGCTCCCCTGGATGCACCACAAACAACTCACTTTTCCCCATGTTCAATTTATACCCTGAAAAATCCCCAAACTCCCCAAGTATCCGCATTATTTCTGGCATCCCCTCCGCCGGGTCCGCCACGTATAGTAGCAAATCGTCCGCATACAAAGATACCCGGTGCTCTTCTCCTCCCCTAAGTACTCCCCTCCACTTCTTGAAACCCCTCAACGCTATCGCCAGGGGCTCAATCGCCAGTGCAAACACTAATGGGGACAGAGGGCATCCCTGCCTTGTCCCTCTATGGAGCCGAAAATATGCAGATCCCCGTCCATTCGTGACCACGCTCGCCATCGGGGCCCTATACAACAGCTGCACCCATCTAACATACCCCTCTCCAAAACCAAATCTCCTCAACATCTCCCACAAATAATCCCAGTCCACTCTATCAAATGCTTTCTCGGCATCCATCGCCACTACTATCTCCGTTTCTCCCTCTGGTGGGGCCATCATCATTACCCCTAACAACCTCCGTATATTCGTGTTCAGCTGTCTCCCCTTCACAAACCCAGTTTGGTCCTCGTGGACCACCCCCGGGACACATTCCTCTATTCTCATTGCCATTACCTTGGCATCTACATTTAGGAGGGAAATAGGTCTATAGGACCCGCATTGTAGCGGGTCCTTTTCCTTCTTTAAGAGAAGCGATATCGTTGCTTCAGACATAGTCGGGGGCAGTTGTCCCCTTTCCTTTGCCTCATTAAAGGTCCTCGTCAGTACCGGGGCGAGCAACTCCACATATTTTCTATAGAATTCGACTGGGAATCCATCCGGTCCCGGGGCCTTTCCCGCCTGCATGCTCCTAATTCCTTTCACCACTTCTTCTACCTCGATCGGTGCTCCCAGTCCCACCCTTTCCTGCTCTTCCACCTTGGGAAATTCCAGCCGATCCAAGAAGCCCATCATTCTCTCCCTCCCATCCGGGGGTTGAGCTTCATATAATTTTTTATAAAATGTCTTGAACACTCCATTCACTCCTTCCTCATCCCTCACTCCCCCTATTTCCCTCGCTGCTCCCCTTTTCCTCAATTGGTGTGCCAGCAACCTGCTCGCCTTCTCCCCATATTCGTACTGTACACCCTGTGCCTTCCTCCATTGTGCCTCTGCAGTGCCTGTAGTCAGCAAGTCAAATTCTACATGTAGCCTTTGCCTTTCCCTGTACAGTCCCTCCTCCGGTGCTTCCGCATATTGTCTGTCCACCCTCAAAAGTTCTTGCAGCAACCGCTCCCGTTCCTTACTCTCCTGCTTCCCTTTATGTGCCCTTATTGATATCAGCTCCCCTCTAACCACCGCCTTCAACGCCTCCCAGACCACTCCCACCTGGACCTCCCCATTATCATTGAGTTCCAAGTACTTTTCAATGCACCCCCTCACCCTTAGACACACCCCCTCATCTGCCATTAGTCCCATGTCCATTCTCCAGGGTGGGCGCCCTCCTGTTTCCTCCCCTATCTCCAAGTCCACCCAGTGTGGAGAGTGATCCGAAATGGCTATAGCCGTATACTCCGTTCCCCTCACCTTCGGGATCAATGCCCTACCCAGCACAAAAAAGTCTATTCGCGAGTAGACTTTATGGACATAGGAGAAAAACGAGAACTCCTTACTCCTAGGTCTGCTAAATCTCCACGGGTCTACACCTCCCATCTGCTCCATAAAATCTTTAAGTACCTTGGCTGCTGCCGGCCTCCTTCCAGTCCTAGACTTCGACCTATCCAGCCCTGGTTCCAACACCGTATTAAAATCTCCCCCCATTATCAGCTTTCCCATCTCTAGGTCCGGAATGCGTCCTAGCATCCGCCTCATAAAATTGGCATCATCCCAGTTCGGGGCATATACGTTTACTAAAACCACCGTCTCCCCCTGTAGTTTGCCACTCACCATCACGTATCTGCCCCCGTTATCCGCCACTATAGTCTTTGCCTCGAACATTACCCGCTTCCCCACTAATATAGCCACCCCCCTGTTTTTCGCATCTAGCCCCGAATGGAACACCTGCCCCACCCATCCTTTGCGTAGCCTAACCTGGTCTATCAGTTTCAGGTGCGTTTCCTGTAACATAACCACATCTGCCTTAAGTTTTTTAAGGTGTGCGAGTACCCGTGCCCTCTTTATCGGCCCGTTCAGCCCTCTCACGTTCCACGTGATCAGCCGAGTTGGGGGGCTTCCTACCCCCCCCCCTTGTCGATTAGCCATCACCTTTTTCCAGCTCCTCACCCGGTTCCCACGCAGCTGTATCTCCCCCAGGCGGTGCCCCCCCGCCCATCCTCTCCCATACCAGCTCCCCCCTCTCCCCAGCAGCAGCAACCCAGTAATTCCCCCCTCCCACCCCCCCCGCTAGATCCCCCGCTAGCGTAATTACTCCCCCCATGTTGCTCCCAGAAGTCAGCAAACTCTGGCTGACCTCGGCTTCCCCCCGTGACCTCGGCTCGCACCGTGCGACGCCCCCTCCTTCCTGCTTCTCTATTCCCGCCATGATTATCATAGCGCGGGAACCAAGCCCGCGCTTCTCCCTGGGCCCCGCCCCCAATGGCCAACGCCCCATCTCCTCCACCTCCCCTCCTCCCCCCATCACTACCTGTGGGAGAGAGAAAAGTTACCACATTGCAGGATTAGTACATAAAACCCCTCTTTGCCCCCCACATTCGCCCCACCACTTTGTTCGAACGTTTTTTTAATAACCCGCTCATTCCAGTTTTTCTTCCACAATAAAAGTCCACGCTTCATCCGCCGTCTCAAAGTAGTGGTGCCTCCCTCGATATGTGACCCACAGTGTTGCCGGTTGCAGCATTCCAAATTTTATCTTCTTTTTATGAAGCACCGCCTTGGCCCGATTAAAGCTCGCCCTCCTTCTCGCCACCTCCGCACTCCAGTCTTGATAAACGCGGATCACCGCGTTCTCCCATTTACTGCTCCGAGTTTTCTTCGCCCATCTAAGGACCATTTCTCTATCCTTAAAACGGAGGAATCTCACACTATGGCTCTGGGAATTTCTCCTGCTCTCGGTCCTCGCGCCATCACTCGGTATGCTCCCTCCACCTCCAACGGACCCGCCGGGGCCTCCGCTCCCATTAACGAGTGCAGCATCGTGCTCACATATGCCCCGACGTCCGCTCCCTCCACACCTTCAGGAAGACCAAGAATCCTCAGGTTGTTCCTCCTTGCGTTGTTTTCCAGTGCCTCCAACCTCTCCACACATCGTTTCTGATGTGCCTCCTGCGTCTCCGTCTTCACCACCAGGCCCTGTATATCGTCCTCATTCTCGGCTGCCTTTGCCTTCACGACCCGAAGCTCCCGCTCCTGGGTCTTTTGTTCCTCCTTTAGCCCTTCGATCGCCTGTAGTATCGGGGCCAACAGCTCTTTCTTCATTTCCTTTTTGATCTCTTCCACACAGCATTTCAAGAACTCTTGTTGTTCAGGGCCCCATGTTAAACTGCCACCTTCCGACGCCATCTTGGTTTTTGCTTGCCTTCCTTGCCGCTGTTCTAAAGGATCCACTGCAATCTGGCCACTCTCTCCTCCTTTTTCCATCCGTATCCAGGGGGGATTCCCTTCTGGTTTACCGCACAGTGTTTTTAGCCGTCAAAATTGCCGTTGGGGCTCCTATCAAGAGCCCAAAACTCTGTTTCACAGGGAGCTGCCGAAACGTGCGACTCAGCTGGTCATCGCCGCACCCGGAACTCCTCATAAGTTTGCATATTAAGAGTGGTATAGGACTCAACCTTCACTATATTTTCAGAAGCATTTCCTGGAATTACAGTTTCAAAGTGACGGTTTCTCATTGAAAGCAGAGATGAGGAAGAATTTGCTCTCTCTGAGAGTCATTTATCTTCAGAATTCTCTGTGCGAGAGTGGAGGCTGGGTCATTGAATATACTCAGAGCTGAGTTATACATATTTTTGATCTACAAGGGAGTCAAGCGTTATGTGACACAGACAGGAAAGTAGACGTAAGCCCATAATCAGATCAGCCATGATATTATTGAATGGTGGAGCAGTCTCGAGGAGCCAAATGGCCTACTCCTGCTCGTATTTCTTAGGTTCTTATGATCTAAAAATATCGGCATCTTTGAGATTCCTTTAAGAAGATCCTGGATGAATATAACAAGAGTGCTTTCGCACCATGAAGTTCCACTTCAGTGGATAGCACACTCACCTCTGAGTCACAAGGGTTTAAATACCAGGACTTGTGCACACAAATCAAGGCTGACACTAAACATCAACTACAGCTGAAGGTCCACCAACTTGGTGAAATATGCTTTCTTGCCTGCCAGAAACCTGCTGGTGCAAGGAGTTGCCCACATCTGAGTACTGCAGACTGGCACATCCCATGGTCCAGGACTACATGCTGTGAGGGATACATTAAAGCTTGGGCCGGCTGCCGCTAAGGTGCAATGGGGAAAGGCCACCATTTGAAACCTTTCAGCCATAGCACAGAGAGGCTAGAATCTGGGTTGCAAACCCGTTCGGCTGAACATCTGACATGTAATAATCTTGTAAATATTAACTGTAATTGTAACTCTAGTGAGTAACATACAGTATATAAAGAAACTGATTTGGTTTGCACATTATGTAAGGTCAACTTTGAACAATCATGTAACATACTTTTATAAATTTTATGAATAACATTTATCTTTGGAAAAATATCTCTGAAATTTGAATTTGTTAATGATGAAAGTCAAACAAAAATCTCAAGTCCAGTGCCTGAATGTTTCGTTTCAAATTCCTTTGGGGACAGCAGTATCATCGTGCGTTCTTTTTTCTCACAAACTCAGCAAGTATTTCAAATCTCACAAACAATTATTTTTAAAACCCTAAATTCTATGGGAAGGTGTGAGTTTTCATTTTGTATTTTGTGCATTACATATTTTTCAAAATGTACACGTTTGTAAAACACCCTAGCAATTTTAACACCTGACATTGGCAGTGTGAGCATTAACAGGAAGGGTGATGAGGCCTGATCCATATTTCCAATAACCTCATTGAAATCAACCCAGAGCTTGGAACTGCCCAAGGTCTGGTGGCACCATAACATCAAATCTCTGTTCCTGACAGTCACTGACTATGTAAATACTTATTCTAATAGTACATACATTAAATGGCCTGTTTAATCTACGAAAAACAAATGAATATCCTATCTATAATTGTATCCTTTGGCTTCATGGAATACTTGCTGTGCTTACTTGGGATGTGACACTTAGGTGCTTGTATGATTGCACAATGTGTATATCTATTGCTAGGTTACCGGATTTGTGTTCAGCAATGATGTATAGTGCCTCAGCTACAAAAACATAAACATGGCCTTGGAAGTATTCACAGCAGTAGCGAGTAAGGCAGGCAGGGAGGAATGAATATGACCTTTGGTCCTATCCTTCAATTGTTCATCCAATCCCCTCAACAGAGAAAGAAAAAAGAAAATATCGATGAAACATTACCAAAATCCTTGAAAATGGTGGGGCTACCTCTCAGTGACAAGCAGTAATGGGTGCATTCAGTCCTTCCGTTTGGATTAGTGTGGTAGGCTGATGCTGTTTGATCTGGCTCATGACAGTGAAACGCTACCCCTCTCAGAGGAAGGTGCCTGTGATGCTGTTCGATATATTTAGGAGCATAGACAGCTGCTTCATAAATCAGGAACAGAAACAAAGTCACATGAAGTTACCACACACACTGTTTACTGACATTATGCACGTCTGTTAATTTTAGTGCTGCCACACTGTTTAACAAATCAATTTATTCCATCGCATTGATTATGCAGGGTGACGCAGGTGAACTTCCAGAGATGCAGTCAAATCCAGCCCTTGGTTGGCCAACCAGTAGAGTCAGTGGTGTCACAGCGGAAAGTAACCATTGATACCCTTCCAGGAATCACAAAATATGTTCTCCCAAAGAGCAAAAACATATTGGTAAGCAGGGGAGATTGAGTTCAATATTCTAGTTTTTTAAATTCATTCATGGATGTGGGCGTTGCTGGCTGGGCCAGCATTTATTGCTCATACCAGAGGGCATTTAAGAGTCAAACACATTACTGTGGATCTGGAGTCACATGTAGGCCAGACCAGGTAAGGACGACAGATTTCCTTCCCTAAAGGACATTAGTGAACCAGATGGGTTTTTACGGCAATCGACAATGGTTTCATGATCATCTTCAGACTTTTAATTCCAGATTTGTTTTTACTGAATTCAAATTTCACCATCTGCCCTGGCGGGATTTGAACACGGGCCCCCAGAGGATGAATCTGGATTACTAGTCCAGCGACAATACCACTAAGCCTAAGCCACTACCTCCCCTTACTGTCCTAATTACAAATGTGTTACAGTTTATTGGTCTTTAGTGTAATTGTCTTATTGTTCAAAGGTATTGGATGGAATCTTGTGCTTACTTATGTCAAGTTTGGTGGCGGGAAGAGCATGTAATTAGGCAGGATGGTGGTGCACCTAATCCATGCCGTCTTTCCACCTCAACCCAGAATTAAGTTGAGGGCGTGAAGACCAATGGCCGACCATCTGGCCTTGCTGCCAAATGATACCCTTAAGTGGTCAATTAGTAATCACATAAGGGCCTCATCCTGCCATTGCCTGGACTCCCCTGTTGTCATACAGCATGCATGACAGGTGAACCTATGTGAGATTCATATTACCTCAAGGGTGAAGCGATCCTTCAATAAAAAACAATCAGTGGGGACTTCCGGGTGCGGCGATGACCAGCTGAGTCGCACGTTTCGGCAGCTCCCGGTGTAACGGACTTTTGGGCTCTTAATAAGAGCCCCAACGGCAATTATAACGGCTAAAAGTACTGTGCGGTGAACCAGAAGGGAATCCCCCCTGGATACGGATGGAAAAAGGAGCGGAAGGTGGCCGGAATGCGGTGGATCCTTTAGAGCAGCGGCAAGGAAGGCAAGCAAAAACCAAGATGGCGTCGGAAGGTGGCAGCTTAATATGGGGCCCTGAACAACACGAGTTTTTGAAACGCTGCTTGGAAGAACTCAAAAAGGAAATGAAGAAGGAGCTGTTGGCCCCGATATTACAGGCGATCGAAGGGCTAAAGGAGGAGCAAAAGACCCAGGAGCAGGAGCTTCGGGTCGTGAAGGCAAAGGCTGCCGAGAATGAGGACGACATACAGGGCCTGGTGGTGAAGACGGAGATGCACGAGGCACACCATAAACGATGTGTGGAAAGGCTGGAGGTGCTGGAGAACAACGCGAGGAGGAACAACCTAAGGATTCTTGGCCTTCCTGAAGGTGCGGAGGGAGCGGACGTCGGGGCATATGTGAGCACGATGCTGCACTCGTTAATGGGAGCGGAGGCCCCGGCAGGTCCGCTGGAGGTGGAGGGAGCATACCGAGTGATGGCGCGAGGACCGAGAGCAGGAGAAATTCCTAGAGCCATAGTGGTGAGATTCCTCCGTTTTAAGAACAGAGAGATGGTCCTTAGATGGGCAAAGAAAACTCGGAGCAGTAAGTGGGAGAACGCGGTGATCCGCGTATACCAAGACTGGAGTGCGGAGGTGGCGAGAAGGAGGGCGAGCTTTAATCGGGCCAAGGTGGTGCTTCACAAAAAGAAGATAAAATTCGGAATGCTGCAACCGGCAAGACTGTGGGTCACATATCAAGGGAGGCACCACTACTTTGAGACGGCGGATGAGGCGTGGACTTTTATCGTGGAAGAAAAATTGGAATGAGCGGGTTATTAAAAAAAAGAACGTTTGAAACAAAGTGGTGGGGCGAGTATGGGGGGGGCGAAGAAGGGGGGAAAGAGGAGTTTTATGTTATTAATCCTGCGATGTGGTAACCTTTCTCTCTTCCACAGGAGGTGGTGGGGGGAGGAAAGGAGGTGGAAGAGATGGGGCATTGGCCATTGGGGGCGGGGCCAAGGGGGAAGCGCGGGCTCGGTTCCCGCGCTATGATAAGCATGGCGGGAATAGGGAAGCAGGAAGGAGGGGGCATCGCACGGTGCGAGCCGAGGTCACGGGGGGAAGCCGAGGTCGGCCAGAGTTTGCTGACTTCTGGGAGCAACATGGGGGGTGTAACTACGCTAGTGGGGGATCTAGCGGGGTGGGGGGGGAGGTGGGAGGGGGGAATTATTGGGCTGCTGCTGCTGGGGAGAGGGGGGAGCTGGTATGGGGTGGGATGGGCGGGGGGGCACCGCCTGGGGGGGACACAGCTGCGTGGGAACCGGGTGAGGAGCTGGAAAAAGGGGATGGCTAATCGACAAGGGTAAAAAGCCCCCCAACCCGGCTGATCACGTGGAACGTGAGAGGGCTGAACGGGCCGATAAAGAGGGCACGGGTACTCGCACACCTTAAGAAACTTAAGGCAGACGTGGTTATGTTACAGGAAACGCACTTGAAACTGATAGACCAGATGAGACTACGCAAAGGTTGGGTGGGGCAGGTGTTCCATTCGGGGCTAGATGCGAAAAACAGGGGGGTGGCTATATTAGTGGGGAAGCGGGTAATGTTTGAGGCAAAGACTATAGTGGCGGATAGCGGGGGCAGATACGTGATGGTGAGTGGCAAACTACAGGGGGAGACGGTGGTTTTGGTAAACGTATATGCCCCGAACTGGGATGATGCCAATTTTATGAGGCGTATGCTAGGACGCATCCCGGACCTAGAGGTGGGAAAGTTGGTAATGGGGGGAGATTTCAATACGGTGTTGGAACCAGGGCTGGACAGGTCGAGGTCCAGGACTGGAAGGAGGCCGGCAGCAGCCAAGGTGCTTAAAGATTTTATGGAGCAGATGGGAGGAGTAGACCCGTGGAGATTTAGCAGACCTAGGATTAAGGAGTTTTCGTTTTTCTCCTATGTCCACAAAGTCTATTCGCGAATAGACTTTTTTGTTTTGGGAAGGGCGTTGATCCCGAAGGTGAGGGGAACGGAGTATACGGCTATAGCCATTTCGGATCACGCTCCACATTGGGTGGACTTAGAGATAGGGGAGGAAACAGAAGGGCGCCCACCCTGGAGAATGGACATGGGACTAATGGCAGATGAGGGGGTGTGTCTAAGGGTGAGGGGGTGCATTGAAAAGTACTTGGAACTCAATGACAATGGGGAGGTCCAGGTGGGAGTGGTCTGGGAGGCGCTGAAGGCAGTGGTTAGAGGGGAGCTGATATCAATAAGGGCACATAAAGGAAAGCAGGAGAGTAGGGAACGGGAGCGGTTGCTGCAAGAACTTCTGAGGGTGGACAGGCAATATGCGGAGGCACCGGAGGAGGGACTGTACAGGGAAAGGCAAAGGCTACACGTAGAATTTGACTTGCTGACAACGGGTACTGCAAAGGCACAGTGGAGGAAGGCACAGGGTGTACAGTATGAATATGGGGAGAAGGCGAGCAGGTTGCTGGCCCACCAATTGAGGAAAAGGGGAGCAGCGAGGGAAATAGGGGGAGTGAGGGATGAGGAAGGAGAGATGGAGCGGGGAGCGGAGAGAGTGAATGGAGTGTTCAAGGCATTTTATAAAAAATTATACGAAGCTCAACCCCCGGATGGGAGGGAGAGAATGATGGGCTTTCTGGACCGGCTGGAATTTCCCAAGGTGGAGGAGCAGGAAAGGGTGGGACTGGGAGCACAGATTGAAATAGAGGAAGTAGTGAAAGGAATTAGAAGCATGCAGGCGGGGAAGGCTCCGGGACCGGATGGATTCCCAGTTGAATTTTACAGGAAATATGTGGACTTGCTCACTCCGCTACTGATGAGGACCTTTAATGAGGCAAAGGAAAGGGGACAGCTGCCCCCAACTATGTCTGAGGCAACGATATCGCTTCTCCTAAAGAAGGAAAAGGACCCGCTGCAATGCGGGTCCTATAGACCTATTTCCCTCCTAAATGTAGACGCTAAGATTCTGGCCAAGATAATGGCAATGAGGACAGAGGATTGTGTCCCGAGGGTGGTCCATGAGGACCAAACTGGGTTTGTGAAGGGGAGACAGCTGAATACGAATATACGGAGGCTGCTAGGGGTAATGATGATGCCCCCACCAGAGGGGGAAGCGGAGATAGTGGTGGCGATGGATGCCGAGAAAGCATTTGATAGAGTGGAGTGGGATTATTTGTGGGAGGTGCTGAGGAGATTTGGTTTTGGAGATGAGTATGTTGGATGGGTGCAGCTGTTGTATAGGGCTCCAGTGGCGAGTGTGGTCACGAATGGACGGGGATCTGCATACTTTCGGCTCCATAGAGGGACAACGCAGGGATGCCCTCTGTCCCCATTACTGTTTGCACTGGCGATTGAGCCCCTGGCAATAGCATTGAGGGGTTCCAAGAAGTGGAGGGGAGTACTTAGAGGAGGAGAAGAACACCGGGTATCTCTGTATGCGGATGATTTGTTGTTATATGTAGCGGACCCGGCGGAGGGGATGCCAGAGATAATGCGGACACTTCGGGAGTTTGGAGAATTCTCAGGATATAAACTGAACATGGGGAAAAGTGAGTTGTTTGTGGTGCATCCAGGGGAGCAGAGCAGAGAAATAGAGGACTTTCTGCTGAGGAAGGAAACAAGGGACTTTCGTTACTTGGGGATCCAGATAGCCAAGAATTGGGGTACATTGCATAGGTTAAATTTAACGCGATTGGTGGAACAAATGGAGGAGGACTTCAAGAGATGGGACATGGTATCCCTGTCACTGGCAGGGAGGGTGCAGGCAGTTAAAATGGTAGTCCTCCCGAGATTCCTCTTTGTGTTTCAGTGCCTCCCGGTGGTGATCACGAAGGCTTTTTTCAAAAGGATCGAAAAGAGTATCATGAGTTTTGTGTGGGCCGGGAAGACCCCGAGAGTGAGGAAGGAATTCTTACAGCGTAGTAGGGATAGGGGGGGGGCTGGCACTACTGAGCCTAAGTGAGTACTACTGGGCCGCCAATATCTCAATGGTGAGTAAGTAGATGGGGGAAGAGGAGGGAGCGGCGTGGAAGAGATTGGAGAGGGCGTCCTGTAGGGGGACTAGCCTACAAGCTATGGTGACGGCCCCATTGCCGTTCTCACCGAAGAAATACACCACAAGCCCGGTGGTGGTGGCGACTTTGAAAATTTGGGGACAGTGGAGACGGCATAGGGGAAAGACGGGAGCCTTGGTGGGGTCCCCGATAAGAAACAACCATAGGTTTGCCCTGGGGAGAATGGATGGGGGATTTGGAATATGGCAAAGAGCAGGAGTAACGCAACTGAAAGATCTGTTTGTGGATGGGAAGTTCGCAAGTCTGGGAGCGCTGACCGAGAAATATGGGTTGCCCCAAGGGAATGCATTCCGGTATATGCAACTGAGGGCTTTTGCGAGGCAGCAGGTGAGGGAATTCCCACAGCTCCCGACGCATGAGGTGCAGGACAGAGTAATCTCAAAGACATGAGTGGGGGACGGTAAGGTGTCAGATATATATAGGGAAATGAGGGACGAGGGGGAGATTATGGTAGATGAGCTGAAAGCGAAATGGGAAGAAGAGCTGGGGTAGGAGATTGAGGAGGGGCTGTGGGCGGATGCCCTAAGTAGGGTAAACTCATCGTCCTCATGTGCCAGGCTAAGCCTGATTCAATTTAAGGTGTTACACAGGGCGCATATGACTGGAGCACGGCTCAGTAAATTTTTTGGGGTAGAGGATAGGTGTGCGAGATGCTCGAGAAGCCCAGCGAATCACACCCACATGTTCTGGGTTCTGGGTTGGGGTGACAAAGGTGCTTTCGAAAGTAGTGGGGGTCCGGGTCGAACCAAGCTGGGGGTTGGCTATATTTGGGGTTGCACAAGAGCCGGGAGTGCAGGAGGCGAGAGAGGCCGATGTTTTGGCCTTTGCGTCCCTAGTAGCCCGGCGCAGGATACTGTTGATGTGGAAGGAAGCCAAGCCCCCGGGGGTGGAGACCTGAATAAATGACATGGCAGGGTTTATAAAGCTGGAACGGATTAAGTTCGTCATAAGGGGATCGGCTCAAGGGTTCACCAGCCGGTGGCAACCGTTCGTCGAATACCTCACAGAAAGATAGAGGGAATGGAAAAGAAGAAGGCAGCAGCAGCAGCCCAGGAGGGAGGGGGGGGGGGGGGGGGGGAGGAACCAGAAGGAGTCTCAGGGTTATTAATATATATGTATAATATGTATAGGTCGTTGCTATAAATAATTGTATATTGGATTGTTAAACCATATTTTTGGAGAGTGTTTATCTGAGACAAGGCAGTTGCCATTTAGTTTTAGTTTTAGTTTTTGTTATATATTATTTATTCTTTGTTTATAAAACAGGTCATTGTTATTTATACCGTTATATTATTGTGTAAAGGATACACAATGTACTGTGATGGTTGACCAAAAATTTTCAATAAAATATTCTTAAAAAAAAACAATCAGTGCCCGATCGAGGAATTAGACATTGGGAAGTGGTGGTATTGCTGAGATCCAGCCCCCTGCCATTGCTTCTGGTCACTCTGTCCCTCTTCCAGTGGCCCCCAATACACAACCCCCCCCCCTTATCATGACTTAATTGTAGCCTGGGTCCTCCACAATCCTGCAACTCTGTGGGGGTGCCCTTCTGGCAGCAGCCATGGCCTTCCCAGTGTTGCTGCTGAGTGCAAGATATGCTGGCCTCTGACTAGCAGGTAGCTCTCACCAGGTGGGACCTCCGTCCCCTGGAGTCGTGGTTCTAGGGGGAAAATGTTGACAGTGGGACATTCAGTGATTGTTATGCCATTGAACATCAAGGAGAGATGGTTGGATTCTCTCTTGTTAGAGATATCATTGCCTGGCACTTGTATGGCACAAATGTTACTTGCCACTTATCAGTCCAAGCCTGAATCTTGTCCAGGTCTTGCTGCATTGGGCATGGACTGCTTCAGTATCTGAGAAGTCGTGAATGGTGCTGAACATTGTGCACTCATCAGCGACCATTCCAACTTCTGACTTTATGATTGAGGGAAGGTCACTGGTGAAGTAGCTGAAGATGGTTGGGCCGAGGACACTACCCCGAGAAACTCCTGCAATGAGATCCTGGAGCTGAGATCATTGATTTCCAACAGCCTCAACCATCTTTAATTATATTATGATCACTATTTTTACTTTAACATTTCTAATTAACCTTGAATCATTTCACAATACTTCACAATCGCTTTACCCCTTGTTAGTTCCACAACACATTATTCCAGGAAACTGTCACAAAAACATTCTACAAACTCACCTTCCAGATCCATCTCTGCCAATTTGTTTGTCCAGTCGATATGAAAATTGAAGTCCCCAGAAACTATTATGTTGCCTTTGGTACAAGTTCCCATAATTTCTTGTTCAATGCTCATGGTTGGGCTGTGGGCGGCATGGTAGCACAGTGGTTAGCAATGTTGCTTCACAGCTCCAGGGTCCCAGGTTTGATTCCCGGCTTGGGTCACTGTCTGTGCAGAGCCTGCTTGTTCTCCCTGTGTCTGCGTGGGTTTCCTCCGGGTGCTCAGGTTTCCTCCCACAAGTCCCAAAAGACGTGCTGTTAGGTAATTTGGACATTCTGAATTCTCCCTCTGTGTAACCGAACAGGCGCCGGAATGTGGCGACTCGGGGCTTTTCACAGTAACTTCATTGCAGTGTTAATGTAAGCCTACTTGTGACAATAAAGATTATATTATGAAGTGGATTATAATCCACTATTCTGGATCAGGTATACCCCTTGGATGATCATTCTCACTTAAGGTTGAGAAAGACAGACCTCAGATAGTTAAATGTGTTTGAAGAACTGATCTAACCCCCCCTGAAGGAAATAAACTATAAGAGAATATTACCATCCTCCAGACAGCTTTTAAAACAAGTTTCAACGAGATTATAACAATCCCGATATTAGACGTATTCAGGTTCCCCTCAACAATGTGCAGGCGTACAGGGGCTGCCGGTAGGTGAGTATTTAGGTTTAAAATAACTTGCCTTGCAGGAGCATCTCTTGGAGTTTCAGCGGGAGCGGAGTGCGGAGGCTGCTGCTGGGTGAGTATTGAAGTTTAAAATAACTTACCTTGCAGGGGCAATCACTTGGAGTTTCAGCGGGAGCGGAGTACAGAGGCTGCTGCTGGGTGAGTATTGAAGTTTAAATTAACTTACCTTACAGGAGCATCTCTTGGAGTTTCAGCGGGAGCGGAGTGCGGGGGCTGCTGCTGTGTGAGTATTGAAGTTTAAAGTAACTTACCTTACAGGAGCATCTCTTGGAGTTTCAGCGGGAGCGGAGTGCGGGGGCTGCTGCTGGGTGAGTATTTAAGTAAACACTTACCTGGTTCCGTTTCTGTTCCTCTTTGCTGCTGTTGTATTGTTTTTTAATTTTATATTTTTTAAGGCGGGAACAGGAAGTTCGACCCACGGACTTCTGGGAAGACCCTCACCAATAAATTCTGGTGGAGAGGAAACCCGAGACACTACACGTGTAGTGTCTCCCACCCGCCCTCCTCCTCTAACCTAATAATAAAACCCATTGGTGAGAGGTAAGTACCATATTGTATGATTATTATTATTATTTAAAAAAAAAATTTAGTTGTTAGCCAGATCTTGGTTGAAAGTTAGAGGGATGGCAGGGAAGGGAGTGCAATGTTCCTCCTGCAGGATGTTTGAGGTGAGGGATGCCGTTAGTGTCCCTGCTGATTTTACCTGCAGGAAGTGCTGCCATCTCCAGCTCCTCCAAGACCGAGTTAGGGAACTGGAGCTGGAGTTGGAAGAACTTCGGATCATTCGGGAGGCAGAGGGGGTCATAGATAGCAGCTTCAGGGAATTAGTTACACCAAAGATTGGAGATAGATGGGTAACTGTAAGAGGGACTGGGAAGAAGCAGTCAGTGCAGGGATCCCCTGCGGTCGTTCCCCTGAGAAACAAGTATACAGCTTTGGATACTTGTGGGGGGGGGGGGACTTACCAGGGGTAAGCCATGGGGTACGGGCCTCTGGCACGGAGTCTGTCCCTGTTGCTCAGAAGGGAAGGGGGGAGAGGAGCAGAGCATTAGTAATTGGGGACTCGATAGTCAGGGGCACAGATAGGAGATTTTGTGGGAGCGTGAGAGACTCACATTTGGTATGTTGCCTCCCAGGTGCAAGGGTACGTGATGTCTCGGATCGTGTTTTCCGGGTCCTTAAGGGGGAGGGGGAGCAGCCCCAAGTCGTGGTCCACATTGGCACTAACGACATAGGTAGGAACAAGGGTGTCAGGCAGGCTTTCAGGGAGCTAGGATGGAAGCTCAGAACTAGAACAAACAGAGTTGTTATCTCTGGGTTGTTGCCCGTGCCACGTGATAATGAGATGAGGAATAGGGAGAGAGAGCAATTAAACACGTGGCTACAGGGATGGTGCAGGCGGGAGGGATTCAGATTTCTGGATAACTGGGGCTCTTTCTCGGGAAGGTGGGACCTCTACAGACAGGATGGTCTACATCTGAACCTGAGGGGCACAAATATCCTGGGGGGGGGGGAGATTTGTTAGTGCTCTCTGGGGGGGGGGGGGGGGGGGGGTTTAAACTAATGCAGCAGGGGCATGGGAACCTGGATTGTAGTTTTAGGGTACGGGAGAATGAGAGTATAGAGGTCAGGAGCACAGATTTGACGTCGCAGGAGGGGGCCAGTGTGCAGGTAGGTGGTTTGAAGTGTGTCTACTTCAATGCCAGGAGTATACAAAATAAGGTAGGGGAACTGACAGCATGGGTTGGTACCTGGGACTTCGATGTTGTGGCCATTCCGGAGACATGGATAGAGCAGGGACAGGAATGGATGTTGCAGGTTCCGGGGTTTAGGTGTTTTAGTAAGCTCAGAGAAGGAGGCAAAAGAGGGGGAGGTGTGGCGCTGCTAGTCAAGGGCAGTATTACGGTGGCGGAGAGGATGCTAGATGGGAACTCATCTTCCGAGGTAGTATGGGCTGAGGTTAGAAACAGGAAAGGAGAGGTCACCCTGTTGGGAGTTTTCTATAGGCCTCCAAATAGTTCTAGGGATGTAGAGGAAAGGATGGCGAGGATGATCCTGGATAAGAGCGAAAGTAACAGGGTAGTTATTATGGGAGACTTTAACTTTCCAAATATTGACTGGAAAAGATATAGTTCGAGTACATTAGATGGGTCGTTTTTTGTACAGTGTGTGCAGGAGGGTTTCCTGACACAATATGTTGACAGGCCAACAAGAGGCGAGGCCACGTTGGATTTGGTTTTGGGTAATGAACCTGGCCAGGTGTTGGATTTGGAGGTAGGAGAGCACTTTGGGGACAGTGACCACAATTCGGTGACGTTTACGTTAAGGATGGAAAGGGATAACTATACACCGCAGGGCAAGAGTTATAGCTGGGGGAAGGGCAATTAGGATGCCATTAGACGTGACTTGGAGGGGATAAGGTGGAGAAGTAGGCTGCAAGTGTTGGGCACACTGGATAAGTGGGGCTTGTTCAAGGATCAGCTACTGCGTGTTCTTGATAAGTACGTACCGGTCAGGCAGGGAGGAAGGCTTAGAGCGAGGGAACCGTGGTTTACCAAAGAAGTGGAATCTCTGTTAAGAGGAAGAAGGAGGCCTATGTGAAGATGAGGTGTGAAGTTTCAGTTGGGGCGATGGATAGTTACAAGGTAGCGAGGAAGGATCTAAAGAGAGAGCTAAGACGAGCAAGGAGGGGACATGAGAAGTATTTGGCAGGTAGGATCAAGGAAAACCCAAAAGCTTTCTATAGGTATGTCAGGAATAAGCGAATGACTAGGGAAAGAGTAGGACCAGTCAAGGACAGGGATGGGAAGTTGTGTGTGGAGTCTGAAGAGATAGGCGAGATACTAAATGAATATTTTTCGTCAGTATTCACTCAGGAAAAAGATAATGTTGTGGAGGAGAATGCTGAGACCCAGGCTATTAGAATAGATGGCATTGAGGTACGTAGGGAAGAGGTGTTGGCAATTCTGGACAGGCTGAAAATAGATAAGTCCCCGGGGCCTGATGGGATTTATCCTAGGATTCTCTGGGAGGCCAGGGAAGAGATTGCTGGACCTTTGGCTTTGATTTTTAATGTCATCATTGGCTACAGGAATAGTGCCAGAGGACTGGAGGACAGCAAATGTGGGCCCTTTGTTCAAAAAGGGGAGCAGAGACAACCCCGGCAACTATAGACCGGTGAGCCTCACGTCTGTAGTGGGTAAAGTCTTGGAGGAGATTATAAGAGACAAGATTTATAATCATCTAGATAGGAATAATATGATCAGGGATAGTCAGCATGGCTTTGTAAAGGGTAGGTCATGCCTCACAAACCTTATCGAGTTCTTTGAGAAGGTGACTGAACAGGTAGACAAGGGTAGAGCAGTTGATGTGGTGTATATGGATTTCAGTAAAGCGTTTGATAAGGTTCCCCACAGTAGGCTATTGCAGAAAATACGGAGGCTGGGGATTGAAGGTGATTTAGAGATGTGGATCAGAAATTGGCTAGCTGAAAGAAGACAGAGGGTGGTGGTTGATGGGAAATGTTCAGAATGGAGTTCAGTTACAAGTGGCGTACCACAAGGATCTGTTCTGGGGCCGTTGCTGTTTGTCATTTTTATCAATGACCTAGAGGAAGGCGCAGAAGGGTGGGTGAGTACATTTGCAGACGACACTAAAGTCGGTGGTGTTGTCGACAGTGAGGAAGGATGTAGCAGGTTACAGAGGGACATAGATAAGCTGCAGAGCTGGGCTGAGAGGTGGCAAATGGAGTTTAATGTAGAGAAGTGTGAGGTGATTCACTTTGGAAGGAATAACAGGAATGCGGAATATTTGGCTAATGGTAAAGTTCTTGGAAGTGTGGATGAGCAGAAGGATCTAGGTGTCCATGTACATAGATCCCTGAAAGTTGCCACCCAGGTTGATAGGGTTGTGAAGAAGGCCTATGGAGTGTTGGCCTTTATTGGTAGAGGGATTGAGTTCCGGAGTCAGGAGGTCATGTTGCAGCTGTACAAAACTCTGGTACGGCCGCATTTGGAGTATTGCGTACAGTTCTGGTCACCGCATTATAGGAAGGACGTGGAGGCTTTGGAGCGGGTGCAGAGGAGATTTACCAGGATGTTGCCTGGTATGGAGAGAAAATCTTATGAGGAAAGGCTGATGGACTTGAGGTTGTTTTCGTTGGAGAGAAGAAGGTTAAGAGGAGACTTAATAGAGGCATACAAAATGATCAGGGGGTTAGATAGGGTGGACAGTGAGAGCCATCTCCCGCGGATGGAAATGGCTGGCATGAGGGGACATAGCTTTAAACTGAGGGGTAATAGATATAGGACAGAGGTCAGAGGTAGGTTCTTTACGCAAAGAGTGGTGAGGCCGCGGAATGCCCTACCGGCAACAGTAGTGAACTCGCCAACATTGAGGGCATTTAAAAGTTTATTGGATAAGCATATGGATGATAATGGCATAGTGTAGGTTAGATGGCTTTTGTTTCGGTGCAACATCGTGGGCCGGAGGGCCTGTACTGCGCTGTATCGTTCTATGTTCTATGTTCTAATGTACCTCTCCACTGAAGAGTGTACAGAGATAGGGTTTTGAGTTTGGATACAGAAGACTATATGAGACAATATACTTTCTAAATTATGAAGTAGTTTATTTCAGAAACAGATATGCAATTCACTTATTTTAAAACATTAAAAAAATAAATTTAGAGTACCCAATTCATTTTTCCAATTAAGGGGCAATTTAGCGTGGCCAATCCATCTACCCTGCCCATCTTTGGATTGTGGGGTTGAAACCCACGCAGACACGGGGAGAATGTGCAAACTCCACACGGACAGTGACCCAGAGCCGGAATTGAACCTGGGACCTCGGTGCTGTGAGGCTGCAGCTACCCACTGCACCACCGTGCTGCCCCCTGCAATTCACTTATGATTGTAATCGCAACACAGATAATTTGAGGAAAAGAAAGTATAATCTTGTTTCTGACAGAGAATCCAAGTTTTATTAATGTTATGTAGAGATATTTAAGATGTCTATCAATATTTAACGTGATGTGATTCTTAAATTCCTGAGTAGAAAGATACAAGGCGGGATTCTCCATCAGCTGATGCCAGGTGGAGAATCCGTTTTTGATGCTGAAATTGTGGCGGTTGCCGGTTTAATGCCAAACCGCAATTCTCTGGTGCATCGACAGTGGCGTCAATGCGTTCCGCTCCGCACGTATAGTAAACGCTGTTTGACATACCATTAGCGGGCCTCAACCGGCATTCTCTGGGCCTTCGCAAATCTCCACCTCCACTGGGGCAAATTCCCAATGGCAAGGTTCACTTGTGCTTATAAAAATCGTGAAACAGGCGCCATGGCTGATGAGGGAGAGAGAGGAGGTAGGACACGGAGAGGCACAATCGTGGGCTGCCGGTCCTGACACTGGCCGCAATAGTTGGGGGTGGGGGTGTGTGATGTGCGATGGGGGGGAAGGGCTATGGGTCCGGGGTAACCCCCCACGGAACTGGGGTGGTGCCCAGGCATGGACCGCCATTGCTGCAGCCTGCAAAGCAGCCATCTTGCTATGCACCCCACTGACCACCCTTCTTGGCCCCTGGTTCTGCAGATTGATACTGGCCGTACGGGTGCTCTCGACCCCTGCA
This sequence comes from Scyliorhinus torazame, assembly GCF_047496885.1. Lineage (NCBI taxonomy): Eukaryota > Metazoa > Chordata > Chondrichthyes > Carcharhiniformes > Scyliorhinidae > Scyliorhinus > Scyliorhinus torazame. The sequence goes on from NC_092723.1 coordinate 73,251,938, forward strand.
TGCCAGCCCCCACCCTCCACTCCCAAACTGGCCGTCACCCATCAGCAGGACATCATGCGGCCCACCCAAGGGCAATGCTCACAGTAGCCCCTAGTGCGGGGTGCCGGAGCGAACCGCTGGCACTGACTGGCCCAGGGTGCAGAGAGGAGGAGGGGAGGGGATCATGCAGTGGCAGAGTCCGCAGTGCGAACCGGGGCACCATGTAGCCCGGTGGACCTGGTTGGGCACGGGGGTACGCACCATGCTAACATGTCAACCTTTTACCCCCTGCAGACAATAGATATTGGAATTCAACCAGCAATGGTGGCCTTCCACCTAGTTGCCGCGACCCTGGAAGGTGCACTGAGGCTGTACGAGCTAGAGTTGCACAAGGGGGAGGAAGCCCCACGAGCACCTGCAGATGACAGGCTGCTCTACACAAACTGAAAGGGATTCCACTCGATGAACGTGCAGCTGGTGTTTGGCCATCAGATGCACATCATGCATGTCTGCTCCTGATACCTGGGCAATGTGCACGATGCCTACATCCTGGCACACTCGACGGTTCCTGACATGTTCGAGACACCCTCCCCGGTTGTGGGGGTTGACTCCTGGGCGACAGGTTATCCGCTGCGGTCGTGGCTGATGACGCCAATCCGGAGGCCACAGGAGATGGGGAGACCCCCTACAACAATGCCTATGCCACGACCAGGGGCATGATTGAACGGTGCTTCGGCATCCTGAAGATGCGGACCGTACTGGAGGGGCCTCCAGTATAACGCTGGGAGGGTCGTCTGCAATCGTGGAGGAGGATGCGGCGGAGTGCGAAGATGGGCAGGACATGGGACCCAGGCAGGCACGGAACACCGCATTACGTGTGCGCCAAGGCCAACTCCCACGTGATGCTCTGATCGCCTCCAGGTTCACCAACTGGGTGGGGGACTGGCCAGGGGCATCCCACCCCCAACCTCTATCCCCCCCAGCCATCCCCCCTGCAACCCCCTCCATGACAGTAACATCGGGTCTGGCCCATGGGATGGAGGATGATAACAACCCGCTCTACGATGAGCTCTGGTGCTCTGCATCATTTGACAACATCTGACTCCTGCCAACCGTAGCACTTTCCACCATCCACCTGGGTGATGCCTGCATGCGAGTGTCATTCCATCGCACAGTCCCATTGAATCCCTGGGGTGGCGGAGGTGGCGGAGACGAGGGGGCAGGGTGGTGGGGGAAATGGGGGTGGGACATCGGAACGGTAAGCGCTGGCTGAACTGCGATTCTTGAGCCAAGCCCACCCACAACGTCCACCCATCACCCGCCCCCTACCTGCACCTCCTCTGTGGTCAGCCCAGACCAGCCCACCCGTCACACCCATAGGACAGAGCACCGAAGCAGGTTGTAACATTGTGCACAGGTGTTTAATGTAAAAACATATATACAGATCTGTATCCTAGCCCCCAGCAAGAAACTATGTCCTGTACCTGTGCCAACTTAAAAAACACATATTTTATTAAAATTTGAATTTTTATACTGTACACACAAAGAAAAAAAATGGATGAGACGGTAATAGTTTACATGTAGCACTTTTTCGTGCCCCACTCCGCGACACCCGCCCCCGCTCCTACTTCCCCTCTTCTGCTATTTCTGGGTCTTATCCTAGACCCTTTTTTCACCATAGGTGGTATGTTTAGTGTTTGTCTTTTTCTTGTGGCTTGTGTTGGGCCCTCTTATCCCCGTGTCAGTCTCTCTCTCTCTGGGTCCCCCTTGGTGTTACCTCTGGTTTCTACCCCCCTATTGCTCCCCACCCTCGTTCCTGTTTGTTTATGTGGCCCTGGTGGCTACTGTGCATCCCCTCACCCTCACCCCCCCCCCCCCCCCCCCCCCCCCCTGGCCCCCAAGCTTTGTCGAAGCCATGTTCCGACTCTCCGATGGTGTACTTGATCTTCTGCAAATGGAGTAATTCCGATAGGTCTGCCAGCCAGTCTGCAGCTGTGGGTGGTGCTATTGATCGCTTGTAGCGGACAAGGGAGGCCGATACGTGATGGTGAGTTGTAGGTTGCAGGGGACGGAGGTGGTACTGGTGAATGTATATGCCCCAAACTGGGACGATGCTGGATTCATGAAACGGATGTTGGGGTGTATTGCAGACCTGGAGGTAGGGAGCTTGATAATGGGTGGGGATTTTAACACGATGCTGGACCCAGCATTCGATCGCTCCAGATCTAGGACGGGGAAGAGGCCGGATGCGGTCAAGGTGCTTAGGGGTTTATGGACCAGATCCGTGGAGATTTGCCAGGCCTTTGGCCAGAGAATTTTCTTTTTTCTCCCACATACATAAGGCCTACTCCCGGATAGATTTTTTTTTTCTGGGCAGGGCACTGATCCCGAAAGTGGAGGGAACGGAGTATTCGGCCATAGCCATTTCAGACCATTCCCCGCATTGGGTGGAGCTAGAGCTGGATGAGGAGAGGGACCAACGCCCGCTGTGGCGGTTGGATGTGGGACTGTTGGCAGACGAGGAAGTGTGCGGGAGGGTGCGGGGGTGTATCGAAAGGTATCTGGAGGGCCAACGACAACGGGGAGGTGCAGGTGGGAGTAGTATGGGAGGCGCTGAAGGCGGTGGTCAGGGGAGAGTTAATCTCCATCAGGGCTCATAGGGCGAAGAGAGAGGGCAGGGAAAGGGAGAGGTTAGTGGGGGAGATTTTAAGGGTGGACCGGAGCTATGCAGAGGCTCCTGATGAGGGACTACTCAGGGAGAGACGAAGACTCCAGACGGAGTTCGACCTGTTGACCACAGGGAAGGCAGAGGCACAGTGGAGGAAGGCACAGGGGGCGATATATGAATATGGGGAGAAGGCGAGTCGGATGCTGGCACATCAGCTCCGTAAGAGGATGGCAGCGAGGGAAATAGGTGGAGTCAAAGATGGCAGGGGAACTACGGTGCGGAGTGCGGGGGAAAGTGAATGAGGCTTTTAAGGCCTTTTACGAGGAGCTGTATAGGTCCCAGCCCCCAGGGGAAAAGAGGGGATGTGGCGAATCTTGGACCAATTGAGGTTCCCAAGGGTGGAGGAACAGGAGGTGGCTGGTTGGGGGCGCCAATTGGGGTGGAGGAGCTGGTTAAAGGACTGGGGAGTATGCCAGGCAGGGAAGGCCCCGGGGCCGGATGGGTTCCCAGTGGAGTTTTATAGGAAGTATGTAGACCTGTTAGCCCCGTGCTGGTAAGGACCTTCAATGAAGCAAGGGAGGGGGGACCCTGCCCCCGGACAATGTCGGAGGCGACGATCTCTTTGATCTTGAAGCGGGATAAGGACCCACTGCAATGTGGGTCGTATAGACTGATCTCGCTCCTTAACATAGATGCTAAGTTGCTGGCAAAAATGTTGGCCACGAGGATTGAGGACTGTGTCCCGGGGGTGATTCACGAGGACCAGACGGGATTCGTAAAGGGTAGGCAGTTAAATACTAATGTGCGAAGGCTCCTAAATGTGATAATGATGCTATCGGTGGAGGGAGAAGCGGAGATCGTTGTCATGATATTCAAACACACACATCATGATAGACACACCAACAGACAAATCAGAACACACAACACCACAACCAATCACAGACAAGGACAGGGACAGTATAAAAGGACAAACACGACACCTGGTGGCCAGTAGAGCTGGAGACCAGGACAAAGACAGGACCTGTTACACTACACATTCAGGGAAACACCACGTGCAGAGTATCCAGACCGAATTGTATAAAGCAGTTGAAATAAAATAGAGTTGTACCAAATACAACTGTGTTGGCTCAACTGTGCATCAGAGCACCCAACACCACAATCGTGACAGCCATGGGACGCGGAGAAGGCCTTTGATCGGGTAGAGTGGGAGTATCTCTGGGAAGTGTTGAGGAGGTTTGGGTTCGGGGGAGGGTTTATTAGTTGGGTTAGGCTCCTGTATAAAGCCCCGGTGGCGAGTGTGGTCACGAACCGGTGGAGGTCGGAGTATTTCTGGTTGTATCGAGGGACGAGGCAGGGGCGCCCCCTGTCCCCTCTGCTGTTTGCATTAGCAATTGAACCTTTGGCCATGGCGTTAAGGGAGTCGGGGAAATGGAAGGGGGTGGTTCGAGGGGGAGAGGAACATCAAGTGTCGCTGTATGCAGACGACCTGTTGCTGTACGTGGCGGATCCAGTGGAGGGGATGGTTGAGGTAATGCAGATCCTACGGGAGTTTGGAGACTTTTCGGGCTATAAGCTCAATGTGGGTAAGAGCGAGCTCTTTGTGATCCACCCGGGGGAGCAGGGAAGAGGGATAGACGACCTACCGTTGAGGAGGGCGGAAAAGAGCTTTCGATACTTGGGGATTCAGGTAGCTAGGAGCTGGGGGGCACTGCACAAACTTAATTTGACGTGGCTGGTGGAACAGATGGAGGAGGATTTTAAAAGGTGGGACATGCTGCCACTCTCGCTGGCGGGTAGGGTACAGTCGGTTAAAATGGTGGTCCTCCCGAGGTTTCTTTTAGTATTCCAATGCCTCCCAATTGTGATTACTAAGGCCTTCTTTAAGAGGGTAACAGGAGCATTATGGGATTTGTGTGGGCGAGCAAGACCCCGAGGGTAAGGAGGGGGTTCCTGGAGCGTAGCAGAGATAGAGGAGGGTTGGCGTTGCCGAATTTGGGTGGTTACTATTGGGCAGCCAACGTGGCAATGATCCGTAAGTGGGTGATGGAGGGAGAGGGGGGCAGTGTGGAAGAGGCTGGAGATGGCGTCCTGCAAAGGAACGAGTCTGGGGCCGCTGGTGACGGCACCGCTGCCGCTCTCGCCGACAAGGTACACCACGAGCCCGGTGGTGGCGGCAACGCTAAAGATCTGGGGGCAGTGGAGACGGCACAGGGGTGCGACGGGAGCCTCGGTATGGTCCCCCGATTAGAGACAACCATCGATTTGTCCCAGGAAGGATGGACGGGGGGTTTCAGAGCTGGCATCAGGCAGGGATATGAAGAATGGGGGACCTGTTCATTGACGGGACGTTTGCGAGCTTAGGGGCGCTGGAGGAGAAGTTTGGGCTACCCCCGGAAACGCTTTCAGATACATGCAAGTGAGGGCGTTTGTGAGGCGGCAGGTGAGGGAATTTCCGCTACTCCCGGCACAGGGGATTCAAGATAGGGTGATTTCGGGCGTGTGGGTCGGAGAGGACAAGGTGTTGGCGATATACCAGGAGATGAAAGAAGAGGGGGAGGCTTTGGTAGAGGAGCTGAAGGGTAAATGGGAAGAGGAGTTGGGGGAGGAGATTGAGGAGGGGCTATGGGCTGAGGCCCTAAGTAGGGCTAATTCCTCTTCCTCGTGTGCCAGGCTTAGCCTGATGCAGTTTAAGGTAGTTCACAGAGCGCATATGACTGGGGCGAGGCTGAGTAGGTTCTTTGGGGTGGAGGACAGATGTGGGAGGTGCTCAGGAAGTCCGGCGAACCATGTCCACATGTTTTGGTCATGCCCGGCACTGGAGGGGTTCTGGAGGGGAGTTGCGGGAACAGTATCTAAGGTGGTGAAAGTCCGGGTCAAGCCAAGCTGGGGGCTAGCAATATTTGGAGTAGTGGACGAGCCGGGAGTGCAGGAGGCGAAAGAGGCCTGCATACTGGCCTTTGCGTCCCTAGTAGCCCGGCGAAGGATCTTGTTAATGTGGAAGGAGGTGAAGCCCCCCCAGCGTGGAGGCCTGGATAAATGATATGGCTGGGTTCATAAAGTTGGAGAGGATAAAGTTTGCCTTGAGAGGGTCTGTGCAGGGGTTCTACAGGTGGTGGCAACCGTTCCTAGACCATCTCGCGGAGCATTAGATGATGGTCGGTCAGCAGCAGCAGCAACCCAGGGGGGGAGGGGGGGACATCGTTCATGGGGAGGGGGGGGGGGGGAGGAGGGAGGGAGGGGGAAGGGGGGTTTCTCTGGGGGGCATTTGAGCAAGAAAATACATGAATGATCCGGAAACTGACATGTACGGGAAGAATCCTATGTACAAAGTTCTGTATCTTATTGACTTGCCATGTTCATGTCTTGCCACACAAGCTTTCTTTCTTTTCTTTGTTACGGGGGGGGGGGTTGTTTATATGGTGGAAAATATTGTTGAAAAATTCTTAATAAAAACATATTAAAAAAAAAAAATAATATCCACTCATGAGTATAATGAGATGCAGACAGGCAGTGATTGACACACCGGATTACCAATGAACACACACGACACATAACAACCAATCACCAGACAGGACACCACCACTATAAAGCACACAGGGCATTAAGACTCTCCCTCTCTCTACAGGACACAGCTACTGAGATAGTAAGAGTGCACAAGCCAGTGAGCACTATCACCATGAGGTAGAGAGTTAGTCTGGTCAAGCCCAGTAGGAGGTTATCAGTTAGATTGATAGAGTGTCAACTCACAGCAGACTATGTACAGCAATCAGGAAGTTCAGTAAAACAGTGTTGGACCATCTCCTGTGTCAGAAGCCTGTTTCTAGTTTCACTGCATCCAGTTGCAGTCAACGTTGAACCAACTTACTTAACACATCATGGTACCAGAGTGCTATTAATCCTAACGAACCTACCTCAAGTGCATCTGCAACGACCAGCAAGCAGCCATCCAGCGGCATGGAAAGGATCCAGCCTCCTTCGCAACTCCGGATCTCCGGGAACCTCGGCGCCAACTGGAAAGTCTTCAAACAGAAGTTCATCCTGTACATCGAGGCCTCCGACCTCGAGGCATCATCGGATGCCAGAAAGATCGCGCTGTTCCTGTCGACTGCCGGGGATCACGCCATCCACATCTATAACTCGCTTACGTTTGCCGATGGCGAAGACAAGACAAAGTTCAAGACAGTTCTTCTGAAACTCGACAGCCACTGCGACATTGAGGTGAATGAGAGCTTCAACAGAGGCTTCAGGGTAAGGATGAACCTTTTCAGTCTTTCTTGACCCATCTCCGCATCCTAGCGCAGTCATGTAATTATGACTCGACGACTGATTCCATGATCCGGGATCAGATCGTTTTCAGGGTCCAGTCCGACTCCCTGCGGGAGCAGCTCCTCAAAATCAAACAGTTGACCCTCTCCGTCGCCATCGAAACGTGCATTGTCCATGAGCATGCCAGAAATCGCTACTCCCGCATCAGGGCGGCAGAAACTGCAAAACTGGCCTCTCACGAGGCAGAAAGGGTGCAGGCCATAGCAAAAATGCAAAGCCTGAGCATCGAGGAGGGTGGCTGCTTTGCGCGTGCCATGACCGGGTGGACGATGAGGCCGATAACCCTGAGGCGCATGCGCGAACGTCGGCCGACCGCACTGCGCATGCGCGATGGCGCACAGAACGTGCGACGTCAGCATCATGACGTGTCCGAATTGTGGCTCCGCCCATTTAAAGCGGCGATGTCCAGCCAAAGGCAGGCGATGTCTACAGTGTGGAAAGCCTGGCCACTACGCGGCCTTCTGCAGGTCCGCTCCACCGAACAACAGCCAGAGATACCAGCTGCAGCGCAGACGTGTCCGCTGCGTACAACAAGGCATGCAGGATTCTGATCCAGACAGCCCAATGGACCCCGATGCTGACTGCCTCGAGTCTCCATATCGGATGGGCATCATCACCACATGCGAGTTGGTCTCTACCGTGCCTGCCAGCTGCCTTTCGATCCTCAGTGTAGATCCTGACGACGAGTGGTGTGCCGTCATCACGGTCAACTAGTCTCGCATCTGATTTAAATTGGACACTGGCGTGTCTGCGTACCTCATATCACAGTCGGACCTCAACAGCATCCGACACCAACCTAGCATTCTTCCACCAGCCTGACAGATCCTTGACTACAATGGTGATGCCATAGCTGCCAGTGGGTCATGTCAGCTAGGTGTCTCTCACAAGGAAGTCAAGGTGACGTTGAGATTCAAGATTGTCCAACAGGTGAGGGAATTTCCATTGCTCCCGACACAGGGGATACAGGACACGGTGCTTTCAGGGGTGTGGGTCGGAGAGGGCAAGGTGTCAGAGATTTACCGAGAGATGAGGGAAGAGGGGGAGGAGTCGGTGGGCGAACTAAAAGGAAAGTGGGAAGAAGAACTAGGGGAGGAGATAGAGGAGGGTATGTGGGCTGATGCCCTAAGCAGGGTAAATTCCTCTTCCTCATGCGCCAGGCTTAGCCTGATTCAATTTAAGGTGCTACATAGAGCACACATAACGGGAGCAAGATTGAGCAGGTTCTTTGGAGTGGAGGACAAATGTGGGAGGTGTGGCGGGAGCCCGGCAAACCACGCACATATGTTTTGGGCATGCCCGGCACTGGAAAGGTATTGGAAGGGAGTGATGGGAGTGATTTCGCGGGTGGTGAGGGCCCGGGTCAAACCAGGCTGGGGGTTAGCTCTATTTGGAGTTGCGGAAGAGTCGGGAGTGCAGGAGGCGAAAGAGGCCGACGTTGTGGCCTTTGCGTCCCTAGTAGCCCGGCGCAGGATCCTACTCATGTGGAAGGAGGCGAAACCCCCCGGACTGGAGGCCTGGGTAAATGATATGGCGGGGTTCATTAAACTGGAGCAGATAAAGTTTGCCCTGAGAGGATCGGCTCAAGGGTTCACCAGGCGGTGGCAGCCATTTCTCGACTACCTAGGGGAACGTTAGAGGGAAGACAGATGACCAGCAGCAGCAACCCAGGGGGAGGGGGGGGGGGGGGGAGGGGGGGTTTAGTTTAGGTCAAAGATAAAGGGGTTTTGTTACTTGTGTATTGTTTAAAATTTCTGTATTGTTATTGTTGCGTTTGCTTTGTAAGAGGGGAAAAATTGTTGTTTGGGGAAAAATTTTCAATAAAACATTTATAAAAAAAAAAAAAAAAAAAAAAAAAAAAAAAGAGATTCAAGATCGTCCGGCCTGACAAGGCATCCCTGCTTGGTGCTCGCGCATGCAAACTCCTAAATCTGGTACAGCAAGTTCATGCCATGTCCTCGACACCGGCGACGGCCTCGCCCAATGCGAAACTCCAGGCTGACATAGACAACATTCTCACACAATACCACTGTGTTTGATGGGATGGGCATGCACCCATATTGCTACAAGATATTGCTCAAGCCGAATGCCATCCCAGTCATCCATTCACCACGCCGGGTGCCATCTCCTCTCAAGGATCGTCTGAAAACGCAGCTACGAGAGCTCCAAGACCAGGGCATCATCTCAAAGGTCACGGAACCCACAGACTGGGTCAGCTCCATGGTCTGCGTCAAGAAACCCTCTGGCGAACTCCGCATTTGCATTGATCCCAAAGACCTGAATCGCAACATCATGCGAGAGCATTACCCGATCCCGAAGCGTGAAGAATTGACCTGTGAGATGGCTCATGCCAAATTCTTTACCAAGCTGGACGCCTCCCGTGGTTTCTGTCAAATTCAACTGGACGAGTCCAGTCGGAAGCTGTGCACTTTTAACACTCCGTTCGGCAGATATTGCTATTTGCCTTTTGGTATCATATCAGCTTCCGAAGTATTTCATCGCATAATGGAGCAAATGATGGAGGGCATCGAGGGGCTGCGAGTCTATGTGGACGACGTGATCATCTGGTCCACGACACCCGAGGATCACATTGCTCGCCTCAAACAGGTTTTCCAGAGGATTCATGAAAATGACCTCCAGCTCAACGGGGCCAAATGCTCGTTTGGGCGGTCCGCTATCAAGTTTTTAGGTGACCACATTTCACAGCAAGGTATGCAACCTGACACCGACAAGGTGCTGGCAATCAATGCCATGAAGACACTGGAGGACAAAAAGACAGTCCTCCGCTTCCTCGGGATGGTAAATTTTCTCGGAAAATTCATTCCCAACATGGCATCCCACACCACGGCCCTCCGGCATCTCGTTAAAAAGTCGACAGTGTTCCAGTGGCTTCCCGCACATCAAGCGGAGTGGCTTGAGCTGAAGGTGAAGCTCACCACACCCCCAGTACTGGCGTTCCTTGACCCAACCAAGGATACCAAGATATCCACAGACGCAAGCCAGGACGGCATTGGGGCGGTGCTCCTCCAGTGAGACGATTCCTCGTCCTGGGCTCCAGTAGAATATGCCTCCAGAGCCATGACTCTGACCGAACAACGGTATGCCCAGTTCGAAAAGGGGTGTCTGGGTCTCCTGGCAGGAATAGTCAAGTTTCATAACTACGTATACAGTCTGCCGAAGTTCACGGTGGAAACAGACCACAGGCCTTTAGTCCACATAATTCAGAAGGATTTAAATGACATGACACCTCGGCTGCAGCGAATTCTTCTTCGTCTCCACCGATTTGACTTCAAACTCATCTATACACCGGGCAAGGAGCTGATCGTCGCGGATGCCCTATCCCGATCCATCACCATGCCGTGTGAACCGGACGACTTCGTTCGCCACATCGAGGCACAGGTGCCGTTGTGTGCCAGCAACCTCCCAGCCACTGATGAACGAGTTGTCCAGATACGCGAAGAAACTGCCAAAGATACTCTATTGCAGCGCGTGATGCAACACCTTGCCCATGGCTGGCAAAAGGGGCAGTGCCCCCAGTTCTTCAACGTTAAGGACGAATTAACGGTTGTCGAGAGGATCCTTCTTAAACTAGATAGAATCGTCATTCCCCAAAGCATGCAAGCCATGGTGCTCAGACAGATCCATGAGGGTCACCTTGGGGTCGAAAAATGTCGACGCAGAGTTCGGCAGGCAGTCTACTGGCCTGGCATCAGTCAGGACGTTGCCAACACGGTCCTCAACTGCACAACATGCCAGAAGTTTCAACCAGCTCAGCCCAAGGAAATATTGTAACAGCACGAGATCGTGACTTCTCCATGGTCCAAGGCGGGGATAGACCTCTTTCACGCAAATGGGCGTGATTACGTGCTCTTGGTCGACTACTTCTCCAGCTACCCGGAAGTGGTGAAACTGTCGGACCTCACGTCCAAGTCAGTGATTAAAGCCTGCAAAGAGACGTTTGCCAGGCATGGCATACCACTCATGGTAATGAGTGACAACGGCCCATGTTTCTACAGCCAAGAGTGGTCCGACTTTGCACGATCCTACCACTTCAGTCACATCACATCCAGTCCCCATTACCCGCAATCAAACGGGAAGGCCGAAAAAGGGGTCCATATTGTCAAGCGGTTGCTGTGCAAGGCTGCAGACTCAGCCTCGGACTTCAACCTGGCGCTGTTGGCATACAGGGCAACCCCTCTGTCGACTGGTTTGTCTCCGGCGCAGCTGCTCATGAACCGCAACCCGAGGACGACTGTTCCAGCCATCCATGTTCCAGACCTTGACTGCCTCACGGTGCTGCAGAAAGTGCAGCGATCCAGGGACCAGCAGAAGATCACATATGATGCTCATGCCAAGGATCTACCTGCGCTGGTTCCAGACGATGTTGTTCGTGTCCAATTGCCTGAGGGATGTTGGTCAGCCCCAGCTATTGTCGTCAGGCAGGCTGCCCCCAGGTCCTTCGTTGCCTAAATGGCTGATGGCTCCATTCTACGGCGCAACAGGAGGGTGCTACGAAAGGTTCCCTGCCCACCGCCTGGCCGCACTTCTCCGCATGTCATAATGCCTCCTCCGGACATCTTGCAACACGAGGCCACCGATCTGGCAGCGATCCCGCCTCTCCATGAGGCCACCGACATGGCAGCAATCCAGCCTGTCCAAGTGCCGGCATCCCCCCCTCCACCTCTGAGGCAATTGACAAGAATTCGCCACCCGCCACAAAGACTGAATCTATTGACTTAAATCTTATAAATTTTGTTCAGTTTGCTCGGTATCTGCACGATAGACACCTTCCCATGTACATATGTTCATTCACTCACCACTTGTATATAATCATGCATGTATATATATCGCCACGTTCCAAAATTTATTTCAAAAAGGGGAGATGTCATAATATCCACTCATGTATATAATGAGATGCAGACAGGCAGTGATTGACACACGATAACCAATGAACACACACGACACATAACAACCAATCACCAGACAGGACACCACCACTATAAAGCACACAGGGCATTAAGACTCTCCCTCTCTCTACAGGACACAGCTGAGATAGTAAGAGTGCACAAGCCAGTGAGCACTATCACCATGAGGTAGAGAGTTAGTCTGGTCAAGCCAGTAGGAGGTTATCAGTTAGATTGATAGAGTGTCAACTCACAGCAGACTATGTACAGCAATCAGGGAGTTCAATAAAACAGTGTTGGACCATCTCCTGTGTCAGAAGCCTGTTTCTAGTTTCACTGCGTCCAGAAGCAGTCAACATTGAACCAACTTACTTAACACATCAGGGGTGTGAGCACAGCTATCCACTGAGGCTCCCCTGCCACCTGACGCTGCCAGTCCTGGAGGCCTGGTGCATTCTTGTGGCCATGGAGCACAGGGAGTGGACCACCTCCATCTGGGATGTGCCAGATCACACTGTGACTGTGCCACAACTTTCTGGGTCTGTGCCACATAATAATAATAATAATAATTGCTTATTGTCTCAAGTAGGCTTCAATAAAGTTACTGTGAAAAGCCCCTAGTTGCCACATTCCGGCGCCGGTTCAGGGAGGCCGGTACTGGAATTGAACCCGCGCTGCAGGCCTTGTTCTGCATTACAAACCAGCTGTTTAGCCCACTGTGCTAAACCAGCCCCACTGGGGCTAAATCGCTGGCTTTGAAAGCAGACCAAGGCAGGCCAGCAGTATGGTTCAATTCCCGTATCAGCCTCCCCGAACAGGCGCCGGAATGTGGCAACTAGGGGCTTTTCACAGTAACTTCATTTGAAGCCTACTTGTGACAATAAGCGATTTTCATTTAATTCCATTGCATCAGCCAGTGGCTGCGCCATCTCCCTCTGGGTCTGGACCAACTCCCTCTGGGACTGGGCCAACACCCGGGAAATGCTGCCGACACTCTCAGCCACATCACGCTGTCAATGGGCCACGCTTAGGCCTTGGACATTTTGATCCATAGCCGAAAGCCTCGCCCCCCAGGGCCTCCACTGCGGACTGTTGCTCACTTTTGGTTGGTTCAATTGGCTCTGTTTTATAACCTTTGCTCTAGAGTCGCCAGGTATCTTTATGATACCGCCACGAGGTTCAAGTTCAAGTAATGATCAATAACTCAACACACCAATTAGTAAGATTCAAATCAAAACACATTTATTATATACACAGTAAATTACTACTCATGCATAAACTCTACGTTTTAGGCTATTCCTATCTGTAAAAGGCCTATACTTAGCTTCGGACTGGCCCACCAGGTCAGGGGAACAAATGGCCTTTCGTTCAGGTCCTGAGTCTGCGGGATTCAAAAGCTGGTATGGACTGGTAGCTAGGAGCGCCTATCTCGTAGCGAGCGTTGACCTGAGACTTACTTGGTTGGCGGCAGCGAGGCAGGTCACTGTCAAGGGTTGGTTCAAGTTGCTGAGTGACCCTGCCAAAAAAGGACGATTTGAACTTGGGGGCTTTACTTTATAGTCCCCAGGGACTTCCTGCCCTTCAGGGCGGACCCCGTACCTGGTTCCAAGTGATTGGACTGCGTTCCGATCACTTGGATCGATTTCTCCAATGCTGGAGCGATTCCCTGATCGCTGGGTGGTCCCTAAGTGTCCGTTGGCCTTCCTTTGTCTTGGCTCCTGCTGGCGCAGAGGAGTCTGGCTTGGCTTTATTCACCTTAACTGTTGCCATTGTGCCCTGGAATCGCTCATTACTATGCAGATGGCTGCTGCATTGCTATGCAGATGGCTGCTGGTTTTAGTGTTGTCTGGTTTCTTACAGGTTCCAATATACATGATTTCTGTATTTGCTAGTCTTTGCCTGTGTTGGCTGAACTTCCCTTCAGCCTTTGCGGTTCTCCATTTTAAGTCGGGAAGTGGCCAACCCAGGTGGCTACAAGACCTCCTTGTGATCCCTAATGCGAAGCGTGAAGGATCACATAACTGCGTTGTCTTCATTCTCTGACCCGGTGAGCACTCTTCTATGGCCTCTACACTGACCATAACTATGCAAGAAAAATTTTAACTAACAATTTCTAAGTGGCGCAATGTCAAAACAGGGACATGCATTACAAAATAAAAAAAATGGCACCTCTAACTGTCCTCAGTAAACTACACTCACTCAAACATCCAATCATGCTAACTTCCTAAACAATACAAAATAATAGCAGAGTTTACATTTTTCCTGGCTTGGCAGTCAAACACAGGGTTGTACAATCTTTCCATTTCTTTATTTACAGAAGAACGCAAACGAATGTCCTTTATTATAGATCGAGGGGTTCGGGCGCCTGGTGAAAACGGAAAATAGGGGATCTCATTCTGTATACCGGGGTGCTAGCGCGGTAGGCTCTCCTTCTCCATTTCCTCATGCGGATAGGCTGCACGATGCTGCAGAGTATCGCCAACACTAATAGGGATTCGACTACATAGGAACGGGAGTGCCATGTTATGAGCTTATCACACCATGATGGTGTGGCGTTGCCTGTTACTGGGCTCTGGGTGCTATGGGGAAGTGAATCATTAACGGCCGGGGGGGGGGTTGGGATCAGGGGGTTCGCGTTTGTGCGCAACCGAATACACATTGCAATAATGACGAAATACACGTATGACGTCTTCATTGTTGTCTTCTTTCCTTTTTGTCTCTTCCTTTCCGTTTCGTCTCTTTTCCTGGAGCGTCTGGGGTTCTGTGGGATCAAGCACAGTTTCTGTTACTATCTTGGTTAATATCTCGTGCGTCAGTATGTCTGTCCTTCAGTGCCAATTCTCCCTTTACAATTTGAGACCATGTGTGACTCCCTCATTTTTATTTTTTATTTTTTTAAACCGAATATTCAGGACAATACACACTTAAAAATACTGAAACAGTGCGAGCCGTCTCGCAAGCTGTACGATTTACCATCCAAATGTTTGAGGATGTAAATAGCATAGGGATGGCAACCTAAGGGTCGCCTGAAACCAAAACAAAACTTTTTGAACCAAAAGTGCCGAAATGAGGTGCGTATGGGCCGCGACAGGTAAGAATTGGATGGAATCCCCGGGTAGGAGGGCGACCAATACCGTGTGTACTCTACCCGAGCGTAGCTGACCAGAGGGGGGGTCCTCAGGCAGGGCGGAGACCAATGCCCTTTCTCCACTGCCTGAGCAACCGACAAGAACGGGCAAAAAATGTAGTCATCGTGGGGGGGTTGCCGTATTGGTTCTACCTTAGAACCAGAAGAGCAGTTATGAACGGGGGTCTGGCAAGCTCTCAGCGGTTTCTGCCGATGAGCATGCTGGCAAGTTCTCATAGGTTTCGGCCGAAAAATATGGCGTGTGGCCGTGGAAAAAATTTCCGATCTTACGTGCAACACATAATAATAACAATAACAAACAACATTAAACAACATGCTGCAGGTTCCCTCAGAAAGGACACCGTTTATCTCAAACGGTTCCTTTTTAAAACATCATCTCGACACCTCAGTTATCAGTTGCGAACAGGGTCGCAAAGGGGTTCTCGCTTTGGGAGTCAGACTCAAAGTAGTCATCGTCTCCCGGATGCCATACTCTCAAATGTATAAGGGCTGATAGGGCTGCATGGCGCGATTTGGGGTCCATCTCGTCGTTCTGGGCGAGTCTGAATGAATTATTGCGATGTCAAAAGATGGTGTCTAGTTCTGTGGGGACGGAATTGGGGTCGTAATGGTAGGGTGGTGGTCTTTGGTGGGGTTTGTTGAGGAATGTGATGAGGAAGGGATCACTCGAACCGTGGTCAGATTTGCTGGGCGTGGGTCCTGTTGCCTGGGGATAGTAGGGAGGCGTGCTGTGCCTATTGTCGGAGTCACAGTCGCTGTCGCTGCTGCTGCTGTCTGTGGGCGTTCCAGGGCGGAGTCTAGAGGTTGGGGGTGGAGTTGAGGGCGAGTCCGTGGATGTGGTGGGCGTGTTGGGGGAGGGTAGGGATACGTTGGCTGTGGGCGGGGTGCGGTCTGCTGCGTCGAGCATGACGTGATGTGCGTGGTTGGACTGTGGGCCATATGCCTTAAGCTGGTTAATATGGAACCACGCAGTGTTTCCGTTGGGGTACCTAATTTTATAGACGGAGGGGCTTACTTTGTCCGCAATGGAGTACGGACCCGAATACTTTGGTGACAGGAATGTGCTGGGTTTGTAAATTGAGAGCATGACCTGTTGTCCTACCTCAAACTCAGTCGCATGCACTGTCTTGTCGAAACAGGCCTTGCTCTGTTTCTTCCTTGTGCCTAATCGTACTGCGGCTGCTAGCTGAGCCGTTTTTACATTTTCGACTAGCTGTTTTACTGCGTTCTCATGTGTGAGGGCCGTCACTTCGGGGCTGGTCAAGTCCAATCCTAATAAAAATTCTGTACCTTTCATGGGGCGTCCGGTCATGAGAGTGTGTGAGGTTTAACCTGTGGAAGTTGAGACAGTATTTCTTAAAAACATCAGCGCAAAAGATAGGACTGAATCGCAAGTGGTGTTGTTCTGTTGAACCATTTTTCTGAGGGTTGATTTTAGGGTCCGATTGATGCGCTCCACAATACCACTTGACTGGGGGTGGTATGCGATGTGGAATTTTTGGGTAATGCCAAATATCGTGAGGACGTTCTTCATGACATGTCCCGTAAAATGGGAACCTTGGTCGGATTCAATGCTGCGGGGAATCCCCATCTCGTAAAGATGTGGTGGGTTAAGATCTTTGCGGTGGTCTTTGCCGTGTTCGTTCTGGATGGGAATGCCTCTACCCATTTCGTAAAAGTGTCTATGACGACTAATACGTATTTGTAATCATTCCTGCAAGGGGGCAATGGTCCTATAAAATCGATCTGGAAGTTAGTCCAGATGCCGTTAACGGGGCGGGTGTGGCTAAGTTGAGCTTTCTTTGCGTATCTGTCCAGATTGTTCTGGGCACAGAGAAGGCAATTCTCAACGTAGTGCGTTACATCTTCTTTTAAACTTGGCCACCAACAGAGCTGCCTGAGGTGGGCTGTAGTGGGATCAATTCCCTGATGTCCATGACTGTCATGGAATAAACAAATGAGCTGATTCCTGTCCTGTTCAGGAACCACATAAAGGGTGTCTTTTAACACCACACCGTCATGTGTGGTCAGTGCATTTTTAAATCTATCATAGTGTGCTGGAAATTTTCTTTTTAAAATCTCCCTGAGATTGTTATCCTGCTTCTGGGCCTGCACTAAATCCTCGATATTAGTCTGCGAGACCTGAACTGCATTCACTGGTGCGCTTTCGGGGGGTGTCCAAAAATATCCATGTCTGGAACCTGCTTTTGCCAGTGCGTCGGCCTTTACATTTCATGGGGGGGGGGAGGAACGGTGGTGACTTCGAACTTTAACAATTCCGAATGTCCTGTTCTGTGCTTTTTCTAAAATGTGGCGGAGCAATGGGGCTGAAGGGAGGGGTTTTCCATCTGCGGAAACAAATCCTCTTGCTTTCCACAGGGGTAGGAATTCTGTAAGGCTGTTGCAGACATAGAGGCTGTCTGAGTATATGTCTGCCGGGCTGGGGAAGGAATCTGGGTGATCCACAATGTACGCCACGGCTGCTAGTTCTGGCGCCTGAGCGCCTAAGTGGCCTGGTAGCTTTAGTGATATTTCTTCTAGGGCGCGTCCCTGCGCGTCCTCGACATAAATGCCGCATCCTGTAATGCGCTTCCTGTCTAATATAGTGGAAGAACCATCCACATATATTCTTAAAGGTTTGCACATGTCTGTGTGCTGGGGGCTCTGGGGTGAACTACCTATCTTTCTGGGGGGTGTTTTCGCAATAAAGGGGCTTGTGTTGTGGTGCATGAGATGATTTCACACTCGTGGGGGGTGCCTGGGTACTGAAGGTTATCGGCTAAGAAAGTGTGGGTCTTGGTCCTTTTAACGGTGATGTCCCGTCCCTGCAAAAGAAGGGTCCATCTGGCTGCTCTAATCTGACTAACTATACCATTCCAGTAAACGTTGGGTGGGGGGGTGTTCTGTGAGGATTGTGATGGGGTTTAGTCCGGTTATGTAGGAAAAATACTGAACGGCCCAGAAAACTGCGAGCAGGTGTCTTTCGCAGGCCGAAAATCCTTGCTCCACAGGATCTAAAAGTCTGGAGGCGTAAGCCACGGGTCTTAACTGTTCGTGCCGTTCCTGGAGGAGCACGGCCGAAAGGGTGCGGTCTGTGCTAGCTATCTCTATAGCGTAAGGGGAAAGTGGGTCTGGAACTTGTAGTGCGGGGGATGCAATGAGGGCTCTTTTCAAAGCATCCACAGCATCCGTATGCTGCGGAAGCCATTCGCAGGGGCTCCATTCTTTAGAAGTTCTGAGAGGGGTGCGGCCTTGCTGGTGAAACCGTCAATGTGGTTTCGGCAGTAGCCAACCAGTCCTAAAAACGACCGGAGGGCTGAAACATTCTGGGGAAGGGGCAATTTGGCAATCGAGTCAATTCTTTTGTGCTCGATCTCGCGTTTACCGTGCGTGATAATTGTACCCAAATATATCACTTTGTTTTCCAAAATCTGGGCCTTTTTGTGGTTTACTTTGCAACCAATTTTCTGTAGGAGTTCCAGGAGTTCGGACAGAAGCTCGATGTGCTCTGCCTTGGTGTCTGTCTGCAGTAATAGGTCATCCACATACTGGACCAGACATTCGGGGTGAGAAAATTTTGATAATCCATTTGCCAGCTGTCGGTGGAAAATGGGGGAGGGGAGTTGTGGAATCCTTGTGGAAGGCATGTCCATGTGTACTGATGATTTGTAAAAGTGAAGGCAAATTTGTATTGGCACGCTTTTGCCAATGGAATGGACCAGAATCCATTACTGACGTCCCAAACCATAAAATATTGTGAGTTGAGTCCCTGTTTGAGCATGGCCTCGGGACTTGTGGCTACTGTGGGGGCTGCTGCGGGGGTGACTGTTGAGTTCCCGGTAATTGATGGTCAGTCACCATGATCCATCGGGCTTTCTCACTGGCCAAATCGGGGCATTATTAGTGGAGGCTACTGATCTGAGTACGCCCTGCTCTAATAAGCTGTCGATCACTGTTGCGATTTCTCCCTCTGCCTCTTGGGGAAATCCGTATTGCTTTTGGGGTCTAGGGTCAGGTCCTGTGATTTGAACGGAACCAGTCATCCGGCCACAGTCGTGTTTGTGGGTCGCGAATGCTGTCCTGTGTTCCTGCAGAACTGCCCTAACCTGCTTGTCTGTGCTAATCGTGGTCGGGTCAAATCAGAATTCGCCGACTGCGCTAATCTTGTTGGCGTATTCGCCTATTGTGAGCGTTGCGGGAGCTCTAGCGGATTTTGCCATTTTCCAAACACATTGGTTGACTGGATCAAAGGACAGGTTGTGGGAATTCATAAAATCGATTCCCAAAATGTAGTTCTGCTGTGTGGTCGACTAAGACTATGGGGTGCTTGGTGGTGATGTTGCCGATTTGAATGGGTACAGGGGCGGTGATGTGTCCCTGTTGTGAGTGGCCTGTAAAGCCGCTGAGGGTGGTGGTGGCTGTCGTGGGCCACGTGTCTTTCTGGAGTATGGTGGAGGAATTAATTGTGATGCAGGACCCTCCTGTGTCCCAGAGAAATTTGATGGGCTGCCCCCGTATCTTTGCTGCAACTACTGGTCGGCCGGACCTATCCCAAAGGGTGTCGCAGACCCAACTGGGGGAGCCCGAACACCGTCAGTCCGTTCCGTTCAGATCCATCTGGTCTGAACGGGTGCTCACACTATGTATGGGCTCTGTCCTATTCTTATTCAGAGTGCCTGCCTGCTGGGCTCTCTATGGCTTTCGTGGGGCATTGCATTCTCGTGCAAAGTGTCCTAACTGTCCACAGTTGTAACACGCCTGTGGCTTTTGTGGGGGACTGTTCCTGCCTTCGTTCACCCATGCAGGGTTCTGATGCGTTTTCACCGCTTGGATGTCTGCTTCTGCCTGCTGTTCCTCGGGTTTCCTAACTGCAGGTTTGTTTTGTACAGACTGCTCCCAGGCGCGGGACAATCTTTTAAAAACTCATTTCTCATTGTGGGCTTCCTCTGGGGGGTCATAATTCGTACAGGCTTTTTGTCCTGCCTCTGTGGCATGGGAGATAAGGGTGCGGGTCCATTTGGCCATACCGTCTTGGGACAAATGGGCACGTTCTAAATTTCCAGAAACTGCTGTGACATGGATCCACAGGCGTCCAGCAAACGCTGTGGGGTGTTCTGTCTTTTTCTGCCTGCACTTATTCAGGCTTTCTACGGGGTCACCTCTGTTGTAGCTGATCGCATCCAGGATCACTGCATGCATCTCTGCAAGGGTGCCTCCTCCTACATTCTGTGGGTCGGGAAGGGCTGCTACGACCGAAGGGTCTAAACTCAAAACTGTGAGCTTCACGTGCTCACGCTCGTCCAGGCCGTACATGGTCGCCTGCTGATTTACTCTGGTAAAGGAGTGGTTGGGGGTCTGAGGTGGGGAGGAACGGTGTGATTTTCTCATACGCGTCCCGCAATTGGGTCACGGTTAAGGGGGTCGTGTACAGGAATTCCGTGTCTCCTTCCGAGGTGACTGTGCGGTGGATGGTTACTGGGTTCATTGGTGCCTGAACTATCTGCTCTGTGGGGGGTTGGGGCGCTTTTCTCTTCTGGGGCTTTCCTTGCGCACATGTTCCCTGAACATACCTATGCGTGGTCTCATTTAATTCTTCCCAATCCGGGCCATCTTCTGTATCTAACTGGGATCCAAAGGTGCTCTGGAACCCATTCTGAACTGAAAGTAGACTGCAGTTCTGCAATCTGCTTCCGGCACTTTGCGTGATCTAGTGAGCTTTGTCTGTGCTCTGTGGTGGTAGTATGGAGTGCTCGGAATGCTGCTTTCAGGTCGCTACACTGCCTTTGCAATGCCTCTACCTGTTTCTCTGTTTCCTCTCTTACCAGGACTGCACGCTGCGTGTCCTGATAGGCATTTTTGTACTGTGTCTGGAAGCGGCTTAGGTGCGCCAGACAAGACTGGTGTCCCCTCTTGGCATCATCCACCTCTCCGTCCTTTGCTGCTAACTTTCTTCTTAATTCTAGGTTCTCTTTCTCTATCTCGCTCACATCGACCTGACTCATTCGATGTGTCTCCTCTATCTCTTTACGGAGCGTCCGAACGACCTCCTCTGTGCCTCGCAATTGTGCCAAACAGGACACGATTGCCATCGGCTTGCGAGCTTTTCCCAAGCTTTTCTTATGAATTTCGCTCAGGTTCTCCCACCAAGTATGTCCTATACTCCCGTGTCCTGTTTCCTCATTGTCACAGAATTCGCTCCAAAGGGGCCATCCTTTCCCTTTGAGGTACTTTCTGCTTTCCTCTTCCCAAACGGGACACTGTCCTACTCTACTGCTGGTCGCTGTGACCACTAATTCTTCGGGGTTCATGAGGTGTTGCATTGCCTGCATTGCCATCTTTCCTCTCTGAATACTTTTCTTAAAATTTGGAACAAGGGGTATTAAGGCGGTGCTGTAATTACGGGTACGGCTTTCGCTATTTTCCAGAATACAAACTCCCGACAGTTTTGTCGCAACAAAAATGTATCAGTTTACCTTATAGCCCTGTTAGTTACGCATGCATTAACACACTCCGAATTATGAGGATTGATCAGAACTGCTTGAACACTTGTGGTTTTTCTGTTCCCAATTGGATTTCGAATTGGGAACAGTTAGAATCGGGGCTGTTTAGCACAGGGCTAACTCACTGGCTTTGAATGCAGACCAAGTGCAGGCCAGCAGCACGGTTCAATTCCCGTAACAGCCTCCCTGAACAGGCGGCGGAATGTGGTGACTAGGGGCTTTTCACAGTAACTTCATTGAAGCCTACTTGTGACAATAAGCGATTTTCATTTAATTCAAATTAGTGGGTTCTCCCGGAGTGGTTAAGCCACTTCTAGATCGGGTCCCGTCAGAATGTCGGCAGTAATATGTTGCTAACTTTTGGTTGGTTCAATTGGCTCTGTTTTATAACCTTTGCTCGAGAGTCGCCAGGTATCTTTATGATACCACCACGAGGTTCAAGTTCAAGTAATGATCAATAACTCAACACACCAATTAGTAAGATTCAAATCAAAACACATTTATTATACACAGTAAATTACTACTCATGCATAAACTCCACTTTCTAGGCTATTCCTATCACTAAAAAGCCTATACTTAGCTTTGGACTGGCCCACCAGGTCAGGGGAACAAATGGTCTTTCGGTCAGGTCCTGAGTCTGCAGGATTCAAAAGCTGGTGTGGACTGGTAGCTAGGAGCGCCTATCTCATAGCGAGCGTTGACCTGAGACTTACTTGGTTGGCGGCAGCGAGGCAGGTCACTGTCAAGGGTTGGTTCAAGTTGCTGAGTGACCCTGCCAAAAAAGGACGATTTGAACTTGGGGGCTTTACTTTATAGTCCCCAGGGGCTTCCCGCCCTTCGGGGCGGACCCCGTACCTGGTTCCAAGTGATTGGACTGCGTTCCGATCACTTGGATCGATTTCTCCAATGCTGGAGCGGTTCCCTGATCGCTGGCCGTCCCCAAGTGTCCGTTGGCCTTCCTTTGTCTTGGCTCCTGCTGGCGCCGAGGAGTCCGGCTTGGCTTTATTCACCTTAACTGTTGCCATTGTGCCCTGGAATCGCTCATTACTATGCAGATGGCTGCTGCATTACTATGCAGATGGCTACTGGTTTTAGTGCTGTCTGGTTTCTTACAGGTTCCAATATACATGATTTCTGTATTTGCTAGTCTTTGCCTGTGTTGGCTGAATTTCCCTTCAGCTTTTGCGGTTCTCCATTTTAAGTCGGGAAGTGGCAACCCAAGTGGCTACAGGACGCATCCTTGCAGTGTTGGCCTGTGTCGCATGCATGGTCGGCACCACCTCCTGCTGCTGCACGCGGTTGGACTTCTCCAACTCACCGACAACCCCTCATGTAGTCCCTGGCTCTGCGACTGCATTGCCACGATCGATGGGACTGTCCATTCCAGAAGCCCAAAACCCATCTGGATGGCACCTAGTCCCTGGAGTCAGCCTGCCCTCCGACTGTCCACCCTCGGGAGTTCCTACCTCCACCTGCTGTACCAGATCAGCTGTGTGGTGCGCACCAGATAGTGTTTCAGGAACCTCTTCACTAAAGTGCCCAACCGAGGTGAGTATCTCTGGGATGGTGGACGGTGTTGGAGACAGCTGTGACGGAAAATCTGTGTCATCCCTGGATTTGAGATCCGGGGTGGCCTGGGTTTCAGGTTGATGGCTCCCGACCGTGTTAGTATCATCCTTGTCGCTGCTCAGCAGCTGGGACTCTGGCTGGGGGCGGGGGACACCAGAAGGTCCTGCAAGACACAAGACAGGACGCATGATTAGACCGCGGGCCAGGGGTGCTGGGCGCGGGGTGGGGAGGAGGGGTGGGGATGGTGGGGGGTTGTGGAGCAGGGTTGGGGGGCTGGTGTGGTGTGAGGGTGGTGTAGGGGTGGTGTGGGGGTGAGGATGGTGTGGGGGTGAGGATGGTGTGGGGGTGATGGTGGTGTGTGGGCAAGGGTGGTGTTGGGTGGTGAGGGTGGTGTGGAGGTGAGGGTGGTACGGGGATGAGGGTGGTGTTGGAGGGTGTGACACATGCGTCACGGGGAACCGCAACTCAGTGGAATCTCACTTCCTTGCCCAAGGCTGATCCCCACCCCAACGACTTCCCTTTCCTAGGGCCCGCCAGGGCCTTCTGCTCTGCTGCGGTGAGGGGCCACAGGTCCGGTGGTCCTCCTCCGGTCCTCTCCTGCTCCCAGAGGTCATAGCCGGCCTTCTCCTGGGGGAGGAGGGGTTGGAGACAGTAAACACAGTGTTAGACAGTCTGATGCATGCAGCCCAGGGGAAGGGTAGTTGGTGGCTTCAGTGGCAAGGGCACCGGCCCTGGCGACCAGTATGGGTGCCGGCATGTGGTGTAGGGTGGGAGTTCGGCAGCCCTCCAGGTTGGGGGGGGGTAGGGTTATGGGTCTGTGGGTTGGTGACAGGGGCACAGTACTACCTATTCATCCTAATCGCCCTGAGGAGGTTGTGTAGTTTCTTCCGTCACTGTTGGCCAGTCTGGATGGTGTTGCTCGTGGAGCTGAGGGCTTCTCCAACCGGCCCCCAGGTACGGCAAATGGCGGCGGCTGGCAGCCTTCATCATGGGCCGGGGTACAGGATCACCCTCCTCTCTTCCGTGGCGTCCAGCAGGGTCCCAAGCTCGGTGTCAATAAAACATGGTGCCGCTCTCCTGGCTGCCATCTTGTTGGCTGGGATGGTGTGTGTGGAGAGTGCAGTGTGTCTGCAGCTGCAGCTTGTCAGCCTTCTGAGTGTCAATCGCAAATCCGGCGAATCCCGCAGTTTCTTATTGGAATCGATTGTGTTCCACATGGAGCCGGTGCCAGCCCCTTAACGGTCGCTGAATTCTCCGACAGTTTTGCTGTTATAGAAGACCGCGAATGTCTCAGGAATGGAGAATTCCGTTGACAGAGTCTAGTGAGAAAACGCTATCCTATTAAAGGGAGGGCCATCATTGCTATAATACAGCAGATATACCTTTACCTTGAGAGACACTGGAGTGAACCCATTAAATCTGTAAATCCTACTGTGTGGTTCCAATATTTATACCATAGAAGAGCTGAACCATCAGGAAACATGTTGAGCACACATGCTGGACAACATCTTTTGTTATAGTCAATATCCTT
The DNA here is from genome assembly GCF_047496885.1 of Scyliorhinus torazame. Classification (NCBI taxonomy): domain Eukaryota; kingdom Metazoa; phylum Chordata; class Chondrichthyes; order Carcharhiniformes; family Scyliorhinidae; genus Scyliorhinus; species Scyliorhinus torazame. The sequence goes on from NC_092723.1 coordinate 73,276,560, forward strand.
CATTTTAGTCAACATCCTTCAAGCAAACAGGGTACTGAGAGGTGCAGATGGTGGTCATTTGCTTGCTGCAATCAGTCTCCAGGATTCAATTTGATCTGTAATTTGGGGGTATTTGTAATGTTATCCATCATTAGATTGTAGTATCTTACAATTTATCAATGCCTGGTTAGGTGATGTAGAGGCCAGTTTCTGTATTCTTAGGACTGCTTTGTGTTAGAGGATATATCATATCCTATGCCATAGGTTGTTGTTGTCCTTGAGCACAATTATACCCAGACATGTTTATAAACTTCTAAAACTTTGTCCAGCAGAAGAACTTTGTTTTCAATTTTTAATCCCTACTTCATAGTAGAAACACTATTTTAAACTTATTACTCCATATTTAGAACTGTTTTTTCTCATAATTCCATATTTATAGCTGCTTTCCTTCACACTCTGTCCAATGCTATAACTACTGTTCGGGGGCAGTAAGCTACTCTCACCAGTCTTTTTTGACCTTAGCTATTCCTAATTTGTACTCATACTGATTCTACTTGCTGCTTCTCTGAGAAAAGTTCCTTTCTCATTAATGTCCTTCCGTCATCCTATCGTATCAGGGCTGCCCTTTCTCCCTTTCTTCTCTGCCAGTCTTTTTGAAATATTGTGTACACTGGAATATTTATTTCCCAATTGTAGTCATCTTGTAACCATGTCTCTGTAATGATGATTAGATCTGAGCCGAATCTCTACTTGGTATCTCTCGCTGATTTATCTTATTGGTCTCCTTACTTGAGAAAGGATATAATGGCACTGGAGGGGGTGCAGAGGAGATTCACTAGGTTGATTCCGGAGTTGAGAGGATTGGCGTATGAGGAGATGCTGAGTAGACTGGGACTATACTCATTGGAATTTAGACGAATGAGGGGTGATCTGATAGAAACATATAAAATAATGAAGGGATTATTTAAGATAGAAGAAGGGAGGTTGTTTCCACTGGCGGGTGAAACTAGAACTGGGGGCATAGCCTCAAAATAAGGGGGAGGAGATTTAGGACTGAGTTGAGGAGGAACTTCTTCACGTAATCTGTGGAATTCCCTGCCCAGTGAAGCAGTTGAGGTTATCTCGTTGAATGTTTTCAAGGCAAGCATGGTAGCACAAGTGGATAGCACTGTGGCTTCACAGCGCCAGGGTCCCAAGTTCGATTCCCTGCTGGGTCACTGTCTGTGCGGAGTCTGCACGTTCTCCCTGTGTCTGCGTGGGTTTCCTCTGGGTGCTACGGTTTCCTCCCAGAATCCAAAGACGTGCAGGTTAGGTGGATTGGTCATGATAAATTGCCCTTAGTGACCAAAAAGGTTAGGAGGGCTTATTGGGTTATGGGGATAGGGTGGAAGTGAGGTCTTAAGTGGGTCGGTGCAGACTCTATGGGCCGAATGGCCACCTTCTACACTGTATGTTCTATGTTCAAAGATAGGTAGATTTTTGAACAGTAAAGGAATTAAGGGTTATGGTGAACGGGCGGTTAAGTGGAGCTGAGTCCACAAAAAGATCAGCCGTGATCTTATTGAATGGTGGAGCAGGCTTGAGGGGCCTACTCCTGCTCCTAATTCTTTTGTTCTTATGTTTTTTTTGTGGAAATATTTTAATTCAAATTTTTACATATTTTCAACAAACCCCTTACAGAAAAAAGAAAAACAAAGAACACATAAATAAACATCTTACAATTACATCACGAATTCCCCCAATATACAAACCCCCCATTAAGCAATACTAAACACAGTAGAAAACACAAAGTACACCGCCCCCCTCTGGATTGCTGCTGCTGCTGACCACCTCCTAACGTTCCGCTAGAAAGTCTAGGAACGGTTGCCACCACCTGAAGAACCCTTGCACAGACCCTCTCAAGGCAAATTTTACCCTCTCCAATTTAATGAACTCTGCCATGTCGCTGATCCAGGTTTCCACGCTTGGGGGCCTCGCATCTTTCCACTGTAGCAGAATCCTCCGCCGGGCTACCAGGGACGCAAAGGCCAGAATACCGGCCTCTTTCGCCTCCTGCACTCCCGACTCGTCCAATACCCCAAATAGTGCTAACCCCCAGCTCGGCTTAACCCGGGTGTTCACCACCTTTGACACCGTCCTCGCAATACCCCTCCAGAACCCATCCAGCGCCGGGCACGCCCAGAACATGTGGGTGTGATTTGCTGGGCTCCCCGAGCACCTCCCACACCCGTCTTCCACCCCAAAGAACCTGCTCAGCCTCGCCCCTGTCATATGCGCTCTGTGAAGAACCTTAAATTGTATCAGGCTAAACCTGGCGCAAGAGGAGGAAGAATTAACCCTACCCAGGGCGTCCGCCCATGCACTCTCGTCTATCTCCTCCCCAAGCTCCTCCTCCCATTTACCCTTTAGCTCCTCTACCGAGGTCTCCTCCTCCTCCTGCATCTCCTGGTAGATCGCTGAGACCCTGCCCTCTCCAACTCACACCCCCAAGAGCACCCTATCCTGGATCCTGAGTGCTGGAAGCAGCGGGAACTCCCTCACCTGCTGTCTTACAAACGCCCTTACCTGCATGTACCTGTAGGCATTTCCGGGGGGAAGCCCGAATTTTTCCACCAGCGCCCCAAGGCTCGTAAACGTCCCATCTAAAAACAGGTCCCCCCCCCTGCCCTGTGCCAGCTCAGGAACCCACCATCCATTCTCCCCGGGACGAACCGATGGTTCTCCCAGATCGGGGACCAAACCAAAGCCTCTACCTCACCCCTGTGGCGTCTCCACTGCCCTCACATTTTCAAAGTCACCGCCACCACCGGACTCGTGGTGTACCTAGTCGGCGGGAGCGGCAGCAGTGCTGTCACCAGCGCTCCCAGACTCGTGCCCACACGGGACGCCATCTCCAGCCTCTTCCACGCCACCCCCTCCCCCTCCATTACCCACTTGCGTATCATCGCCACATTGGCAGCCCAGTATTACCCACACAGATTAGGTAACGCTAACCCTCCTCTGTCCCTACTCCGTTCCAGAAACACCCTTCTCACCCTCGGGGTCTTTTTCACCCACGCGAATCCCATGATGCTCCTACTGACCCACTTAAAAAAGGCCTTAGGGATCAGGATGGGGAGGCACTGGAATATAAAAAGGAACCTCGGGAGCACCGTCATCTTAACCGACTGTACCCTACCTGCCAGGGAGAGTGGCAGCATATCCCACCTTTTAAACTCCTCCTCCATCTGCTCCACCAGCCTCGTCAAGTTGAGCTTGTGTAGGGCCCCCCAGCTCCTGGCCACCTGGATCCCTGGGTACCAAAAACTCCTTTCCGCCCTCTTTAGTGGAAGCTCGAATATCCCCCTTCCCTGGTCCCCTGGGTGTGCCACGAAAGCTCACTCTTCCCCACATTGAGCTTATACCCGGAAAAGTCCCCAAACTCCCTGAGGATCCGCATCACCTCTGGCATCCTCCCCACTGCGTCCGCAACATACAGTAACATACAACGATACCCGGTGTTCCCCCCCCTTCCCCGGACTAGCCCCCTCCAGTTCCTGGACTCCCTTAGAGCCATAGCCAAAGGCTCAATTGCCAATGCAAATAGCAAGGGGGATAGGGGGCACCCCTGCCTTGTCCCCTGGTACAGCCAAAAGTATTCCGACCTCCTCCAATTCATGGCCACACTCGCCACCGGGGCTTCGTAAAGTAGCCTAACCCAACTAATGAAACCCTCCCCGAACCCAAACCTTCTCATCACTTCCCAAAGGTACCCCCACTCCACCCTATCGAAGGCCTTCTCCGCGTCCATTGCCACCACTATCTCCACTTCCCCCTCCACTGCAGGCATCATGATTACGTTAAGGAGCCTCCGCACATTGGTATTCAGCTGCCTTCCCTTAACAAAACCCGTCTGGTCCTCTTGAATCACCCCCGGGACACAGTCCTCAATTCTGGTAGCCAACACCTTCGCTAACAGCTTCGCGTGCACGTTGAGGAGAGAGATTGGCCTATACGGCCCACACTTTAATGGGTCCTTGTCCCGCTTCAAGATCAGCGCCCTGGACATCGCCGGGGGGGGGGGGCCTACCCCCCCCTCCCTCGCCTCATTGAAAGTCCTCACTAATAGAGGGCCCAGCAGGTCCATGTACTTCCGGTAAAATTCCACCGGGAACCCATTTGGCCCCGGTGCCTTCCCCGCCTGCATACTCCCCAGCCCCTTAGTCAGCTCCTCTAGCGGTGCCCCAAGCCCAGCCACCTGCTCCTCCTCCACCCTCAGGAACCTCAGCCGATCCAAAAATCGAAGCAAACCCCCCTCCTCCGTCGGGGGCTCAGACCTATACAGCCCCCCATAAAAGTCTCTATATACCCCATTTATTCCCACCGCACTCCGCACCGTGTTCCCTCCTTTAACCCTAACTCCCCCAATCTCCCTCGCTGCCTCCCGCATCCGAAGCTGGTGTGCCAACATCCGGCTAGCCTCTCCCCGTACTCATACACCGCCCCTTGCGCTTTCCTCCACTGCACCTCTGATTTCTTGGTGGTCAACAGGCCGAACTCGGCCTGGAGGCTTCGTCGCTCCTTGAGTAGTCCCTCCTCGGGGACCTCTGCATACCTCCTATCCACCATTAAAATCTCCCCCACCAATCTCTCCCTCTCTCTCCTCTCCTTCTTCTCCTTGTGGGCCCTAGTGGAGATTAGCTCTCCCCTAATCACCGCCTTCAGCGCCTCCCAGACCACCCCCACCTTCACCTCCCCATTATTGTTAGCCTCTAGATAGCTTTCAATGCACCCCCGGATCCGCCCGCTCAGCTCCTCATCCGCCAGCAAGCCCACATCCAGGCGCCACAGCGGGCGCTGGTCCCTCTCCTCCCCTAGCTCCACGCAATGTGGGGCATGGTCTGAGATGGCTATGGCCGAATACTCCGTGTCCTCCACCCATGGGAATAGTGCCCTGCTCATAACAAAGAAGTCTATCCGGGAGTAGGCTTTATGGACGTGGGAAAAAAAAGAAAATTCTCTGGCCCCCGGCCTGACAAACCTCCATGGGTCCTCTCCTCCCATCTGGTCCATAAACCCCTTCAGCACCTTGGCTGCCGCTGGCCTCTTACCCGTCCTGGACCTGGAGCGGTCCAATGCTGGATCCAGTACCGTGCTGAAGCCGCCCCCCCCCCCATTATCAAGCTCCCTGCCTCCAGGTCCGGAATCCGGCCCAACATGCGCCGCATAAATCCGGCCCCGTCCCAATTCGGGGCATATACATTCACTAATATCACCCTCACCCCCTGCAGCTTACCACTCACCATCACATTGTCTGCCACGATGTTCAGCGCCTCCAACGACACCCGCTTCCCCACCAAAATCGCCATCCCTCGATTCTTTGCATCCAATCCAGAGTGGAAAATCTGCCCTACCCACCCCTTTCCCAGCCTAACCTGATCTGGCACCCTCAAATGCATCTCCTGGAGCATAACCACATCTGCCTTCAGTTCCTTCAGGTGCACGAACACACAGGCCCTCTTGACCGGCCCGTTCAGGCCTCTCACATTCCAAGTTATCAGCCGGATCAGGGGGCTTACCGCCCGCCCCCCCTTGCCGATTAGCCATCCCCTTTTCTAGGCCAGCCACATGCCCGCACCTCCCGCACTCTCCATTCCCCCCAGCGGCAGACCCCCGCCTCAGAGTGCTTTGGTGCAGAAGGATCTGGGTGTCCTTATGCGTGAAACCCAGAAAACCAGTAGACAGGTGCAGCAGATAATAAAGAAGGCAAATTGAATTTTTGTCCTAGTGGCTAAAGGACCAGAGTATAAAATTAGGGACGTGTTGCTGCAATTGTAGAAGGCATTTGTGAGAGTGCACCTGTGTACCGTTTTGGTCCCCTTATTTGAAGAAGGATGTAGTTGCATCAGAGGCAGTTCAGAGGAGATTCACCAGATTGATTCCAGAAATGAGGGGATTGTCTTATGAAGAGAGATTGAGCAGTTTAGGCCTATACTCTCAAAAGTTTAGAAGAATGAGAGGAGATCAAATTGAGATATATAAGATGATGAAGGGTATTGATAAGGTAGACGTAGAGCGAAATCTTCTTCTTGGGGGCAATCTAGAACAAGAGGTCATAGTTTTAGGATAGGGGATAGCAGATTTAAAACAGAAATGAGGAGAAATTACTTCTCTCAAAGGGTCGTGAATCTGGAATTCACTATCCCAGAGTGCGGTGGATGCTGGGACATTGAGTAAATTTAAGGAGGAGATAGACAGATTTTTAATTGATAATGGTTTGAATAGTTATGGAGAATCGGCAGGAAAGTGGAGCTGAGGCCGAGAGGAGATGAGCCATGATCAAATTGAATGACGGGGCAGGCTCAAGGGGCTGAATTGCTTAATCCTGCTCCCAGTTTTTATGTTCTTCTGCTTATATATTCATTGAATCCATAGAATCCTAACAGAGGCCATTCAGCCCATTGGGTCTGCACTGATCCTCCAAAAGAGCACTCTACGTAGGCCCATTCCCCCACCCTGTCCCTGTAACCCCATGTGTTGATCATGGTCAATCCACCTAATCTGCTTATCTTTGGACTGTGGGAGGAAATCAGAGCACCCAGAGGCAACTCAAGCAGACATGGGGAGAACATGAAAACGCCACAGTCACCCAAGGCCAAAATTGAAACGGAGTCCCTGGCACTGTAATTAAAAGCCATTTTCCCCTACTATGATCCTATATGCTAATTCACTCTCAGTTTGTATGCACTGTCCTTTCCTGTCACGTGCTGTGTCACTACCCTGCACTATTGTCTTGTTCTTTGCTTTTAACTTTTCAAATCTCCCCACATGTGAACAATGATTTTGTTTAGCATTCCATACAGCCCTAGTTGTGTGACTTGCCACAACATGGGTCCCAGAGCAATTCGGGTGATGACTGTCTCAGTGGTACAGCTCCCTCTTCCCCAGCATTAGTGCCAGTGCCCCATGAATCAAAACCCATTTCTACCACACCAAAATTTGAGCCATGGATTCAATTCTCTGATCTGATTTACCTTATATCAATTTTCTTCTGGTTGACATAGTAATCCTAAGATTATTATCTTTGTTGCTCTGCTTTTAAATTTAATCCTAGCTGCTCATACTCCCTCAGTATAGTTCTACCTATAATATTGGTACCCATGTGGACCATGGCAACTGGATCTTTTCCCTCCAGCTCTCCTTCCAACCCAGAGATTTCCTTAACCTTGCACGAGGCAGGCAATACAGCATTTGGGACTCCTGCTCTCGGCTGCTGTATCTATTTCCCCTAACTGTACTGTCCCCCAGTACAATTACAGTCTTATTTATTCCTCCCACTTGAATGGCCCACAATGCCAGTTTGCTCATCCACCTTGCATCTTCTGCTCTCATCTTCACAAACTGCAAGCAAATTTCAGGGGCTAAGGCTCCTACATTGCTACCCTGAGTCTCCAATGCTGCATCACTCACAGTCACACCCTCCTATCCCTGATGCTGGATCAAATCTGAAGTGCCTAGCCAAAAGGGTGTAAATGCCTCCCAGGCAACTTTCCGACTCCCTGATGCAACAGGGTATCCAAATTTCGGATATGAGCTCATCAGTTCTGAGCAAAACTTCCTCAAACTACAGGCGCTTATGCAGATATAATTGTTGTGGCCCACACATGAGTCTGCCAGCTCCTACATACTACAGCTGCAATACATCGCCTGCCCTGCCTCCGTTATTGTGCTTTATTTAACTAATTCGGTTTCAAGCTTAGAAATATCGCTCAATGACTATTTATCGTTCTCTACATAGTTTACCTAATTAAACTATAAATTAAATGCAATGCTTATATTCCAGTTTAAACTACTACCCCTGTTTAGTGGGATGAAATCTTAATACCCACAATGACCTAACTGCTCACCTAATTAATGCCTTTGAACACTCAGGTAACTGAGGCAGGCAAAAAACCTACCAGAGATAATCCAACTGCACCAGATTCTCAAGCTAGTGTCATTCCTCATCGCACTAATGCCTCTTCATCTCCAATCTGTGCTCTCACTCATATCATAAATGTTTGTTACCTTGGTCACTGAGCCATCTATATCATTGCCTACAATTTTCCACCAACATCCACAACTTACAATAGCTTGATTGATTTATTATCCCAGTTGCAAACCTATTAAAGCTCTATTTACACCAGATTCTCTCCACTTTGCAGTGTGGCTGCTGGACCTTGTTGTCAAGGCTATGGACTGCAGGGCCTGTGTTTAATATTCGGAGACACCTGGAATAAAAATAGGGAGTGGGCTTGGGGATGTGGGAAACTCTAGTGTGAGGAGAAGTCCTACCATGTGAAGTGATGTAGCTATTGTAGAAAAGCAGAAAAATTGCCCCTTGTCCTTTGTGATGAATGTAGGTAATTCAGATATGATGGGTGTGATTTAATGGAAATTAAACAGAGTCCCCAGTCGGGGGCATTAAGCCAGGTGTTTCCCAGCGCTGGCAGGGCTGAGACTGACCCTGCTATTAAATGGGAATCTGCTTCATTTCCGGGCTTCAACGAGGAATGTCCTGCCGAGGCCGCACTTCGTCCTATTTCCTGCACGAGTGAGCTCCACTCTCCAGTGCAGGAAGAAATCATGGCACCCCGATCTTTATACCCCCCAATGCAGCTTCAAGACCCCCCAATACCCCAACTTACCAATTAGGGGGCCTTACACCCCCGTGCCCCAACTCATAAGGGCAGGGCACTCCCTGGGCCCAACCCCAGTGCAGGCAAGATGCCACCTGGGCACTTTGGCACTCCTAGCCTGGCACCCTGGAAGTGCCCTTGCCAGCCTGGAAGTGCCACCTGAGCACCCTGACATTACCAAGATGGCACCTGGGTGGCACCGCCAGGATGCCCAGGTGGCACTGCCAGGGTACCAGGCTGACAGTGTCAGAGTTCCCAGGTGGCATCGGGGTGCCAGGGTACCACTCTACCCAAAGCCCAACCACCCAGGGGCCCGTGATCACCTGGGTGAACCCCCAAGTGTCAGTATGCCTGGTCCACGATTGTGGAAACCAGCACTGAACAGAACCCGTTTGGGGCCTTTGATGCAAGACCGTTAGATCCCAGGTGCTGGGTAGATCCAGCAGAGATATATATAAGTGAGACTACCTGTTCAGTTGAATATGGTTAGGGTTAGGGTCGCAATGCCTTGCGAGATCTTGTTAGACCACGAGAGGCCTCTCACGAGATTTACCGGCCTTAATATGTCCTGGGTCAGGCAAGGTGAGGCCGATAGATCACACCAACTGTATTAAATGTGTTTGGTGCAGTAATGGTTAAAAGCCAGAGTTACTGTGTGTATGACTGCTACAGTAGTATTTTTAAATAATTTGGTTTGCAAGACAGCAGCTAGGCTTTTTGGGAGCCAGAGGTGCAATTAAAGCATCATAAAAGCTTGGGCTAATGGATTTTTCTTTGGATTAAGGGGGCTATCTGGGGAGTAGATAGTTGGAGACATAGTGGAATTCTCTGTTCCTGAGACTAAATGTGATATGGAGGCAGGATTCGCGGACTTCCATGACAGCAAAACTGGCGTCGCACCTGGATTGATTCAATGACTATTGAGGGGCTAGTACTGGTGCCACTTGGAGCACAATCAACTCCAATGAGAAACAGGATTCGCCATGTCCGTGATTGACACTCGGGAGGCTGACAAGCTGCAGCCACATATACACACTTTTCTCCCCACACATCCGTCCCAGCCAACAAGGCGGCACTGGCTGTACTGGAGCACACCCATCCTGCTGATAGGTCAGCTGGGGCCGGAAGGCACTAGAGGGTGGCCTGGGTGTCACCCATATGACCTATGGCCCTAAGTTCACAGTGGGCAGTCAGCGGGGTGCGCAGCTCCATGGCGGCCTTGCCGGCTGCAGCAATGGTGTTCATGCCCATCCACCCCGACTCCACAGCCCATGTCCTGGCCACCCCCCCCCCGGCCCTGGCAGAAGCCCCCCACCCCCCGGCTAGTGGCACAACTGTCAGCAAACTATGGTTATGTTGGACCCTTTCTGTACCCCCTCTCTCCTCCTCGTCATCCACGGCACCTGTTTTACGATTTCTAAAAGCACAAGTGAACCTCAGCGTCGGAAATTAACCCCAATGAAGGCGAAGCATCACGGAGGCCCCAGAGAATTCCGGGTCACACCCGCCAATGATATGCCAATGGCTGTCGAGGCACCAGAGAATTGCGATTTGGCGTGAAACCAGCGGCCACCATGATTTCAGCGTCAAAACCGATGCACCGCCTAATCGTGTTTTGGCGTAGGCAAATGGAGAATCCCGCCCATTGTGTTTCAGCTTGGTAAGATGATGTAACTAATGGGAGGAGTTAGAGTACCAGGCATCTTAGCAGAGAAGCAGAGATTGTGCAGTGGTTTTCTGGAAATAAAACTACGAAGACAGTTTCTGAAGATTTCACCTGGAGATCCTGCATTGTTCTGACAGGATTCAGCTCCATGTCTTAAAACAGTCTCAAAGAACATCTCTTAAACAAGAACGCCTGGGTCTGCTTATTGTATTTAAAAGTGGATGTTGACCCGAGATGAGTTTGTTTAAATGGAAATAGAGATAGCAGTTAAGGCTTATTGTGTCACTGTATTGATTAGCATTGTTTAAGGGTAATTGTAAGCTATTTTCTTGTGTGATGTTAAAGGTATTTTAATACCGTGTTCATAAGAAAGTTTGTTTTAATAAACCATATCCCTGGAAAAATCCACGTGGAGGCTCGACCGGGCCTACTTCAAGATCCGATCCCAGGAGCGCCCAGGGAAGGAACAGACCATGGGACCCAGCCCAACCTGCCTCAGGATGCCCCTGCCCACGACCCAGGACCCCCGAAACGGCGGAGACCGCGCACGAGGACCCGAACGCGCTGCAAGGTATTCCCGCGCCCGCAGAATGCCGGGACCCATCCAGATCGCAAACATGCCCCCCTAGCAATCCCTGTACCTCAACCAGTGCCCAGGACCCTGCCAGACGCGACCCCAGATACATAAACAGCGCCCTGGTCCCCGCCAGCGCCCTGGACCCCGCCAGACGCAACCACCTACCTTCCACAAGAGCTGACATCGGCCATCCTTCCCATGATCATCCAGCAGCAGCCGCCGACCGAGGAAGGGCGTGAAACGCGGCGGTCTGCAGGTTAGACTGAAGCAACGCGGTTTCAAGACCCCTCTCCCCAGCGTACTCCTGGCAAACGTCCAAACGATCGAAAACAAGCTGGATGAACTTAACGCCAGACTTACCTCTCAGAGGGAAGTAAGAGACTGCTGTGTGCTCTGTTTCACAGAGACATGGCTCACCCCTGCCTCACCGGACTGTGCCATACAACCTGAAGGCTTCTCAATTCACCGGGCGGACCGCACGGCATCATCAGGCAAAGCGAAGGGTGGAGGGGTTTGCCTCCTCATCAACTCCTCCTGGTGCTTGGATGTGGCGACTCTGGCGACCTACTGCTCCCCAGACCTGGAATACCTGACCGTGAAGTGCCGGCCATATTATCTTCCACGTGTGTTCACTTCAGCCATTATCACAGTGGTCTGCATCCCACTCCAGGCAGTAGTCAGGAAGGCGCTGGACGAACTATACACAGTAATAAACAACTACGAAACAGAACACCCAGAGGCCTTGTTCATCGTGGCCGTAGATTTCAACAAGGCCAACCTCAAGAGTGTACTGCCAAAATTCCACCAGCACATCTCCTGTCCCACCAGGGGCGGCAACACTCTTGACCACTGCTACTCAAAAATCAAGGGCGCCTACCGTTCCATCCCCCGATCGCACTTTGGGGAAATCAGACCATAAGACGGTGCTCCTTCTCCTGGCATACAAGCAGAAACTCAAGCGGGAGAATCCAGCTAAGGTTCTGCAGTGCTGGTCCGAGGAGCCAGAAGAGCTCTTACGTGACTGCTTAGAGACAGTGGACTGGTCCATATTTAAGAACTCAGCGACCAACTTAAATGAGTATGCCATCACCGTCATAGACTTCATCAGCCAATGTGTGGACGACTGTGTGCCAAAGAAAGCAGTACGTGCGTTCCCCAACCGGAAACCATGGCTCAATCGCGAGATTGACTCCCTACTGAAGGACAGATCTGAGGCGTTCAAGGCAGACCACCCTGACCTATACAAGACCTCCGCAAAGCCACCCAGAATGCGATGAGAGAATATCAAACCAAGCTAGAGTCACAGACAGACTCTCGGCGGTTGTGGCAAGGACTAAACAACATAATGGGCTACAAAGCGAAGCCGAACAGTATCTCTGGCAGCAGCGCACCCCTCCCCGATGAACTCAATGCATTCTATGCTCGGTTAGAGCAGGTAACCAATAATCCGCTGGCGAGTGCCCCAGCAGCCCATAATTCACCCATACCCACCATCACAGCTTCCGAAGTCAGATTGGCCTTCCTGAAAGTGAACCCTCGGAAGGCGACGGGCCCAGACGGGATCCCTGGTCGTGCACTCAGAGCCTGCGCGGACCAGCTGGCAGAGGTATTCACGGACATCTTTAACCTGTCCCTACTCCACTCCAAGGTCCCCACCTGCTTCAAGAAGACCACCATCATACCAGTACCAAAGAAGAACCAGGCAACGTGCCTCAATGACTACCGACCAGTGGCCCTGACTTCAGTCGTAATGAAGTGCTTCGAGAGGTTGATCATGAAGCGCATCACCTCCATACTCCCAGAACGCCTTGATCCACTGCAATTCGCATACCGCTGCAACCGGTCCACATCAGACACCATTTCCCTGGCCCTACACTCATCCCTAGAGCATCTCGAAAACAAGGACTCCTACATTAGACTCCTATTTATTGACTACAGCTCCGCCTTCAACACCATAATCCCAGCCAAGCTCATATCAAAGCTCCAAAACCTAGGACTTGGCTCCCCACTCTGCAACTGGATCCTCGATTTTCTGACCAACAGACCACAATCAGTAAGAATGAACAACAACACCTCCTCCACAATAGTCCTCAACACCGGCGCCCCGCAAGGCTGCGTACTTAGCCCCCTACTCTACTCCCTGTACACACACAACTGCGTGGCAAAACGTGGTTCCAACTCCATCTACAAGTTTGCTGACGATACGACCATAGTGGGCCGGATCTCAAATAACGATGAGTCCGAATACAGGAGGGAGATAGAGAACCTAGTGGAGTGGTGTAGCGACAACAATCTCTCCCTCAATGCCAGCAAATCTAAAGAGCTGGTAATTGACTTCAGGAAGCAAAGTACTGTACACACCCCTGCCAGCATCAACGGGGCTGAGGTGGAGATGGTTAGCAGTTTCAAATTCCTAGGGGTGCACATCTCCCAAAATCTGTCCTGGTCCACCCACGTCGACGCTACCACCAAGAAAGCACAACAGCGCCTATACTTCCTCAGGAAACTAAGGAAATTCGGCATGTCCACATTAACCCTTACCAACTTTTACAGATGCACCATAGAAAGCATCCTATCAGGCTGCATCACAGCCTGGTATGGCAACTGCTCGGCCCAGGACCGCAAGAAACTTCAGAGAGTCGTGAACACCGCCCAGTCCATCACACGAACCTGCCTCCCATCCATTGACTCCATCTACACCTCCCGCTGCCTGGGGAAAGCGGGCAGTATGATCAAAGATTCCTCCCACCCGGCTTACTCATTCTTCTAACTTCTTCCATCGGGCAGGAGATACAGAAGTCTGAGAACACGCACGAACAGATTCAAAACAGCTTCTTCCCCACTGTCACCAGGCTCCTAAATGACCCTCTTATGGACTGATTTCATTAACACAACACCCTGTATGCTTCATCCAATGCCAGTGCTTATGTAGTTACATTGTATATGTTGTGTTGCCCTATTATGTATTTTCTTTTATTCCCTTTTCTTCTCATGTACTTAATGATCTGTTGAGCTGCTCGCCGAAAAATACTTTTCACTGTACCTCGGTACACGTGACAATTAACAAATCCAATCCAATCCTATTTTACATGAAATCACTCCTGGACGGTTATGCAGAACTGCTTAGGTGCAGATTTTGAACTAATCCATTGAAGCCCATAAACTGTGCATGTTGTGTGGCAGGCTCTCAAACGACTCCCTGAAGTGTTCAGGTTGAGCTGCACTCCTAGGCCGTCCCTACAAGTTTCAAATCTCTTATGCTCAGTGACTGAAAATGCCGTTCAGTTGTGCCTTCATGAGTAGGTTGTGTCTCCAGGGGATGGGTGCCCGGATAGCCTGGAACAACAACCCATTCCTGCAATGTTTGAGCAGCACAACTCAAGGAGGATGGGACGCAGAAGGCAGCTCTTGCACGGCTCCAAAATGCCTTGAGACAGCCTGACCCCACAAATTCCTCTCAAGTACCATATCAGCAAAAAGAACCCTTTCTGCCGTCATGTTGTGTAATAGTTTCTGTGTAATTCAACTTCACAAAGAATTGTTCACTACTGCAGCTGCTACTTAAGATAGTTGGATGGCTGTTAAGCTGACATGATTGCAGCGATTCTGTCATCTTCGGCTGTCCCTCGATTTGAGGATGATGCTTACTCAGGGTCGCGGGTTTCTACTATGGGTCTTAACCATGCGACTGAACAGTCCAATTTGGAACCCGCAGATCTTTGGACACATAGAGCAGGACGTCCCACGTTATAGTGCGATCCGAAGTCAGGATCTGCGCCCTTTTCTTTCCTGCTGCTCTGCATCATCATTAACTGAGAGCACGATGCAGGTTGATGGACAAATTGTCACTATTCTGATCGATTGGTAGCGAGCGCCTCCCAGCCATAACTGTCAATGCTGCTGTGCTTCAAGGAGAGCTTCAGAACATCCTTGAAGAGGTTTCTTATTCCATCCCTGGAAGGTTGACAAATTGAGAGACGAGAGCCAGGATCTGGCTGGAGTTTTTGGTCTTCCAGACAGAATGTCCAGTCACTATTTACCTCATTAAAAATCAACTGCCCTCTGACATCAGTATTAAATAATGACTAGATGGAAACGCTTTAACCTCAGTCACCTCCATGCCAAAACTAAACTGATCTCCATAGATACAAAAGATCTACAATTTGTGATGACTGCAGTGTTGTTGCCCAATTTGCACAAGTTTTGCAAGCTCTTCACTTCTGCCTACAAGAGACTCAGGCCTGTCCTTGAACTTTGTGAAAACACACTCATAAATCAACCCAGACCTGGTTGGCCAAATATCCCACCTCCCACAAAAGGTGAAGAAGAGACTCTGTAATATGTGGAGCACTTCCCATACTTTGGCAGCCACCTCTCTCAAAAGGTCCCCACTGACAAGGAGATCCAACACCAGAACCACTACCAGCTCAGACTTCTACAAACTACAGCAGTGAGTGTTTGACAGCAAGGATCTCCACAAGTCAACAAAAATCCTTGTGTACAGAGTAGTTGTCATCAACACACTCCTTACTGCAGCGAGTCCCTGTGTATCAGTAGAAGGGAGCTAGAGAAATTCCAGCAGCAATGTGTCTACCGTATCCTCTGGATTCAATGGGGGGGGGGGGGGGGGGGGGGCATCGATCAAACATTGGTGTCCTTCTTAAAGCCAGCTTTACACGCATTCAGGGAAAACCACTGTAAAATCAACTTTAAAAGAGATGCCCCAAATTGGCTAGGTTTAACTTTAATTTTGATGTCTGTAAAGTTTGCTATCAGAGGAAAATATTGGTGGTAGTAAATATAATGGAGAAAAGTGGAGTAAAGGGAAAAACATCTAGAAACCAAAAGTGTAATCAAGAATAGTCAGTGTTGATTCCAAAAAGAAAAGTTTTGTTTGACCAACTGTTGCTCTTATTAGCCTTAGTTTTATTAGCTCTAATTATGTCACCTTTGCTCACGAGTCGCCAGGTATCTTTCTGATACCGCCACGTGGTTCAAGCTCGAGTTATGATTAATAAGTCAGCACACCGCATAGTAAGATTGAAATCAATGGTCATTTATTATGTACAGCAATAAATACTTACACAATAATCCTACTTTCTATATCACTACCTACCACTACTGGCCAATACTTGTCTTTTGGGAATGGCCCACCAGGTCAGGGAAACAAATGACTTATCGAATTGAGTCTGGCCTGCGGGATTCAAAAGGCTGATACGGGTCGATGGCTAGGATTCTCTATTGGGTAGCGATCGCTGGAGTCGAACTTACGGTTTCTGGTCGATGTTCTTGCGAAGGTTGCAAGCAGGAGAAGAAGGGAGAGAGAGCGAGATCTGAACTTGGCCCCTCAATTTATAGGGCCCAGGGGCTTCCCGCTTCTCGGGGCGGCCCTTGACCTTGAGTCCCAAGTGATTGGACTTGTTCCCAATCACTGGGTTCGATATCATAGAATATCATAGAATTTACAGTGCAGAAGGAGGCCATTCGGCCCATCGAGTCTGCACCGGCTCTTGGAAAGAGCACCCTACCCAAGGTCAACACCTCTACCCTATCCCCATAACCCAGTAACCCCACCCAACACTAAGGGCAATTTTGGACACTAAGGGCAATTTATCATGGCCAATCCACCTAACCTGCACATCTTTGGACTGTGGGAGGAAACCGGAGCACCCGGAGGAAACCCAAGCACACACGGGGAGGACGTGCAGACTCCGCACAGACAGTGACCCAAGCCGGAATCGAACCGGGGACCCTGGAGCTGTGAAGCAATTGTGCTATCCACAATGCTACCGTGCATATTGGATATGCTCCAATAATGGGGCGATTCCTCGATCGGGGGGTGGTCGTTCACCTGTCTTTGTTTCGGCCACTGCAGGCGCCGAGAGGTCTGGCCCGGCATTCAATTGCTAATATGTTGCAATTGTTCCCGGGGATAGCCGATTAAATGGCAGATGTCTGGGTTGATGTGCTGCTAATGGTCACAGGTATCGATCTGGGCCGACTTCCCCAGAGCCGAATATGCTATTCTGTCTGCAGCTGTCCATTTGTGCCCTGTTGGCTGCTTTTCCCATCAGCCTTTTCGGTTAGCCATTTTATATCGGGTTTTGGCCAAATTAATCGGGAATCAGCCATTTTAGGTGGCTACACAACCTCATTGAATTATTTGAAGAAATAACAGGAGGAGACAAGCATAATAGAGTGGAAGTAATTTATCTAGATTTTCAATAATTTTGATAAAGTGTTACATAATAAATTAATGATAAATGCCCGAGCAAGCAGGGTCTTAGTCAGCTGAATGGATAGTCAGCTGTCTACAGGTCAGGAAGCAGAGAATTGGGTAAAGTATTGCTATTCAAAGTAGCATAAGTCAGAAAGTCTGGGGTGGTACACTGGCAAGCACTGCTGTCTCACAGCACCAAGGACCTGGGTTCAATTCCGGCCTTGGGTGACTGTCTAGGTGGAGTATGCACACTTTCCCAAAGTTAACCCCCAGGTTCATTTATCCACGGCCAATTATAACTAAAACACCTTCTGCAATGATAATGAGGAACCTCTTCATTTCTCTCTCCAACTTTTTTGTCCCACCCTTCTCACTTCTCCTGCGAACCACCTGTATCTTGTCTTCTGCAACACCCTGTGTGGAGCCGAAAGACGTAGGTGAGATATTAAAGGAGTATTTTTACTCTGGAGAAAGACAATGTAGGTATAGAGAGAAGGGAGGGGGAATGATATATAATTGAACAGATTAGCATCGAGAGGGAGGAGGTGTTAGAGATTTTAGTGGGAATAAAAGTGGATACATCCCCAGGCCCAGATGAGATGTATCCTCAGAGCGGATTTACAGTAGTGGGGACCTGTGCTTACCTTCACTTCTGACCTCCATCCACCGCCCATCAACCTCACCCCTTACCACCCATAACTGTCTCCCTTTGATAAATCCTCTCTGATCCTCCGATAAAATAGTTGGAAGACAGGGCTCCCTCCGAGTTGCCAGGATCTTCACCAGTCAATTAACATCAGTGTTAAGGAGTGCAATGGGTTGATAAGACCCACCCTCTACTGGATCCTTACCCTCTTTAAAGAGCACCAAAATTGTGGCTTGGGCAAGGGACGGGGTAGTGATCCCCTAGACAGTGAATCACTGAACATGTCCAAAGTTATGTTTCTATATAGCTCATGGTAAAATGTACTGAAAGCCACATTTACCAGGACAGGGGCTGATACTAGGTTACCTTCTTTGCTGTGAATCTGAGGGATTTTCAGCAGGCAGCCTGCTTCTTGAGTTGATGCGCAAGAAGACGATCCGCCTTCTCTCCATGTTCATAGAAGATGCTCCTAGAACATCGTAACCGATGCATCATTTTATTCGTGGAGTTCACTTCAAATGTTTTTTGTATGCATCAGTAATTCCTGTGTTGGGGCAACCGCCAAGATGGGGTCCACCAGCCTTTGGCCTTGGGATATTTTATTCTATTAAAAGATCTGTTTTTGTTGTTGTTGTTGTCACCAAGATGAGACCATCAGCTGTCTCTGCTGCTTTCTCCCTTCCTAAGTTAAAGGTTCCCCAAGGCGCAGGCTCAGTTGCAAAGCTGTCACAGTTAAATAACCTGCCAATACAGCCAAGACTCACATGTGGATAAGGCACTCTGGGTGAGGTTTTGGATTGGAATTCTATCCCAGGCAGGGTTCAAGGTCTTCAGGGATCATTTACATTTAACTCATAAAAGACAATTTTCCATTTCCTTTCGTCAGATGTGCTACTTCTGGGTCTTATTGCATAACAAAGTATATTTTTAACTGAGCAACATTGCACCGAGTACATCTCTCAGTCTAAAGCACAATTAAAGGTGCCAGAAATTATTCCTCAAATAGGAATGAATAAATAGTGCCCAGAAGGGATTTAAATAGCCCTGTGACTTTGTGTGAAACTACTCAGCAAATCGACGTTCAGTTCAGGATACGGACTGTAATATACCACACCGAACCTACGGGGTGGCAATGTTTTCTTTCCTGTGCTCCTTGTGGAGAAGGAGCTCCCTTGCAAGGGACGGGGTATCTCAATTAACCTATGTATATAAGGTTGGCCAGTAAGGAACAATCTCAGTTGGAACCCGGTACAAATCTGCTGGGTATTGTACATATCATTTGTGTAAATAAAACTTTATTTCTTATTTAACCCGGTGTGCAGTCCGTGTCCTTATTAAACTGACATTTAGTTATGTTGTATTTTTCTCCTCTTTAAGCTAAAATAACGACCACCCCTGGCCCAGAAAGTGTTTAATTGATTATCCTACCAGGGCTCCTACGACAGCAGCTTCCAAACCCGTGATGTCTGCCACCTAGAAGGATAAGGGCACCACCACCTGAAAGTTACCCTCCAAGTGACATGTGATGATATGCATAAGCAATCATGTAAATAGTAATGTATATGACCTCTAATCAGCAGGCGGCAGTAGAGAACAACCACATGACTTGGTTACTACGAGGAGTCTGGAAATAGTCGTGATAGTGGATAGTTCTATTTGTAGTCGCTCTTGGATAATGTATTATAGTTAGTAGTTTTTTGATATATTTCTCATAGTTATCTAACCCATGCATTTATTTAATAATAAACATTTAATTAGTCAAGAACTAGAGGTTCTCTTGTGCATGATTCCTACTGGCCAAGCACCAGAACGTAACATGGTACCAGGATTGAAGACCTAAGAAGACCAGAGACAAAGATAACTGAGAAGAATAAACAAGAAAAAAGTGAAATAATTTTCTACTAACCACGGAGAGTTCTGGCGAATCTCACTCAATGCACTACTAGGCATCAAAGTCAAGGATGGAGAGTCTGAAGACACCACACCAGGTTTGAGTCACTGGTAATGTAGATGCAAATTGACGTGCTTTTAAACAGCAATTCACACTCTACGTTGCAGCCCTAGGTCTGCAGGCACAGCCTGATGAATGGAGAATAACATTGCTGTTCACTGTAACAGGTCCACAGGCGATAGAAATCTTTAACACCTTCATTTTCGATAAAGAAGCTGATAAAAAAAGCTTCAATGAAATTGTGAAACAGTTTGATCGGCACTGCACACCGAAAAAAAACCCCTGAAATGCTCAAGCGCTCTATTTTTTGCACCCGTACACTGCAGGTTGGTGAATCATTCAACAGTTCTTGCAAGTGTTGATGATCCGTGATCAAATCCTATTCGGGATTAGTAATGACAAAGTTCGGGAGAACATAGAACATAGAACATAGAAAATACAGCACAGAACAGGCCCTTCGGCCCACGATGTTGTGCCGAACCTTTGTCCTAGATTAATCATAGATTATCATTGAATTTACAGTGCAGAAGGAGGCCATTCGGCCCTTTGAGTCTGCACCGGCTCTTGGAAAGAGCGCCCTACCCAAACTCAACACCTTCACCCAACACCAAGGGCAATTTGGACATTAAGGGCAATTTATCATTGGCCAATTCACCTAACCTGCACATCTTTGGATTGTGGGAGGAAACCGGAGCACCCGGAGGAAACCCACGCAGACACGGGGAGGACGTGCAGACTCCGCACAGTCAGTGACCCAAGCCGGAATCGAACCTGGGACCCTGGAGCTGTGAAGCAATTGTGCTATCCACAATGCTACCGTGCTGCCCTTGAGAACAAATAAATCTACACTATATCATTTAACCGTAATCCATGTACCTATCCAATAGCTGCTTGAAGGTCCCTAATGTTTCCGACTCAACTACTTCCACAGGCAGTGCATTCCATGCCCCCACTACTCTCTGGGTAAAGAACCTAGCTCTGATATCCCTCCTATATCTTCCACCTTTCACCTTAAATTTATGTCCCCTTGTAATGGTTTGTTCCACCCGGGGAAAAAGTCTCTGACTGTCTACTCTATCTATTCCCCTGATCATCTTATAAACCTCTATCAAGTCGCCCCTCATCCTTCTCCGTTCTAATGAGAAAAGGCCTAGCACCCTCAACCTTTCCTCGTAAGACCTACTCTCCATTCCAGGCAACATCCTGGTAAATCTTCTTTGCACCTTTTCCAAAGCTTCCACATCCTTCCTAAAATGAGGCGACCAGAACTGTACACAGTACTCCAAATGTGGCCTTACCAAAGTTTTGTACAGCTGCATCATCACCTCACGGCTCTTAAATTCAATCCCTCTGTTAATGAACGCGAGCACACCATAGGCCTTCTTCACAGCTCTATCCACTTGAGTGGCAACTTTCAAAGATGTATGAACATAGACCCCAAGATCTCTCTGCTCCTCCACATTGCCAAGAACACTACCGTTAACCCTGTATTCCGCATTCATATTTGTCCTTCCAAAATGGACAACCTCACACTTTTCAGGGTTAAACTCCATCTGCCACTTCTCAGCCCAGCTCTGCATCCTATCTATGTCTCTTTGCAGCCGACAACAGCCCTCCTTACTATCCACAACTCCACCAATCTTCGTATCATCTGCAAATTTACTGACCCACCCTTCAACTCCCTCATCCAAGTCATTAATGAAAATCACAAACAGCAGAGGACCCAGAACTGATCCCTGCGGTACGCCACTGGTAACTGGGATCCAGGCTGAATATTTGCCATCCACCACCACTCTCTGACTTCTATCGGTTAGCCAGTTCGTTATCCAACTGGCCAAATTTCCCACTATCCCATGCCTCCTTACTTTCTGCATAAGCCTACCATGGGGAACTTTATCAAATGCCTTACTAAAATCCATGTACACTACATCCACTGCTTTACCTTCATCCACATGCTTGGTCACCTCCTCAAAGAATTCAATAAGATTTGTAAGGCAAGACCTACCCCTCACAAATCCGTGCTGACTATCCCTAATCAAGCAGTGTCTTTCCAGATGCTCAGAAATCCTATCCTTCAGTACCCTTTCCATTACTTTGCCTACCACTGAAGTAAGACTAACTGGCCTGTAATTCCCAGGGTTATCCCTAGTCCCTTTTTTGAACAGGGGCACGACATTCGCCACTCTCCAATCTCCTGGTACCACCCCTGTTGACAGTGAGGACGAAAAGATCATTGCCAACGGCTCTGCAATTTCATCTCTTGCTTCCCATAGAATCCTTGGATATATCCCGTCAGGCCCGGGGGACTTGTCTATCCTCAAGTTTTTCAAAATGCCCAACACATCTTCCTTCCTAACAAGTATTTCCTCGAGCTTACCAATCTGTTTCACACTGTCCTCTCCAACAATATCGCCCCTCTCATTTGTAAATACAGAAGAAAAGTACTCGTTCAAGACCTCTCCTATCTCTTCAGACTCAATACACAATCTCCCGCTACTGTCCTTGATCGGACCTACCCTCGCTCTAGTCATTCTCATATTTCTCACATATGTGTAAAAGGCCTTGGGGTTTTCCTTGATCCTACCCGCCAAAGATTGTTCATGCCCTCTCTTAGCTCTCCTAATCCCTTTCTTCAGTTCCCTCCTGGCTATCTTGTATCCCTCCAATGCCCTGTCTGAACCTTGTTTCCTTACATAAGTCACCTTTTTCCTCTTAACAAGACATTCAACCTCTCTTGTCAACCATGGTTCCCTCACTAATTCTCTAATGGAGAGATTATTGAGGGAGCGATGCCATGCCAGCGAGCTAGCTGTACAGCAGATTAGCTCTCTGAACCTAAAGAATTTTGGCGCGAAGATCGGAGATGCAGCCGGCGCCATTAGTGCTGTGATGCACCCAAAGGCAAAATGTGGCCCCAGCAGTGGCGACCACTTTAAGCAACCAAACAAAACCACCATTTTATGCAAGCAATGCAGCAACAAGCATTTGCAAAGGAAATGTCCAGCATTTGGAAAAATCTGCTCCAAATGCAAAGGTTCGAATCACTTTCCTGAACAATGCTTCACCAATAAAAGATCAGAACTACCAAAACCAGTCAACGTGGTTGAAGAGATAAATCTTGAAGACATGCTCTTCCTAGATATGATTTCTAGTGAAGATATGAATAGTCACGACATTCAAGCAGAAAAAGCTTTAAAGCAGATTTGCAGTAACAGTGATACAAATGGAAGTGTTAAAAGCGATAACGGGACAGTTCCTCTGATGATTAATAAACATTAATTAATGTCAAAGTCGACACGGGAGCAAGGGTCAATCTTTGAAATTTGTCGAATATACAAGAAATGAAAATTAAACTACACGTTTTAAATAAAACAATACTGCAGAAGGATTAAAATGGCAAAAGGGTTAATACTTTGGGAGTATGCCAGTTAGAGGTTAACAATATTATTATTTGAGGCTCAACAAGTGAAGAGCACGATGAAAAGCTTATCAAAGTACTGAGAAGCATCAAGAAGAATGGTTTAAAGTTGAAAAAAACCAAATGCTAGTTTGGGGTTGACAATATCACATTCTTGGGAGATAAACTTTCTGCAAAAGGTTTGCAACCCGACCAAGAGAAGATAAAGGCGATCTTGAACATGCCACATCCTACGAACAAAAAAGGAGTCCTCAGGATGCTAGGTATGATAAATTTTGTAGTACCTGATGGGAAGTTAAAACTAATCAGAGATGAAACCATCAAAGGTGAAATCTTACAGAAGATAATGAAATATCTCACTGAGGGATGACACAAAGGATCCTATTCCAAATATTATAATGTTAGAACAGAGTTGCAAGCAGGCAATGGATTTTTTGCTGAGGCAAAATAGGATTGTGGTACCGCAATCTTTAAGGTCAATGATTCCAAAAAAGATTCATGAATGGCACATAGGCACAGTAAAGTGTAAGGGAAGAGCCAGAGAAACAGTTTATTGGCCAGGTATTAATCAGGACATTCAAGTCATGATAGAAAACTGTGCAACCTGTCAGAGGTTTCAATACAAACAACGGAAAGAACCAATGCAAATGGGCAAACTAATTACGACTCCATGGCAGAAAGTGGGAATGGATCTGTTCTATCTGGCAGGAAAAGTATACCTGTTAGTGATCGGCTATTTCTCTAACTCTCCAGAAGTGGTACAACTAGCAAACTCATCTGCTGGTGTGCAATCAAGCATACCGAAGACATTTTTGCTCACCATGGAATACTTCAAATTGTCATGAGTGACAATGGCCCATGTTTTAGTAGTCATGAATGGACAGAGTTCGCATGAAACTATAATTTCCAACATATTACTTTTAGTCCTCTGTATCTGCAATCCAATGGGAAGAGTGAAAAAGGTGTTCACATTGTGAAACAACTACTCAGAAAAGCTATGGATAGCCAGGAAGATCCATATCTCAAGTTACTTAGCTGTAGAGCAGCACCATTAATTAATGGACTTTCGCCATCAAAGTTGTTGATGAATCGACAGCTCAGAACAACCTTGCCATACATTCTGAAGGAACCGCAGAAACAAGAACTTGTGAGGAAACTCACATTTCAAACAAGGAGGCAGAAGAGGTATTATGACAAATCCACAAGAAGGCTACAACAATTACTAAAAATGACACAGTCATCCCGATGGAAACGGATGGTTGAACTGTGCTAAGGTACTGCAACAGTCAGGTCCTCAGGGATATATTATCATCACCGATGATAGGACAGTTCTAAGGAGAAAAAGGAGAGCTTTGCTGAAGGTTCAGCAACCCTTTGTGTAGAAGTGCAGGATGATATTGAAAGCAATTTACGGACAGCAGAACAATCGATACCTCAGCATACAGATACAGAACCACCTGAAAATGTACAGAGCCA
Source organism: Scyliorhinus torazame (assembly GCF_047496885.1). NCBI lineage: Eukaryota > Metazoa > Chordata > Chondrichthyes > Carcharhiniformes > Scyliorhinidae > Scyliorhinus > Scyliorhinus torazame. The sequence continues at coordinate 73,301,150 of NC_092723.1, forward strand.
AGAAAAACAGCAAGAAACATCATCAATGACAAATGAAGATCAAGCAAACTTACAGATTCAACCAATGCTTAGAAGATCAACAAGACATCGAAGAAAGCCGGACAGATTGACTTTGTGACAGACTGTAAACATGTGAACAATCAAAGGCATTATGCATATCATGTGTATTGTATAGTAAACTGCAATGAACGTATGTAAATAGTTTATATTTCCAAAGGAAAGGGGATGTGATGATTAATCATAAGCAATCATGTAAATCGTAATGTATATGACCTCTAACCAGCAGGTGGCAGTAGAGAACTAACTACGTGATTTGGTTACCTCGAGGAGTCTGGAGATAGTCGTGATAGTAGATAGTTCTATTTGTAGTAGTCTTGGATAATTTATTTTATTTAATAGTTTTTCGATATATTTCGCATAGTTATCTGACCCATGCATTTTATTTAATAACAAACATTTAACTAGTCAAGAATTAGACATTCTCTTATATATGATTCCTACCGGCCAAGCACTAGAATGTAACATGACACACCATCCTGACTTGGAAACATTTGCCGTTCTTTCACTGTCACTGTGCCAAAATCTTGGCATTCTCTCCCTAACAGTACAGTGGATGCTATCTTGTAACAAGGGATCAATGTAAATTGTTATCTTCGTCCACTCGTCCATGATAATGGCAGCTATCACATCAAAACGGTTCCTTATATCAGTGATTCCCACCCTGTCATGGTACACACCTCTATACTATAAAACATTTTTGAGGTACATCTTCTATTTTCTCTGCCTTCTTCCCTTACTGTTTTTAACTTCTCCCTATCTTCTCTCCTGTTTTTTAACTTTACCTTTCTCTCTCTCTCCATTTTCCTAGGTTTCTGTGCCCTTTTTGACTTTTTGTGGATGCAAATGGGACCTTTGTCTTCAGCTCCAAGTCCCGCTGGTCACAAGCAACATAAAGAATCTATTTAAAAAAAAAAAAAATTTAGAGTACCCAATTCATTTTTTCCAATTAAGGGGCAATTTAGTGTGGCCAATCCACCTAGCCTGCACATCCTTGGGGTTGTGGGGGCAAAACCCATGCAAACAAGGGGAGAATGTGCAAACTCCACACGGAACATAAACAATCTAAACCACGCATGTGCGGCTCTTTCCCAGCCAGCGCGGGAGGCCCAAGAATTCGTCGGAACTTGGAAATGCCAACCACAGCGCTGAAGGTGGTTAGTTCCAGTTTAATTACATGAATTTTGAATCTGGTTGGGAACCACTGCTTTAAAAGTCTCCAATGTTGGTACAACCTTTCCCTACACGTGTACCAAAACATTTATTCTCTTCTTCTCTAGGTCTTCATTGTCACGTACCTTTCCACAAAAAATTGCAGGCACTGATTCTCAGGTATCGGAGTACCATATTCGAGACATCTTCAATATGATTCCCAGGCCAGTCTTGTTTCATCCTCCACCATTCAAATTTCCCTTTTTAGGCTTCTTGCTTTCATCTGATGCCTTCCCTCAAATAAGGAATCATTGTTAGAAATCCTGAGCAAGAGCAATTGCCAACCATTCTGACACAGACTACATAAAGGTGTTATTATATCAGGTTACTTTCATCTGCCTTTTTGAATTTTTTTATTGAAGTCCATATTTTCAGAAGTGGACAAGCTGTACTGGAAAGCCAAATACTGCAGATGCTGGAAGTCCGAAATAAAATCAGAAAATGCTGGAAATACAGTTGGTAACATCTGTGGAGAGAGAACAGTTAACATTTCAGTCCGTGACTTTTCATCAGAACAGTCACGACCTGAAACGTTAACTCTGTTTCTCTGTCTGCACATCCTGCCAAACATGAATATTTCCAGCAATTCCTGTTTTGACGTAAGTTGCAAGAGAAACCGCTTGCCCGAGGAAGGCTGGATATACATATTGGGGTAGAGTTTTTGCTTTGGGGGCAATTGTGCACAAGCTGCTATCACAATTGTGCTAAAGTTTCCCCAACTTTAAGGTATGATTCAAGTTTTCACATAAACATATTTGCATAATCACAAATATAAAATTGTTCATGAACCAGCCCATTTGGACTGTGTTCTACAACATAATCATTAATTGTTCTCCCCTTCCGTAAAATATATATGATGTGGAGATGCCGGTGCTGGACTGGGGTGAGCACAGTAAGAAGTCTCACAACACCAGGTTAAAGTCCAACAGGCTTATTTGAAATCACAAGCTTTCGGAGCGCAGCTCCTTGATCAGGTGAAGTGTTCCTTGATATACTTCTATATTCCTTGCTATATTTAAAGAATGGTAACCTCATGCAGTTCTATTAGCATAGTTGAAAAGAGGTTTATCACAAAAACGAAAATCAGCACTTTGATCAGAATTAGACCTGATTTTAAATAACTGAAAATGAGTTGAAAAAATGCAGAAGCATTTACTAGATGTGTTCGCCTACAGTAGTCAGTTTCTTCATAAAAGAAAACTACTTAAAAACTTTAAAAACATGCCTATTAAGTGTCTGAATGCCTAAAAGAAAACCCTGAATGTTTGGAGCTTCCTTGTCAGCCCACAAACGGCTAAACCACTGCCATGCCAATTAATATAATCGGGGGGGGGGGGGGGTGTACAGTTTTGTGGGCGGGGTATCCTTTTCTCTTTATTGTTGCTATCTGACCCAAGTAGTTGCAGCATTTTCAGCATTAAATTTAGTACATTTTTTAAAAATCCTGACATCACAGTGAAGCTTGCAGCTGTTACTGAATTAATGACCACCGCAGAATGTTTGTCAACTGCCAAGTGGATTAGAGGATCAGAACAGATCCAGAGAGAGAAAAGCTGCAGTATTTTAGTCAGCAGGATGAAGTTTGTATTCATATAGCTGGGACAGTGAAGTGTTCAGATCCCAAACCCCTGGTTTATATTTCAATTCAGTGCCTGCTGCCACTGTAATCTGCCGGTGACTGTATGGAATTAATACTGATCCTGAGTACACAGGTTTCCAATAAACCCTGGTCACTAAAATGACAAGCCCAGTTTAACTCTTTGCAATGCTGAAAGTGGAGTGGCAGATGTATTGATGTAATGGTTGGGAAATGGCAGAGGATGATGCAATGAATGCGAAAGCTGGTGATGGGGAATGCCAATTTTGGTGGGGGAAGGGAGCCCTATTGTTGCTCAGGGAGAGAGGTATAAGGATGAAGTGTAGTAGTGTGGTAAATGGGGCAGAGACAGTTGAGGACCTGTCAATCACAGTGAAGGGAAATATTTGGGTTGAAAGAAAGGAATTTTGTAGGATCGTAGAACGGTTACAGCACAGGAGGAGTCCATTAAGCCAATAGTGTCTGTGCCAGTTCTCTGCATGAACAACTTAGCTAGTCCCATTATCACATCCATGGAGGAGAAGCGTTGTACCCTCAATAACGACGCTTAGAGAGTAAACGGTAAAGAAGGCTTTAATAAGCTAAGAACTAGCCTGGTGCCGAGACGGGTGCTAACTGGGTGCCGCCCACAAGGCGGCCCCTTATTTACGGCGTCTATGGGTTTGACGAACCGCTTGCGGAGTAACTCGACCGCCTCTTCATAAGTAGTCGCCTTTTCGAGAGTGGCGGTGATTCTGTGACTCACCCGGGCGTGGAGTATGCGCAGCTTGCATGGCCCCAGGATGGGGGTCTCTGAGGAGTCCAGATAGGTCTCGAAACATCGGACCCAGTATTTAAACATTTCTTTTGCCTCCGGTGTCCGTGTTTCCAGGTTGAACTTCTCTGGTTTTAGGCCTGCATCCATCCTGATGTAGTTTAGCTTATTAAATTGTTGTACCCTCAATAACAACGCTTAGAGAGTAAAACGGTAAAGAAGGCTTTAATAAGCTAACTACTAGCCTGGTACCGAGACATAGAACATCGAAAAATACAGCACAGAACAGGCCCTTCGGCCCATGATGTTGTGCCGAACCTTTGTCCTAGATTAATCATAGATTATCATAGAATTTACAGCGCAGAAGGAGGCCATTCGGCCCATTGAGTCTGCACCGGCTCTTGAAAAGAGCACCCCACCCAAGGTCAAGAGACGGGTGCTAACTGGGTGCCATCCACAAGGCGGCCCCTTATATACGGCTCCCAGGTGGGCGGAGCCGGAGGTGGAGTCCCCCAGGTGGGCGGAGCCAGAGGCAGAGTCCCCCAGGGTTCCAAGCCCAGTCTTAAAGGGAACATCACCCTGCATGATGTCAAGGGTACAGTAGTACAGTAACCGTTCATCACAAGAAGCAATCGGTCTTCCTCAGCTTGTAGCTCCTCTCCGGGTGCTCCAAGCATGGATAGTGGCTCCTCGGACCCTCTGCCAGCAACTCCAGCACTTTTGTAGATGTGGTGACAGAGGAGCAACGTATACTGTTATACATCTTTGGGTTGTGGGGGTGAAACCCATGCAAATACGGGGAGAATGTGCAAACTCCGCACAGACAGTGACCCAGAGCCGGGATCGAACTTGGGATCTCGGCGCCGTGAGGCAGCAGTGCTAACCACTGCACCACCATGCTGCCCCTCGTAATGACGTAATGTTACAAGAACAGTCCTTCCAAACATATAGCTCCATGAAATTCAGACAACAAATGGTTTGAACACCTCTGAATCAGATACTTCACTTTGTATTTCATCTGCGCTACCAAAGCTATTAGTGTTAGAAACCCTTTGGACTCTTCTCTGTAGTTTCTGTTAAAGTACAAGGTTAATCTTCTCAAGACAAACATGTATTAAAATACCTTTCTTTTGAAAAATGTTTTAGAATAAATTGTTCCCAAACCAGTATTCGATCCTGAATACTGACAAGAATGATAATCCCTCTGAGGAGTGTAGCCAGAGCTGAATCCACAGGACAATGGCTGACTCGGTTATACGAGAGGAGAGAAGGATGATTGGGAAAGTTAGTGATATTCTGCAGTTGCAGACATGAATTCACAATGGCATGTTCCCTCCCTGGTACCAGGGTCAAGGATGTCACTGCGAGACTGTGCAGGGGATGGTGAACCGTCAGAGGTCGCAATCCAGTTTGGCATCAAATGACATAGATAGAAAATCTAACAAGCAGAACCTGAAAGATGGTAATCTCGGTATTACTGCCACAGCCAATTGTTAATGAATATAGAAATAGAAGGATCAAGCAGTTAATGCATGGCCGGAGAGTTGTTTCAGCAGTGAGGGCTTTAGATTGATGGATCATTGGGACAGATTTTGGGGGTGGTGGAGGGGAACACAGAAACTGGACAGAGTGCCCCAGTAGAGCCGGGACCAATGGCCTTGCAGGGCAGTCTGCTGGTGCTGTTGGGGAGAATGTAAACTATTTTGGCAGGATGTGGGACAAGAAAGATTTACATTCATATAGCACCTGTCACAACCACCAGACATCTCAAAGCACTTCACAGTCAGTGAAGTACTTTTCGAAGTGTAATTACTATTATAACATGGCAGTCAATGTGTGCACAGTAAGCTCCCACAAAAAAAAAAAGGCGATAATGCCCAAATAATCTCTGGAATAAATATTGGTCAGGAACCAGGATCGGTCCCTTGCTCATCTTCCAAATAGATCTTTTACACCAGCTGAAATTACAGATGGAACCTCGGTTTATAACATTCCGAAGGACAGCAGGACCTGAACCCCAAACTTTCTGACTCGGAGGTGAGAGTGTTACCACCTGAGCCACAGCGAATATATAGAGGATAAGCAGAAGATAAACAAGGTGCACAAAGGAATGGGAGAAGTAAGAAATAGTAAAAGGGGAACAGACTGAGAAGTAATTCAATAAAGGCGAAACTAAGTTTATTATGCATGTATGTAAATACACAAAGCATGGTAAATAAGGTTGGTGAATGACAAGTGCAAATAGTCATAGCAATATGATGTGGCAATAGTGGAGACCTGGCTCAGAAAAGGACAGGAGGGTACAAAATATTTCTGGATAGAAGGTGTCCAGGGAAGGTAGGCGAGGAAAGAAAAGAGAAAGAATGATTATTATGCTTAAGGAGAATATTACACTCCTGGAGGGAGAGGATATCCTGGAGGGGGTCAAAGACAGAATCAATTTGGTGAGAACAATAGGGATGCGATTCTCTGGCCATGTCGCGCTCGAGCGAGAGCACCACGCGGCTGGAGAATCCCGGGAGAGCCCTTTCGATGGCTTCCCGGCAACCTCCCGTCTCACGGGAGTCACCCAAGACCGTGAGGCCTCAGATTCGGAACTCCGCCCAAAAGGGGCTGGACCAAATGGCGCTCCCGGAAGTAGGTCTTAAACCCACTTAAGACCTACTCACCCGGGATACACCGGCCTCCCTTGAGGTGTCCAGGGAGGTTGCAGGCGTGGTTGTGGACCAGGCGGATTGGCACCTGGGCCATCAGAGACCCCTGGGTGGTCAGAGTCAGTGCAGGGTGGCCCCCTGGCCCTCACCTGGAAAGTGGACACATTGGCACAGCCACTCTGGCACTGCCAAGCTGGCTGAAGCACGGCCAAGCTGGCTGGAGCACTGCCTGGGTGGCAGTGCAAGGGTGCCCAGGTACTAGAGTGGCACTGCCAAGGGTCAGGGCCATGCACGTGAAAGAAGAGTGGGCGGATGGTTTCAATGGTGGGGGGGGGGGGGTGCAGATCAGGTAAGTAGCGGCCTCTGGGAGGTTTGGGGGCTGATGGGTGGGGGTCCTGGAAGGGAGGGGGTGCTGTAAGGGGGCTTGGGGCTGAAGAAGGGGGCATCCACAAGGGCCTCATAGCAGGGTGTCCTCACTTGGGGGGTGTGAGGTTGTTTGGATATTGTCTGACTGTCCCGCGTTCCCTTTTAATGCCCGTGCAACTGCCTGTTCTGTTTTACATTCCTTGTATTAGCTGCTACAAAGTTACTGTACCCTTTAGGATTTCTGTCTCAACTGTAGTCTTTGGACACTGGAACCCCCCCCCCCCCCTGTTTTGATTGGCTGGTCCAAAAACATCCCCTTCAGGTTCTGCGGCAGAATCAGTGATGTTGTTTGATAGACTTGGCAAGCAGCCAATTGGTGCATGAGGAATTTTCAGCCTTCTCCTATCGCAGCCTATGGTTGGTGAAGCCAGTCAGCAACTTTCAGGGACGAATCTGGTCTTCTGGGGAGTGACCTTTTATACAATAATCTTTATTAGCGTCACAAGTAGGCTCACATTAACACTGCAGTGAAGTTACTGTGAAAATCCCCTAATTGCCACCACACAGTGCCGATTCGGGAACACTGAGGGAGAATTCTGAATGTCCAATTCACCTAACAAGCCTGTCTTTTCGGGACTTAATGGGAGGAAACCCACAGAGACACGGGGAGAACATGCAGACTCCACACAATCAGTGACCCAAGCCGGGAATCAACCCCGGCTCCCTGGTGCTGTAAAGCAACAGTGCTAACCACCGTGCTACTGTTGTTCAGTTCTGTTATGCTGCCAATGAGTAAGGATCCTGAAGTCTCTCCCTCCCCCTCTATCTCTCTGCTGGATGACTTTTAAGAGGCATTCTAGCCAAATCTGTGATGACGTTTCTGTTTAAAGGGGCACAGACAGCCATCAGAACTGGGAAAGAGATCCTGAATGTGAACATACAAGTCATTTCCCCAAAGGTAAGTTACCGTTTAACTGTGTGTGTAAATGGCTGGGAAGAGCTGAAGAATTGAGAATTAAGGTGGGGGCATTTGTGATAAAATCACCAGAGTCTTGTACAGGAATCAGACCAGTAAAAACTGCTTAATTTCAAGATCAGAGTTGTGCCGTTCTCACAGGGAGACAAAAGCTCCCTCTGGTGGTAGAAAGGCAGATGTGCATTGATCTGAGCAATGTGTGTACAGCATCATCTGGTGGCTGGCAACAAGAACTGCATCGATCTGAACACTCCGGACCTAGCTCCATCATGCGGCTGAAGAGAGGAATTGCACTGACCTGGAATTCTTGGGTGAAGCACCACATGGCGGTCAAAGGAAAGAATTGCACCAACCTGAACCTCAGTAGGGAAGACTCATCTCAGACCAACCCTTTAATCCCCGTTTTTTTATTCCTCACCAACCCTTACCTTGTGTCCGTCTTGTGTATGTCCGGGTGGAAGGTGGGATGGGGTCTTGGGATTAGGTAGTCTGGTTGACGATTATCCTGTTATTTCTTATATGTTCATCTTTTCTCCATTTTATTGATAAGCTAGTTTTACTTATAAATCTGATATCTATAACTCATTGGCGCAGTCAAGGGTTAAAGATCTTCAGAAAATGTAAATTATTGGTTAATTCACTTATGTAAGGACTCCAGGGTCTGTGGGGCTGGAATTGACCGTGCACTTGTCCAGGTTGTCACAACAGGGTAGTGCCCCTGTGTGATTGGGGGGGGGGGGGGGTGTGACATTGCCCATGGACCCACAAGCTCGGGGCACACTTTCCAAATCATAGAATCCCTACAGTAAGAGGCCATTCGGCCCATCGAGTCTGCACCGGCCCTTGGAAAGAGCACCTACCTAAGCGCACTCCTCCACCCTATCCCCATAACCCAGTAACCCCACATAACCTTTTGAACATTAAGGGGCAATTTAGCCTCACCAATCCACCTAACCTGCACGTCTTTGGACTGTGGGAAGAAACCGGAGCACCCGGAAGAAGCCCACGCAGACATGAGGAGAAATGCAAACTCCACACAGACAGTGAACCGAGGCTGGAATTGAACCCGGGTCCCTGGAGCTGTGAGGCAGCAGTGCTAACCACTGTGTCGCTGTGCTGCCCATGGTGACCCAACCTCAGAGTTCAACTCCCCAATGCTAAACCAAAATTCTAAGTATGGGCTAAACCGGTGAGAAACGCCCCAGGGTCCAAAAAAAGTGACTCTGTGTCATTGAATAGTGGTGGGGAACTTGCCGGCAGAGCCAGCGGGAAACTCCCGGAAACACCCGCCACAAATGAACTTAGAAATTCTTCGGGAAAATCACGCCCTATAGAGGTTTCATTACGCCAACTAATGGGAAAGTTATATAAAGGAGTATATTTGTAGGGAATTGAGAATCTAGTATGCCCTCAAAGTTGTGCTTGTATTCCTGAAAATCACGATGTGGAGATGCCGGCGTTGGACTGGGGTGAGCACAGTAAGAAGTCTTACAACACCAGGTTAAAGTCCAACAGGTTTGTTTCGATGTCACTAGCTTTCAGAGCGCTGCTCCTTCCTCAGGTGAATGAAGAGGTATGTTCCAGAAACATATATATAGACAGATTCAAAGATGCCAGACAATGCTTGGAATGCGAGAATTAGCAGATGATTAAATCGTTACAGATCCAGAGATGGGGTAACCCCAGGTTAAAGAGGTGTGAATTGTGTCAAGCCAGGACAGTTGGTAGGATTTCGCAGGCCAGATGGTGGGGGATGAATGTAATGCGACATGAATCCCAGGTCCCGGTTGAGGCCGCACTCATGTGTGCGGAACTTGGCTATAAGCTTCTGCTCGACGATTCTGCTTTGTCGCGCGTCCTGAAGGCCGCCTTGGAGAATGCTTACCTGGAGATCAGAGGCTGAATGCCCTTGACTGCTGAAGTGTTCCCCGACTGGAAGGGAACATTCCTGCCTGGTGATTGTCGCGCGATGTCTGTTCATTCGTTGTCACAGCGTCTGCATGGTCTCGCCAATGCACCACGCTTCGGGACATCCTTTCCTGCAGCATGTGAGGTAGACAACGTTGGCCGAGTCGCACGAGTATGTACCGCGTACCTGGTGGGTGGTGTTCTCACGTGTAATGGTGGTATCCATGTCGATGATCTGGCACGTCTTGCAGAGATTGCCATGGCAGGGTTGTGTGGTGTCGTGGTCACTGTTCTGAAGGCTGGATAGTTTGCTGCAAACAATGGTTGCGCGGTTGTTTGAAGGCAAGTAGTGGGGGTGTGGGGATGACCTTGGCAAGATGTTCATCTCCATCGATGACATGTTGAAGGCTGTGAAGAAGATGTCGTAGTTTCTCCGCGCCGGGAAAGTACTGGACGACGAAGGGTGTTCTGTCGGTTGTGTCCCATGTTTGTCTTCTGAGGAGTTTGGTGCGGTTTTTTGCTGTGGCGCGTTGGAACTGTCGATCGATGAGTCGAGCGCCATATCCAGTTCGTACGAGGGCATCTTTCAACATCTGTAGATGTCTGTTACGCTCCCCCTCGTCTGAGCAGATCACGACTAAGTGAAGCATAGGAATGTTTCCTATGGAAATTTAACATCATACCTTGCAAGTTGAAATACTTGACATTGCTAAATTCCTACATTGGGAAATGAAATAATTCTACAATAAAAAAAACATAGGAAAGTAAAATGTAACTTTCTACTTGCAGTACCTCCTGTTTGCCGCCAATCTTGCTTCCCGATGCCCCCACTTCTGACTTGCGACCTCTCCCTGATCTTGACCCTCTGACTTGTGGCCTCTCCTCCTCTCACCCTCCGACTGGTGGTCCCTTCTCCTCCCTCACCCTCCGACTTGTCTGCTGCACCCTACATAACCAGCATATTAGAGAGGTGAGGAATTGTCAACGGGGAGATGAAGGATCTGGATTCATCCTCTGATGAGGATGAAGGGGATGAAGCATAAGACTGAGGGGATGCATTGTGCTGCTCCATCTGCAGAAGCCAGACACGCCTGTGACACCCTAATTGACTTTCGATTTTAGTCAGAGGGAGGCCCCTGCAAGGTCTGGGAAAAATGACACTGTGGAAGTGACACTAGATTCAGGACACACCCTCCAGACCACCTGCACCTGGCACCAAGAGGAGAAAATGCTTCAGGCCCTTGACATGAATAAACCCATAAAATAGGCCCATCAGAAGCTTCATACACTTCTGACTTGGAAGGATATCATACATCATGGGGGAGGTGGTGCTGTAGTGGAACTGTCATTGGACTAGTAATTCAGAAACCCAAGGTAATGCTCTGGGGTCCTGGGTTTGAATCCCACCACAGCAGATGGTGGAAATTGCAGATGGTGGAAATGGAATCCAATAAAAGTTTAATGTTGACCATGAAACCATTGTTGATTGTCGTAAAAACCCAGCTGTCTCACTAATGTCCTTCAGGGAAGGAAATCTGCCACCCTTACCTGGTCTGGCCTACACATGACTCAAGACCCACACAGCGATGTGGTTGACTCTTAACTGCCCTCACTGAAACGGCCAAGCAAGCCACTCAGTTCAAGGGCAATTTGGGATGGGCCACAAATGCTGTCACAGCCAGCGACGCCCACATCCCAAGAACAAATGAAAAAAAATGACCCAATGAGACTCATTCCAATCCTGCAAAGGCCTGACTATGATCTCCATGTGCTCAACTGCAAAATATGAAATGCCTCAATGGCAGATGCTGCTGAGGCAACAGCTTCTGAGGGGTGATAAGAGAGTAAGCAACAAACACTGGCTTGCCAGCAAAGGCCCAATCGCCCGAACTAACAATGATTGACAAATATAGAGACCACCAAATGTCAAGTAACGCAGGTTTGCTACAACTTCTGAGGCCCAACAAAGTCCCAACATGACCACTGACCACATGGATAATTTCATAGAATTTACAGTGCAGAAGGAGGCCATTCGGCCCATCGAGTCTGCACCGGCTCTTGGAAAGAGCACCCTACCCAAGGTCCACACCTCCACCCTATCCCCATAACCCAGTAACCCCACCCAACACTAAGGGCAATTTTGGACACTAAGGGCAATTTAGCATGGCCAATCCACCTAACCTGCACATCCTTGGACTGTGGAAGGAAACCGGAACACCCGAGGAAACCCACGTACACACGGGGAGGATGTGCAGACTCCGCACAGACAGTGACCCAAGCCGGAATTGAACCTGGGACCCTGGAGCTGTGAAGCAATTGTGCTATCCACAATGCTACCGTGCTGCCCTGTGCTCAAAGTGCTCAAAACTGAGCTTTAGAAATTCATGTGAAAATATAATGGAATTATTGGGCACCCGTGCCTCCTTTGTGCCATTAGAAGGTTCATCATTTATAGTTTCTAATTCCATTCCATGGTGTCATCCCGAAATCTGCAGCTGAGTGAAATACATATGCTTAACGCTATGCCCAGTTATCGGAGATGACCTTGGGACCTGATTCTGGTGGCTCGAGCAAGCTTGCTGAGGGTCTCCTACACAGATACATGGGCCTCAATTGTTAGAGGTAGTCGGGAGGAGGAGCATCAACTCACTCAAGGATTGCCCCAAGATGATGCCCGAGGCAGATTAATGGCACATCTCCTCTATTCAAGCACCATAGCACTTCCTCAACTCCAGGAGAAGGGGCACCTTGAGGGAGGTCAAGCTGCCACCTCTCCCTCTTGCTTAACCATAGGGATCGTGCCCATGGACAGACCAACAGAATGCAGGCCCGAGCACATACCCAACAGCCACTGTGCTCTACTGGACCCGGTTGTACGGCAGTCACCAACCTCCCTGTGGGGGAAGCCATGCACTCACATTCTGGAGCCATGACAAAATTCATGACTTGGATGGACTCCTCCACCATTCACTCCAGGCTGCCCTTAATTGTGGTCATCTGTTAGATGTTCCCCTGTTCTCCTCACAGAGTTCTTGCACCAGTGCACAAAGGCACATCATCAGCATGGGTCTGATCTCCAGTAGGCTCAGAGGCCTTGTCGGTAGGGGTCTGATCTCCAGTAGTCCTCAGGGGCCTCAGCTGTCACACCCTCCAATTGCAGCTGCTACGTTTAATAATAATCTTTATTGTCACAAGTAGGCTTACATTAACACTGCAATGAAGTTACTGCAAAAAGCTCCTCGTCACCACATTCCAGCACCATTTCGGGTGCACAGAGGGACAATTCAAAATGTCCAAATTACCGAACAAGCAAGTCTTTCGGGACTTGCGGGAGGAAACCCACGCAGACACGGGGAGAACGTGCAGATTCCGCACAGACACACTGCAATGATCTGCCAAGCCTGGCACATGTCACGATATGCAAACATGCAACCAATGAACACTCAGAATAGGACACAACCAATGGGAAGTCAGGACACTCAGAGGTGGCATCACCACAAAGGGGCATGACATAAACACTATAAAAGGGATGAGGCACTCACACCCTGCCTCTTTCCACAGACATCTAGAGAGTTAGACAGGGTTGATCAGCAGCATCACACCCCAGCACGTGGCTTAGAGCAACTACAGTTGAGTTACTACAGTTAGATTAGCAGAGAGTCGAACTCATTTGAAAATTGTGTTAATAGTTCAATAAACGCGTTGAACTCATATTTCAGAGCCTGGACCATCTTTTCGTTAAGACTGCATCAAGTAGCAGCCTGTGTTATCCGAAGCAGCATAACACAACATGATACCAGGAGTGACTGTTCAATCAATTTAGTTCAACTCAGCAAGATCTGTGACAACCAGCTACTGAATACAGGCACAATGGACAAGATTCAGGCTCCTCATCAGCTCAGGACCACCGGCAATCTTAGTGCCAACGGGCGATCATTCAAGCAGAAATTTCAACTATACATGGAAGCATCTGACCTCAATGGCGCGACCGATGCTCGGAAGATAGCTCTTCTACCCACCACTGCATGTCAATGCAATAAAGATCTTCCAGCTCCTTTCACTTTTCCGAAGGGCAGGACAAAACAAAGTACCAAACCATCCTGGACAAATTCGACAGGCACTGCGAAATCTTCGAGCGCTACATCTTCAAGCAGAGGATGCAAGGTAAAGACGAATCCTTCAACTCCTATCTACCTAACCTTAGACTGCTAGCGCAATCCTGCAACTTCGGTGATATCACTGACTCCGTGACCAGAGACCAAATCGTTTTTGGAGTCCACTCTGATCCTCTGCGAGAGCAATTGTTGAAAATCAAGCACATGATCCTGCCAGTCGCGATTGAAACGTGTACTGTGCAGGAGCACTCTAAAAATCACCATTCACAGTACAAAACGGCAGAAAGGGAAAAACAAGCCTCCCACGAGGTGGTGTGTGTTCAGGCCATCCCCCGGATGCAGCGCCTCCACATTGATGAAAGCGGCCATTTTGCACGCTCTTCCCGGGGGCCGCCGCATGCGCAATGTGATCGGGAACACAAAGCGGCCGAAAACCACACTGCGCAGGTGCAGACGTCCGAGAACCGCACTGCGCATGCGCAACGGTGCACTGAGCGCCATGATGCTGACGTCATGACGTGTGCAAACTGCGGCACTGCCCATTTTTTAAAAAACTGCCCTGCCAGAGGCAAATGCTTTTTAAACTGTGGGAAACCAAACCACTATGCAGCCCTGTGCAGATCTGCACCACCAGTCAGGAGCCAGCGCTCCCAATTCCAACAGCAGCGCATCAGAAGGGTGCAACACCGAATGCATGAGTCTGATCCAGGCAGTGCGACGGATCCAGATGATGAATACCTGGACAACACTTACCGACACACGCAAGCAAGCTTATGCTTTGAGATTGTTAAACCAGACAGGGTGTCCCTGCTAGGTGCGCACACCTGCAAGCAACTGAACCTCATTCAAAGGGTCTACACCACAACGCCATCCCATTTGGATCTTCAGGCCAGCATCGAGCACATCCTAACCCAGTACCCAGATGTATTTAGCGGGATGGGCACGCTGCCGTAAGAGTACAAGATTCTACTGCTGCTGATGCCAAGTCAGTGGTCCACGCACCATGACATGTCCCTGCTCCACTGAGAGAGCACCTGAAGGCAGAGCTCACGAGTCTACAACAAAAGGGCATCAGTTCCAAGATCACTGAACCAACCGACTGGGTCAGCATGATGGTGTGCGTAAAGAAGCCTTCGGGGGACCTACGCATCTGCATTGAGCCCAAGGATCTAAACAAAACCATTATGCGGGAACATTTTCCCATCCCGAAGAGGGAAGAAATCACGAGTGAGATGGCACACGCGCGCTTCTTCACAAAATTGGACGCATCAACGATTTTGGCAAATCCAACTTGATGAATCCAGCAGAAGGCTCTGCACCTTCAACATGCCTTTTGGCAGATCCTGCTACAACCGAATGCCATTTGGCATCATCTCGGCATCAGAGATTTTCCATTGCATCATGGAACAGATCATGGAGGGAATAGAAGGGGTTCATGTCTACATTGACAATATCATAATCTGGTCCACAATCCCAGAGGAACATGTGTCACGTCTCAAGAAAGTATTCCGACGCATACATGAACATGGCCTTAAGTTAAACAGGTCCAAGTGCTGTTTTGGGACATCCACGCTAAAGTTCCTGGGCGATCAGATTTCGCAACACGGTGTGCGCCGGACACAGACAAAATTAAAGCCATCGATGCAATGAAAGTCCCCGAGGACAAGGCGGCAGTATTGCGCTTTCTGGGAATGGTCAAATTTCCTTGGCAAGCTCATCCTGAATTTGGCCACACACACCACGGCCCTATGCAACCTGGTGAAAAAAACAACCGCCTTTAAGTGGAAGGCGGAGCACCGAACAGAGTGGCTGGAGCTGAAAGCCAAGCTCACCACTGCACCCATCCTTGCATTCTTTGGCCCAGACCGAGAGACCAAGATATCCACAGATGCGAGTCAGGATGGCATTGGTAAGGTGTTGCTTCAAAGAGATGACACGTCATCCTGGGTACCAGTAGCATACGTGTCACGGGTAACGACACCCACTGAGACCAGATATGCGCAGATTGAGGAGTGTTCAGGTCTTCTCACCGGCATCCTCAAATTTCATGATTATGTCTATGGCTTGCCAACATTTACTGTTGAGACAGATCATAGGCCTCTGATCCACATCATCCAAAAGGACCTGAACGACATGACGCCGCGTCTGCAGAGAATTCTGCTCAAACTCTGAAGGTATGATTTCAATTTGGTGTACACGCCTGGCAAGGAGCTCATCATTGCCGATGCATTGTCCCGCTCCGTCAACTCACAGAGTGAACCACTGGAGCTCATCGAATTGCAGGTACAACTGTGTGCAAGCACTCTCCCGGCAACAGATGAGAAGATCGTTCTCATCCGAGAAGGGACGGCCAAAGACCCCCTGTTGCAGGGAGTCATCCACTACCTCAGAAATGGCTGGCAGAAAGGGCAATGCCCTCAATTCTACAATGTCAAGGACGACCTGACGCTGATCGATGGCATCCTGCTCAAGCTGGACAGGATAGTCATCCCGCTACGTCTCCAGAGCATGGTGCTGCGGCAGATTCATGAGGGACACCTGGGCGTCGAAAAGTGCAGACACAGGGCCCGGCAAGCTGTCTACTGGCCCGGCGTCAACCAGGACATCACGGACATGGTCCTGAACTGTGAAACCTGTCAGAGGTTCCAACCAGCGCAGAGCAAGGAAACGCTCCAGCCACATGACCGAGAGACCTCTCCGTGGTCCAAGGTTGGCATTGACCTATTCCACACGAATGGTCGCGATTATATCTTAATCATCGATTACTTTTCGAACTATCCTGGAGGTGCAGAAGCTGCCAGACCTCACCTCACGGACCGTCATCAAAGTGTGTAAAGAGACATTCTCACAGCACGGCATCCCGAACACCGTCATGAGCGACAATGGCCCGTGCTTCCATGGAGAATGGTCCACGTTTGCCAAGAGCTACAATTTCAGGCATGTCACCTCCAGTCCGCACTATCCGCAGTCCAATAGCAAAGTCAAAAAAGGGGTGCACATCGTTTTTTTATAAAAAAAAAAATTTTTATTAAAGGTTTTCATAAAATATCAATAACAAAATAAGAAAAAAGAACCCAACAGGGTTAAGTACAAAACAAAATCTAAAAAAGCAACCCCCCCAAACCCCTCCCCCCCATACCTAAATAATAAATTAACATTAACACCCTGACTCAACACAACAGGTGTATACACCCCCTCAGACCCTTCCAGTGTAAATAACATAAACAAAAATAAAGTAACCCCCCCCCCCCAAGCTGCTGCTGCCATTGACCAATGTCTATCGTTTTGCCAGAAAGTCTAAGAACGGTTGCCACCGCCTAAAGAACCCTTGTACCGACCCTCTCAAGGCGAATTTCACCCTCTCCAATTTAATGAACCCTGCCATATCGCTGATCCAGGATTCCACGCTTGGGGGCCTCGTATCTTTCCACTGAAGGAGAATCCTTCGCCAAGCTACCAGGGACGCAAAGGCCAGAATTCCGGCCTCTTTCGCCTCCTGCACTCCAGGCTCCTCTGCCACCCCAAATATTGCGAGCCCCCAGCCCGGTTTGACCCTCGATCCTACCACCCTCGACACCATCCTTGCTACGCCCTTCCAAAATTCCTCCAGCGCTGGGCATGCCCAGAACATATGGGTGTGATTTGCTGGGCTCCCTGAGCACCTAACACACCTGTCCTCACCCCCAAAGAACCTGCTCATCCTTGTCCCGGTCATGTGTGCCCTGTGCAGCACCTTAAACTGTATGAGGCTGAGCCTCGCGCATGAAGAGGAAGAGTTCACCCTCCCTAGGGCATCTGCCCATGTCCCCTCTTCGATCTCCTCTGCCAACTCCTCCTCCCACTTACCTTTCAACTCCACCATCGAGGCCTCCTCCTCCTCCTGCATCACCTGGTAAGTTTCCAAGATCTTCCCCACTCCCACCCACCCCTCCCAAGAGCACCCTGTCCTGTACGGTGTGTGGCAGTAGCCGTGGGAATTCCACCACTGGGGTGCACATCGTTAAGCAGCACATCCGCAAGACCTTGGACTCTGCTTCCGACATATACCTTGCACTACTTGGGTACTGGACGACTCCCTTGTCCACTGGCATGTCGCCAGCTCAACTGCTGATGAACAGGGACCTGCGCACGATGCTTCCAGCCATACACCTGCCCAACCTTGATCACCTCCCGGTGCTACAGACGGTGCAGCAGCTTCACGACAGCCAGAAGCAGGGCTATGATGCACATGCCACTGATCTGGGCGTGCTATCCCTGGCAGACACGGTCAGGATAAAGATACTGGATGATGGGTGGTCTGTTCCAGCTGTCGTTCGACAGGCGCCCAGTTCCTCTGTCATACGTATGGCTGATGCTCCATTGTGCGAAGGAATCGAAGGGCTGACTGACTGAAGTGAGAGACATCTCGGGCGTCATTCTCCGATCCCCCCAGAGGGTCGGAGAATGGCCGTTGGCCGCCGTGAATCCCGCCCCCGCCGGTTGCCGAAGTCTCCGAAGGGAGAAAAGTCGGCGGGGCGTTAATGGCGCCGCTGACGTCGGAGAATGGCACGGGTCTGCGCAAGGCAGCCGATTTTCGGCCTGCCGATATTCTCCCTTCCGGATGGGCCGAAGTCCCGTCGACGTGATGACCGTTCACTTCGACGTAAAGCAAACCTTTTCATCGGCATGACCCTGTGCTCCAGGCTCACGCCGACCAGCGTGGAGGTGAGTGACGGCCTGGGGGGTTGGCCGCTGGGCAGGCGATGGCGTGGCCGCAGTCTGAATGTGTGAGGAGAGGTGTGTCTCGGGTTTTGTGTGTGTGTGCGCGGCGGGGGGGGGGGGGGGGGGGGGGGGGGGGGGTGGTGGTTAGAGTGGGCTGGGCTCCGGGGGAGTGCCGGGAGGGGGGTCCGTGCCGGGGAGGAGGATGGGGGGTCCGTGCCGGGGAGGAGGATGGGGGGGTCCGTGCCGGGGAGGAGGTTGGGGTCCGTGCTGGGGAGGGGGATGGGGGGTCCGTGTCGGGGAGGGGGATGGGGGGGTCAGTGCCGGGGAGGGGATGGGGTCCGTGCCGTGGAGGGGGATGGGGGGTCAGTGCCGGGGAGGGGTTTGGGGGGTCCTTGCCGGGGAGGAGGTTGGGGTCCGTGCCGGGGAGGGGGATGGGGGGTCCGTGCCGGGAAGGGGGATGGGGAGGTCCGTGCCGGGGAGGGGGATGGGGAGGTCCGTGCCAGGGAGGGGGATGGGGGGGTCCGTGCCGGGGAGGAGGTTGGGGTCCGTGCCGGGGAGGGGGATGGGGGGTCCGTGCCGGGGAGGGGGATGGGGGGGGTCCGTGCCGGGGAGGAGGATGGGGGGTCCGTGCCGGGGAGGAGGATGGGGGGGGGGTCCGTGCCGGGGAGGAGAATGGGGGGGTCCGTGCCGGGGAGAAGGATGGGGGGGGTCCGTGCCGGGGAGGAGGATGGGGGGGGGGTTCCGTGCCGGGGAGGAGGATGAGGGGGCCCGTGCCGGGAAGGGGGATGAGGGGGCCCGTGCCGGGAAGGGGGATGAGGGGGCCCGTGCCGGGAAGGGGGATGAGGGGGCCCGTGCCGGGGAGGGGGATGAGGGGGCCCGTGCCGGGGAGGGGGATGAGGGGGCCCGTGCCGGGGAGGGGGATGAGGGGGCCCGTGCCGGGGAGGGGGATGAGGGGGCCCGTGCCGGGGAGGGGGATGAGGGGGCCCGTGCCGGGGAGGGGGATGAGGGGGCCCGTGCCGGGGAGGGGGATGAGGGGGCCCGTGCCGGGGAGGGGGATGAGGGGGCCCGTGCCGGGGAGGGGGATGAGGGGGTCCGTGCCGGGGAGAAGGATGGGGGGGGGGGTTCCGTGCCGGGGAGAAGGATGGGGGGGGGGTTCCGTGCCGGGGAGGAGGTTGGGGTCCGTGCCAGGGAGGGGGATGGGGGTCCGTGCCGGGGAGGGGGATGGGGGTCCGTGCCGGGGAGGGGGGTGGGGGTGGTCCGTGCCGGGGAGGGGGATGGGGGTGGTCCGTGCCGGGGAAGGGGATGGGGGTGGTCCGTGCCGGGGAGGGGGATGGGGGTGGTCCGTGCCGGGGGGGGGGGGGGGGGGGGGGTGTCCGTGCCGGGGATGGGGATGGGGTGGGGTCCGTGCCGGGGAGGGGGATGGGGGGGGGTCAGTGCCGGGGAGGGGGATGGGGGGGGGTCAGTGCCGGGGGGGGGATGGGGGGGGGGGTCCGTGCCGGGGAGGGGGGGTGCGAGGGCAAGTGAGTTGGTCCACCTGGCCAGGTGCCAGCCTCCAACAGTTGGACCCATGCGGTCCATGCCACCTGGCTGGGGGGAGGAGGGGATATGGTCAATGATGACATGTCGTCGTTCCCCCTCCCCCAACCAGGCCGTCATGTTTTCCGATCATCCAGCGATGTTGGCCGCCGTGGCGGCAGCCGCTAATGTCCATGTTGCCCTGGATGAGGAGGAGGAGGAGGAGCGTACCAGAGAGGCGGCGCAGGCTACCGCAGAGGGACAGGCGGCAGCCGCCCAGGCTGGAGGGACACCTGACCGACAGGACGAGGAGGGGGAGGAGGACGTCGCGGCCCCACGGCAATGGAGGCACCCGAGGGCGCCCCGTGTGTACCAGCCCCGGCAGTCATACCAGGACCCCACGGATCGGGAATGCAGGAGGAGACTCCGGATGAGGCGGGAAACCGTGGCACACATCTGCCACCTGCTGGCACACCTGTCACCGCGTGGCACTGGCGGGGGACACCCTCTCCCCGTGTCCGTCAAGGTTACGGTGGCCCTGAACTTTTATGCAACGGGGTCATTCCAGGCACCGAGTGGGGACCTGTCCGGCATATCGCAGACATCGGTGCATCGGTGCATCGGGGCAGTGACAGATGCCCTATATGCCATGGCGCACCACTACATCCGCTTCCCTGTGGACCGGGCCAGCCAAGATGCCCAGGCCGTGGGCTTCTCTGCAGTGGCCGGGTTCCCCATGGTCCAGGGCGCGATCGATGGGATGCACGTCGCCGTGCGGCCACCTGCAGATAACAGGGCCGTGTTCACCAATAGGAAGGGGACCTATTCGATGAACGTACAGGTGGTCTGCGACCACCGCATGATGATCCTGCAAGTCTGCGCCCGTTACCCAGGCAGTGTACACGACTCATACGTGTTGTCGCGGTCATCCATCCCCAGCATGTACGAGGGACGCCATCCCCGGCTGAGGGGCTGGTTGCTGGGCGACAGGGGCTACCCATTGCGATCGTGGCTGATGACGCCTATACGGAGGCCACGCAATGAGGCGGAGAACCGCTACAATGATGCCCATGTAGCGACAAGGGGAGTGATCGAGAGGTGCTTTGGCGTGCTGAAGATGCGTTTCAGGTGCCTGGACCTCTCTGGGGGCACCCTCCAGTATCGGTCAGATAGGGTTGGCCGCATCATTGTGGTGTGCTGCGTCCTGCACAACATAGCCCAGCAGAGGGGCGATGTGCCGCAGGCAGAGGAGGGCGGAGTGGAGGAGCAGCAGGAAGAGGTGCAGTCCTCCCCAGATGAGGGGGATGGGGGCAATGGTCAGGGCAGACGGGGTAGACACAGGCGGGTGGCTGTCCACCGTTACCAGCTGGCCCAGCGGGCACGGGAGACTGATAGCCGCCCGCTTCACTGACTAGATGGGCGTGCGAATCGGGTAGAATGGCCACAGACCGCACAACAAGGCAACAGCCGACCACCCACACCCCCCCATCCATCCACCCCCCACCCATCCACCCCCCACCCATCCACCCCCTTCCCCACCCCCACCCACATGCAGCCCCCCCCCCCCTCCCCCATTGCCGATCCACCTGCGGCAGAACGGGCCGGGCTCACACAGTTGCGGGTGGACGCGTGTCTATTGCAGGCCATGGAGGATGATGACAACCCGCCCTGCGGTGAGCTCCTGGCTCCACATCGTTGGACTATGTCTAACCCATGGCCACAGTACCACCATCCACCCGGACCATCCCTGCATGCGGCTGTGACACTGCAGCGCACGGTCCCGTCCTCTGCCCGGGGGATGTTGATGGCGGCCCAGGGGAAACGGGGCAGACTCACCTGGGGCTGAGGTAAGACCACCCCTCACACACACACTTGCGCTCAACGTACATGACACCCCCGCACGCTTTGGACAGAGCACAAAGGCAGCTTCTGTAGGTGTAACATTGACTTTAATAACCAAACGAGTTCATGCACGTGCTCTAGCCCCTAAAACTCATCTGTGCCCTGCACCCGTGCCAACTTACTCAGTGTCTAATTGTTTGGCCTTACGGGCCCTTTGACTACGTCTACGTGGTTCACCAGACGGTACAGCAGAACTGGAGGTGGACTCCTGTGATTCCTGCCCTCTGACACTGGATCCCTTTGGCGGCCGTTTCCTGGGGCGTCCTGGCCTAGATGGGCCAGGCTGCGGCCCGGGCGACTGGGATGGCGAGCTGCCAGCCTGTCCTGCCCGTTGCCCACCCGATGCACCTGGGACGGAAGGGGGGGGGGTGTCCGAGGTGTCGCGGTGTTCCGGGACCTCCCCTACAGGGGCAGCCGGGACGGACCACACCACCGCCTCCTCCCTCGGGGTGCCCGATGGCCCACAGGCCTCTACATTGGTGGGGGATGCGAACGGACTGGCCATCCGACGCCGCCCCAACATCTGGCGCTGCCAGTCCTGGAGGCCCGTGCTGGTATCAACAGGGGTCTGCAGGTTTGCAGCCATGGAGCCCAGGGGGTTGGCAAACCCTGTCTGTGACAGTGCGACGACGGCTCGCACATGGCCACTGGCGCCGATGCCCTCAGCAATGGCCTGCAGAGGCTGGGCCATGGCCTGCAGAGACTGGGCCATGGCCTGCAGAGACTGGGCCATGGTGTTGAGCGCTTCTGCCATCTGGCGCTGGCACTGGCTCATGGCCTCCTGTGAGAGGGCAGCCATGTCCTGGGCCACAGACGCCGCCTGCACGGAAAGCCCCAGGCCTCGCAAACCGTTCCCCATGTCTGACACCGTCGCACCCATTGCCTCCACCGCGGATGCCACCTGTGCGGTGTCGGCCTGGGTGGCACGCATGACCGGCACCACTTCCAGCTCCTGGATGCGGGTGGACTCCTCCACCTGCGACTGCAGCCGCTGCAAGCCGGCCGTCACCCTCTTCGCTCGTGTCCGCGTCAGTGGTTGCATCGGATCTATGTGTGGGTGTGGAAACTCCAGGAACCCGGGATCCATCTGGGCGGCAGATGTTCGCTTGGGCTGGGCCGCCCTCCGACTGCCCGGGCCCTCTGCTGCTCCTACCTCCACCTGCTGTACCGGGACAGCTGTGTTGTGCGCACCAGTGAGTGTAGCAGACGCCTCATCACTAAAGTGCCCAACCGAGGTGAGTGTTTCTGCGATGGTGGAGGGTGTTGGTGACAGCAGTAGCGTTGTGTCGTGCTCTTTGTCCCACTCTTGAGTCCATGGCACTTTGGGGTGGGGGTTCGCCTCCACCCATCCACTCGGAGTCACTGTCCGGTATTTCGTCTTCCTGGGTAGTGCTGTCCCGGGTAGGGGTGTCCTGGGCAGTGCTGTCCCGGGAAGTGGTGTCCTGGGTAGTGGTGTCCTGGCTCGGATGTGACGGGGGCCTGTGGCTGCCCCACTCGTCGCTGGGTGGTCGCTCCCGCACGTGACGGGGGTGTCGTCTCCCTGTTGCTCCAGGTCTCTCCGTCTCCCGTGGTGTGCGAGGGGCATCCTGCGGGCGTCGCATGCTGGAGGGTCTGGGTCTCTCTGTCTCCCGTGGCCTCCGAGGGGCATCCTGCGGGCATCACATGCTGGAGGGTCCGGGTCTCTCTGTCTCCCGTGGCCTCCGAGGGGCATCCTGCGGGCAGTCTGCATCTGCGGGGATGGGTGCCTGGACGTTTGGTCCTGTGATACACAATGAAGCATGCATGGTTAGACACGCAGGCAGTGATCAGGTGATATGGGGGAGGGGGGATATGGGGACGGGCTGTCGTGGCTCACTTGCTAGTACGCCCCTGACCTCTGCATCAGCGACCTCCCGGTCGTCAAGTCCGCCAGCCAGTTCCAGGGCCCTTTCCTCGTGTTCGGTCAGTGGCCTCTCATCAGCGGGGCCTCCTCCAGTCCTCACATGCTCCCTATTGTTGTGTGCGCGCTTCTCCTGTGGGGGGGGGGGGGCGTGGAGGGTTGGTGGCAGGGGTAAAAGGCAACACTGTTAGGCAGGTATATGAATGCACGCCATCGGTTGCGCGTGCATTGCAGAGGTTAAGGTTAGGGCGGGATTCACTTGGGGATATGGGGGAGGGGGGGATATGGGGGAGGGGGGATATGGGGGAGGGGGGATATGGGGGAGGGGGGGATATGGGGGAGGGGGGGATATGGGGGAGGGGGATATGGGGGAGGGGGGGATATGGGGAGGGGGGGATATGGGGGAGGGGGGGGATATGGGGGAGGGGGGGATATGGGGAGGCTCACCCTGCCTGCTCGGACGAGGTCGTTCACCTTCTTGTGGCACTGGGTGCCTGTCCGTGGTTTCAGGGCCACAGCGGTGACGGCCTCTGCCACTTCCCTCCACAGACGCCGGCTGTGGCGTGGGGCAACTCTGCAGCCGTGCCCGGGATACAGGGCGTCCCTCCTCTGCTCCACTGACTCCAGGAGCGCCTCCACATCCCGTGACTCGAACCTCGGGGCTGAGCGGCGGCCAGCCATCCAGTCGGGTGTTCCAGTCGGGTGGGGGGGGAGCAGCGCGGCCTTATGAGCCGTCACGCCGTGCGGCGCATATGACGCTGCACGGCGTGAACCACTGCGCAAGCGCAGATCCCGTTACGTCGCTGCTAGCCCATTTCGGGCCGCAGACTTTCGACCCATTTTTCCGACGTGACGCAAGTCGGATTCGCGCCGTTTTTGCGCCGATCGGCGGACTTTGCGCCGATAACAGAGAATTTCGCCCCTCATTACTGCTAATAGCAACCAGGTTTTTGCAACAAGCAGCAGTCTTCAACCTGCTTAAGTTATGTTTTAAAAGGCATTTTTACAATCATTCTTGCTTTCCCTTCCTCAAAGGACAAAAAGCAGTAAGTATTGTAACACAGAATGGACTAGTCCAATTATAAATTGGACTAGTCCAATTATAAATTGCTCCAGCCCAGTTGGTCTAGTTATTAACATTGCTGCAATGCAGATGATAGGAGGTATCACTTTGTAATCACTTTGAGGGGCAGCATGGTGACGCAGTGGTTAGCACTGCTGCCTCACGGCATTGAAGCCCAGGTTCGATCCTATCCCTGGATCACTGTCCATGTGGAGTTTGCACATTCTCCCCGTGTTTGCATGGGTTTCGCCCCCACAACCCAAAGATGTGCACGGTAGGTGGATTGGCCATGCTAAATTGACCCCTAATTAGAAAAAATGAATTGGGTACTCGGCGTTTATTAAAACAAAACTTAATTTCACTGAGGAAATCCATAGGAATTGTTCTGGGACATTGATATAAGCAGAGTAATCTTTAATGCTCCACTAAGAAAGAATAGAATCAATATTTCCAACTAAATGCAATTTTCACTTTTTAAAAAACTCCTCCTGTTAATCATTCAAAAATGATGCTCAGAGTTTAAAGTCATCTGACACTGTCAAGATTTCCAACTCAAGATGGGTTGCAATTCCACACATACCCAACTGCTCGGAAGTGGTACTGGTAAGAGCACCATCCGAGGTGACGAATGCCAACGGAGACATGGGGAATCCAAACAGTGGCTAGGATACTGGACCAAACCCCCAATAATTTAGTATATTTTGTAAGACAGTGCGGCTCCAGGGGTGATTGCACGAATAAAATAGGGATTTGGTATTTTTAAAACAAAACGTTATTACATAGGATTAAAACATTTAACTTCACACCCAAGAGGAGCTTACAATTACCCCTTAAATAATCCTACTCAATTCCCAATTAAACAAGGAAAAAAACGTAACAGCTCTCAATCCTACCTACATCCCAATGGCACCGATAATACTTGCTTGTCAGAACAGATTTGGCTCATGTTAGAACCCCTGCAGAATCTGGCTGGAAGTCTTCAAAAAAGTGTTTCAGCTGGCCTGTTTCAGCTTCTCCATTATCCTCTGACAAGTCTGCACTGCTTTAAATACTATTCATCTTTTCAAACAATCCTACTGTGAGAGAAAAAGACCTTACTTATGTAGTCAGTTAGCCAGATCAGAACTCAACTCAAAAGCTTGCTGAAAAATGTCTGCATACCGTAGCTCCACCCAACAATGACAATTTCCCCAAGATGAAAACAAACTCCCCAGGGACTCCCCCTAGTCAAACAATAGGGCATTAGCCCATGCTTTAACAATGGTCAATTTTACTTATGGCTCCTAAAAGTTTTGTTCTTGCAAAACAAAATTTAAAAAACACGAGCAATGCAGTCAAACACACACTATTCCCAGGCTATTAACTCTTAAATTACCAAATATTTATAATACAATATATCTAAAATCCTGCATTTGTCATGGTACTGAATTCCCGTTGTGGGTTGAAGCCTCTTAGAACCTGAATTGGTTGCCCCCAGGAATTTAACTTTAGACCATCATGGTTGGAAGAAACTTCCTTCACTCTGGACTAAATTCAAAACTAGGTTTCAAAAGATTAGTTTTTAAACATGAATAGGCATTTATTGCCTCACACTTGTTGCCCTCGAGAAGGATGTGAGCCATCTTATTGAGCCACTGGTAAAAGTGCTCCTATGCTGTTAGCTACGATAATGAAAATTACATCTTTCAAGTCAGGAGGGAGTGTGACTGGAGGAGAATGAAGGAAATAATGAAATTCCCTTGCCCTTATAGCTAGTGGAATTCACAGGTTTGGGAAATGTTATCAAAGAAGTCTTGTTGAGTTACTGCAGTGCATCTTGTACATGGTGCACATCAAAGGCAATGTACACAAGTGGTGGAAGTGATGATTTGCCAATCAAGTTGTTGTTATGGATGGTGTCGAGCTTGTGTTGTTGTAGCTTCACTCAACCAGGCAAGTGAAGTGCATTCCATCACTTACCTAACTTCAACCTTTCATGTAGTATAGAGGCTTTCTGGAGTCAGGGGGAGTACAGTTCCCTCAGCCTCTGACCCACTTTTCTGAGCACAGTATTTACATGGTCCAGTTTCCGGTTAATTTCAACTGTCATGTGAGAGTACCCTTTAAGAAATGGGTGTTTAAGAAATGTACCTTTAAGACATGGAGCTGCTCATGTTACCGGAGTGATGTCAGAGTATGGGTGGAGCTGAGCTCCACTTCTGCTTTTTAGTTTCAGTTTTAGAAAGAGCTTGGGTGTGTCTGTGTCCTTCAGGGAGCTGAATCTGAAGTTAAAAGTGAGCTGCACTGCTGTTGATCTCTGCCCTCAAAAGACTATCTATGGATCATTTGGTGAATTCAGAAGAAGTATAAATGTTTTCAGTCTTGAATGTAAACCCTGATGTGCTCCTGTTTGAAGGCTTGTTAAGCCTTTTGGATGCTAAAAGGACAGCATGCAGGTTATTTAGTGTTGTATTCTTTGGGGGGTGTATTTGATTTACTGGTTGCTCAGATATTCACGGTTTTAAAAAGGTTAACTTGAGTTCATAGAATAAACATTGTTTTGTTTTAAAAACCCACTGGTCCATTTCTGCTGTACCCCACCTGTAGAGTGAGCCGTGTGCTCCCCATACCACAATCTATTAAAAGTTGTGGGTCAGGTGAACTCCATGCTTTGGGATTCTCTAAACCCTGGCCCATAACACAACCTCCAGGATTGTGCTGGTTAGGAATTTGGTGATTGTAGTGCTACTGAATATCATGGAGTGGTTGCTAGACTCCTGTTCTGGAGATGATCATTGCCTGGCACAGATTCACTTAACAGATTCACAATCCATGGCCAAACCCGTGAATGTTGTCCACATCTTGCTGAACGTGAGCAAAGACTACTTAATTATGAGAAATTGTGAATGGAACTGAACACTGCAATTACTCATGAACAATCTCACACCTGACCACACAATAGAGAGATGGGCATTGATGAAAAAGCTGGAGGTGGTTGGGCCTCAGATACTGCCCAAAGGAATGTAAAAATTTGGCAGTGCACAGAATCATCCAGTACAGGCAACGTGACAACATACCAACGCAACAAGATGCAATTGAACCAATGGCAGGGCAGTACCTTGAATATCCTGAGACACTTCGCTAGAGCATCAAACAAAATAAGACAGATGACCAAAATTTAGCCAGAGAAATAGCTTTAAATGAGCAGAGCCTACATAGGCAGCTGAATGCATGGAAACCAATGCTGGAATAGTTAACATTGGAATACAGGCCCGGGTTCGGATCCCGGCCCTGGGTCACTGTCCGTGTGGAGTTTACACATTCTCCCCATGGCTGCGGGAATTTCACCCCCACAGCCCAAAGATGTTGTTAGGTGGATTGGCCACGCTAAATTGCCCCTTAATTGGAAAAAAATTAATTGGGTACTCTAAATTTAAAAAACATTTTTAAAAAAAAACATTGATAGGAGGATAGGACTGAAAGAGCTGCAAAATAAAAAAAATAAAAAACTTGATTGGACCTTCACGTTTAAAGTTTTGGATCCTTTCATACTTTGGATAAAATTGCAACAACTTGCAAACTCTACATAGTCACCGGAGGCCGGAAATGAACCTGGGACCCTGCAGCTGTGAGGCAGCATTGCTAACCACTATGCCAACATGCTGCCCTTCTTCATACAGTTTTAACCAAGTGTGATTAAGGGGCAGCACGGTAGCCTTGTGGATAGCACAATTGCTTCACAGCTCCAGGGTCCCAGGTTCGATTCCAGCTTGGGTCACTGTCTGTGCGGAGTCTGCACATCCTCCCCGTGTGTGCGTGGGTTTCCTCCGGGTGCTCCGGTTTCCTCCCACAGTCCAAAGATGTGCGGGTTAGGTGGATTGGCCATGATAAATTGCCCTTAGTGTCCAAAATTGCCCTTAGTGTTGGGTGGGGTTACTGGGTTATGGGGATAGGGTGGCGGTGTTGACCTTGGGTAGGGTGCTCTTTCCAGGAGCCGGTGCAGACCCGATGGGCCGAATGGCCTCCTTCTGCACTGTAGATTCTATGATAATCTATGATTGTTACGTATTATTATAGAATTTACAGTGCAGAAAGTGGTCATTCGGCCCATTGAGACTACACTGGCCCTTGGAAAGAGCACCCTAACCAAGCCCACACCTCCACCCTATCCCCGTAAACCAGTAACCTCACCCAATCTTTTTGGACACGAAAGGCAATTTAGCATAGCCAATCCACCTAACCCACACTTTCTTAGACTGTGGGAGGAAACCAGAGCACCCGGAGGAAACCCACGTAGATATGGGGAGAGCATGCAGACTTCGCACAGACAGTGACCCAGCGGGGAATCCAACCCAGATCCCTGGTGCTGTGAAGCAACAGTGCTAATCACTGTGCTGTCCATTATGGGCTCTTAAACCTATAAACATTCACTACAACCATTCAAGGTGACATAATTTGAAACGTTTACTAAAAAGAACATTTATTTGGGCATTTGCAAATTTTAGGCAGAGCAACTTAAAGGTTACAGCAATAGTTCCCCAATTTTATAAATTATGCAAAATGTGCAGAATTCCCATTACTTCAAGTTTCTTAGTCTGAATGTCCTGAACAGAAATATATAGGACAAGCAAAACCATCTCCAAATTGTCCCAACAGAGAAACTTCCAATCCAAATGAAATATTATAATGACCACCTAGTAAAGTTGCCATAGTCCCAGATGGCTACAGGCTGCTTTCCTTTTGGAGGGGGGAGAGCTGGCTGGTGGTGATTTAACCAGAGGGTCACCACACCTCAAGTAAGGGACAAAGTTGAGAAGGCAAGGCCTTCACGAGTAACCTTAGCCGGTACGGGAACTGAACTCGCGCTGAAACCTCGCCCTGAATCACCAAACCAGCTGTCCAGCCAACTGAGCCAACCATTCACCCTGTGCAAGCCTGTGACGGGAGGCATCGGGAGGACATTCACTATATGGGACGTCACAGCTGAGTCCAATCTCTCCTCACCCCAAGTCCACACACGTTCTTCAAAGTAAGAGGTGAGGAATGAGGAGCAATATTGTTTGGCTGGTGATCCCCTCCACGCTGGAAGATTAAGGCAAATAGTACAGCCTTGGCTGAGATCAGGCAATTCAGCAAGGGTCAAGCATGAAGTTTTCACGCGTGGCTTTGACAATGAGGGAAACATGGGGCGGGGCGGGAAGAAGAAACATACACACCCAACCCAATCCACACCCCCAATATTTCTCAAGTTCAGAAGTTTGAAGTCAAAGCTGTTGGTCCACTGATGATTTTCTTTTTGTCTCTCAGTTCGCTCCACATACACAGCACTAAAGGTGCTCTTAACTTCTTGGGATAAGGGGACCAATAAATCAGGCAGAACTGGACCAGCCAAGTCTGAGGTTCTTGGCCTGCTGGTGGATTATGGAGAATGGACCAGAGCATGAAGAGATCCACAGGATTAGTTCAACACGTCCTCTTCCCAGTAACAGATCACAAGATGAGTGACAGTGATGGTAGGGCAGAAATGTCAATATGAAAAAAAAAAGCATTTTCTTGGAGGAGATTGTATTGGGGGAAAAAGGACACCTGCAGAATTAAAACTTTAGGCTTGGTTATAATTTTCCCCAAAGCCAATGAAAGCACTAACATTCAAATTAAACATTCTGTTGCACTGGTGAAAACTTTGATCTTTCCTCCAATGTCGGTAACATCAGCGGTAACACAGCCAGCTGTGAACTGCAGGCACTGTTTGAGTGGTTCCGAGGTAGTGCAGGAACCTGATTCAGAGACTGTTCCAGCACAGGAAATTTACTTTCCACATTGAGGAGGTTGGCGAGGCTTCTCTGGAAGTAATATCTTCTTACTGAACGACACAAGCTCCCGTAATTCTTTATTTTCAAGCTTAAACAAAAAGAGAAAAAAAATGAGTGTGTGCAGATTAAGATATGCAACTGTACACGTCATGTTTTGATCTTGCTGATGTCCCTTCTTCCCCTTTGTTCTCTCTTTTTGCTTCTGAAGGAGTGACTTATGCCGAGTAAGTCGGCAGGTATCAACTTCACTTTACCAGCTAAAATAATGATTTGACACGAATTCAATAACATCCACAGATTTGTCTGATTGGCTGAAGCTTTCAGCCTTGTCTGTTCGAAAAGGATTAGGTTGTGCTGTGACACCCCTGTTGTTGAAAACCTTTCAATTCAATATCCGGACTCACATGAAGAATGACCAAAAGAGACAATGGAGTGACAGAACTCAGCTCTGTTAATGCA
Source organism: Scyliorhinus torazame (assembly GCF_047496885.1). Classification (NCBI taxonomy): domain Eukaryota; kingdom Metazoa; phylum Chordata; class Chondrichthyes; order Carcharhiniformes; family Scyliorhinidae; genus Scyliorhinus; species Scyliorhinus torazame. The sequence continues at coordinate 73,332,100 of NC_092723.1, forward strand.
CATCGACAGTGAACCCAGTGGATGCCATTGCCAAGGGGCAGCACGAGGATTAGGAAAGGGTGGAGCTAGATCTTGCGGACCCAAAGGTAGCAAGACAGTGCCTGGAGCAAGATTTTTAAACTAGGAACCAAGTGAGGGCAGTCCCACCAAGCTGAACAATGGCTGAGTTTAGCCACTTTGTCTGGCTGGACCACATCACGTGCTATTGGGTCTCATTCTTTTCTACCAAAACTCCCATTATTCCAGAACCACCTTGATAAACCTAGACAACCCATAAATTTGTCCACTGCCAATCACCTCCCGCCCCCCCTTTTCCTTTACTATAGTGAAGAGTTAATAGATTATTTGCCACTAAAATGGAGACCATCCATTCGTTGTATGTGTTGTTTCAGCCCCAACCTCTTTCCTCTCACCTACCATGCTCCTCTTTGACTTTGCCCTTGCCTTGAACTTGCCTCTCTTTCTGTACTCTCTCTCCTTGTATTATCTCTAAGCTCATTTTATCCATGAGATCTGCCTCCCGCACCCTTAATCCCATTGTCTCTAAACTGCTGACCACCCAATTTTTATTCCTAACCCCATGTTGGCTGATTTTGTAAATGGTCACCTCACCCTTTAAAATCTGACATCCTCACTTTGCCACCACACCCTTGCCCGTGACCCCTCTTTATTTGCACACCTCTCCAGATTCCCTTTTATCATGTCATTTCCAAAATTTGTGCTCCTCTTTCCCTCCAATTCTGTGGTTAATTCTTTAAGCTGATTTCCAAGAATGCCCCAGCACTGAAACAGTCCTAACTAAGATTCTCGTATGTCTGTGAGACAATATCTTTCCTCAGCCTCTCAAGTCAGTTAACATGCCCATCATGTCAATGCCAAAGGAAAAGGGCTATGCCAATTTCTGGCATTTTGCTTTGTAGTCCTGTAGGTTATGACACTTCATGTTGTTAATCGCTCCTCATTCGCTAAGTAAAGGAGAAATCTGGAGCTAGCATTTCCTTAACATAAATTTATTCACAAAACCCAGGGAACACTGGCAAAGACTCGCTTTTCCTATCCCCCCTCCCAAACACAGGTGGAAACCGTTTATTGTGTATACCTCAGAATAATGCCCTAACCATCCCCAATTAATTACAACTGCTCTCATTTACAGCAGAGCATGCACTTTATTGTGACAGAATTGCGACATTAACATTCAAGTACATATCCAAGTATTTTTTTAATGCAATGAGGAGTTCTTCCTCTTCCATCCTTTCAGGCAATGAGTTCCAGACTCCCAACACCCTCTGGGCGAAAACATTTTTCAATGCCTCTCTAACATTCAACCAATTACTTTAATCTATATATAATCTATCTAAACTAATATGCCAGGGGGATGGGAACCTATGTAAGGAGTCAGAGAAAGAGGGAGCAAGGACAAAAACAAAAGGTAGAAAAGTGAATAAGAAAAGTGATAGGTGGAGAAACCAAGGGCAAAATTCAAACAGGGCAATAGAGAAAAATATTGGGAGCAAGCCAAACAATGTGAAAAAGACAAACTTAAAGGCTCTGTGCCTTAACGCACGGAGCATTTGCAATAAAGTGGATGAACTAATCGCGCAGGTAGATATAAATGGGTACAATATAATTGGGATTGCGGAGACATGGCTGCAGGGTGACCAGGGATGGGAACTGAATGTCCCAGGGTTTTCAGTATTTAGGAAGGACAGGCATAAAAGAAAAGGTGGTGGCGTGGCACTACTGGTTAAAGAGGAAATTAACACAATAGAAAGGATATTAGCTCTGACAATATGGAATCTGTATGGGTAGAGTTGAGAAATACCAAGGGGCAAAAAACATTAGTGGGTGTCATATATAGATCCCCAAACTGCAGTGGTGAGGTTGGGAATGGCATTAAACACAAAATTAAAGATGCATGTAATAAGGGAATATCGGTGATCATGGGTGATTTTAATCTTCACATAGATTGGGCAAATCAAATTAGCCACAATGCCTTAGAGGAGGAATTCCTGGAGTGCATACGGGATGGTTTTCTTGACCAATATGTGGAGGAACCAACGAGAGAGCAGGCCATCTTAGACTGGGTACTGTGTAATGAGAAGGGAATCATTGCCAATCTGACTGTACGAGACCCCTTGGGGATGAGCGACCATAACATGATAGAATTGTTTTATCAAGATGGAGAGTGAAGTAGTTGATTTGGAGACTAGGGTGCTGAATCTTAATAAAGGGAACTATGAAGATATGAGGCGTGAGTTGGCCTTAATAGATTGGGGAGAGTTACTTAAAGGGATGATAGTGGATAGACAATGGCAAACATTCAAGGAACGTATGGAGGAACTACAGCAACTGTTCATTCCTGTTTGGCAGGAAAGCAAAGGGGGTAAGAGGGCCAATCCATGGCTTACAAAGGAAATTAGAAATAGTATCCGATCCAAGGAAGAAACATACAGATTGGCCAAAGAAAAAAATAGGTCTGAGGATTGGGAGCAGTTTAGAATTGAGCAAAGAAGGATGAAGGGATTGATTAAGAAGTGAAAATACAGTATCAAAGGAAGCTTGCAGGGAACATAAAGACTGACACTAAGAGTTTCTACAGATATGTGAAAAGAAAGAGATTGGTACAGAGAAATGTAGGCCCCCTACAGCCAGAAACAGAGGAATGCATAATAAGGGACAAAGAAATGGCTGAGCAATGAATACATACTTTGGTTCTGTCTTCACAAATGAGGACACAAATCAGATACCACAAATGCTGGAGAATGAAAATTTAGTGAGAGGGAAGAACTGAGGGAGATCAACATTAGTAGAGAAATGGTGCTGGGAAAATTGATGGGATTGAAGGCGGATAAATCCCCAGGGCCTGAGAATCTGCATCCCAGAGTGCTTAAGGTAGCAGCTCTGGAAATAGTGGACGCATTAGTGGTCGTCTTCCAGGATTCTATAGACTCTGGAACTGTCCCTGCAGATTGGAGGGTAGCTCATGTCACTCTGATATTCAAAAAGGGAAGTAAAGAGAAAGCAGGGAATTATAGACCAGTAAGCCTAACATTGGTAGTGGGGAAAATGCTTGAATCCATTATCAAGGACTTTATAGCAGAACATTTAGAAAGCAGTGGCAGGATCAGTCAGAGTCAGCATGGATTTATGAAGAGATCATGCTTCACAAATCTGTTGAAATTCTTTGAAGATGTAATCAGTACAGTTGACAAAGGGGGAGCCAGTCGATGTGGTATATTTGGTCTATCAGAAGGCGTTTGACAAAGTTCCGCATAAAAGATTATTGTGCAAAATTAAAGTGCAGGGGCTGTTTAGCACAGGGCTAAATTGCTGGCTTTGAAAGCAGACCAAGGCAGGCCAGCAGCACGGTTCGATTACCGTAACAGGCTCCCTGAACAGGCGCCGGAATGTGGCGACTAGGGGCTTTTCACAGTAACTTCATTTGAAGCCTACTTGTGACAATAAGCGATTTTCATTTCATTTCATTTCATTGGGGGAAATGTATTGAAATAGATAAAAAACTGGTTGGCAGAGAGGAAACAAAGAGTAGGGATTAATGGGTCCTTTTCAAATTGGCAGGCAGTAGCTAGTGGGGTACCACAGGGATCAGTTCACAATATATATTACAATATTATAATTCAGAATATATATTAACGATTTGGATGAGGGAACAAAATGTAACATCTCAAAGTTTGCAGATGATACCAAGTTAGGTGGGAGGGTGAAATGTGACGAGGATGCAGGGATCCTACAGCATGATCTGGACAGGTTGGGCGAGTGGGCAAATCAATGGCAGATGCAGTATAATTTGGATAAGTGTGAGGTTATTCACTTTGGAAACAAAACCAGGAAGGCAGATTACTACCTGAATGGTTGTAAATTGGTAGAGGGGACTGTGCAGCAGGACATGGGTGTCCTTGCACACCAGTCGCTGAAGGTAAGCATGCAGATGCAGCAGGGAGTAAAGAAGGCTAATGATATGTTGGCCTTCATTGCGAGAGGTTTCAAGTATAGAAGCAGGGATCTGTTGCTGCAATTATACAGGGCCTTGGGGAGGCCACACCTGGAGTATTGTGTGCAGTTTTGGTCTTCTACTCAGAGGAAGGATGTTCTTGCTCTCGAGGGAGTGCAGCGAAGGTTTACCAGGCTGATTCCAGGGACTGTCATATGAGAAGAGATTGACTAGTTTGGGACTGTTCTCATTGGAGTTCAGAAGAATGAGGGGAGGGGGGGATCGCATATAAAATTTTAACGGGACTAGACAAGGTAGATGCAGGGAAGATGTTACCAATGATGGGTGTGTCCAGAACCAGGGGTCACAGTCTGAGGATCCAGGGTAAACCATTTATATTTCTGCCCCCCCCCCCCGTCTCCACTGTTATTTTTTTCCAAAGCTGCAAATTATCCACCATCGACCACCCCAGGTCCACACCAGGAATGAAACTCAAACGACACTGTACAGGGTACACCAGCAAGGTACTGGAACCGACCAAAATATCACAGTGAAGGACAATGAAAAGAAAATCAAGGATTATGTTGACGAAACAGGGTTTACAGATATTAAGACATGTCAGAAGTCTATATGCACAAGGGCTATGTGAAATCCTGCAACACCCACTGAAAATGCCTACCTCCAGCTGGGCTATTTTCTCTTGAACTTGACAATACTCTTCATCATCCACTTGAACGGCTTTTCTCATTAATGTGGCCATGTCACAGATCTGTTCAACCTGGGTTTGCAGCTCCTGGAAGTACAATAATCAACAAAGATCACAGAGCTCCATAAGAGCTAGCTAAGTCTGAATCTTGGTCTACACTGAACAAGACATTCAAGTTCTGTAAACATCGTAATCCACCAGGCTTGGAATTGGAAAGTGCCTACTGGAACACTGCAGCTGAGGATTGTGGTCCGATGCTGCTTGGGCCAGAGATACCTTGAGAGAAAAGTGTACCCAGAAAGCCAGACAGCACTTCTAATTCTCACCAACATGGTTTCAAAAAGAGTGTGTACATCTGGACATTGGGTAAGGACAGGTTCAGACTCAATAACAGTGTTGTACAGAAACCCAGCAGAGCCCTAAATGAGTTTTATACCATCTGCTGTGTTGAAGATTTTACTGAACATCCTTCAATAAAAGTACAATTTTCGACCAGACCCCAACATTTGCTAGAATGCTGGAAAGAAACCACAATATTTTTAGTTTGTCTTGGACAGTCCCTCAGTGTCGAGGATGATTTGCTTCCACTCCGGGGAGGTGGGTTCTGCGGTGGCTGAAAAGTCCGATCCTGGATCCGGAGACTCTGACACAGGTTTGGCAGGTGGTGCTTGATGAGGTGGGTGGGTGGGACGCTCTGGATTCTGCTGCTCTCCTTCCGCTGTTTACGCTTGGCCTCCGTCTGCAACACCCTATGATGCTCATGGTGATTGGCACCTTTGTGGATATTTTTTCTCCAGCTCGTGTGTTCTAACTAAGGCAAGCGATTCCAAATTGTCGGTGGGGATGTTCCATTTATTTAGCGAGGCTTTCAGAGTGTACATCTAGCATGTCCTCTGCCCTCTTAGTGATCACAGTAAGTCTTAGACCACCAGGTTAAAGTCCAACAGGTTTGTTTCGAATCACTAGCTTTCGGAGCTCAGCTCCTTCCTCAGGTGAATCCTAGTGATCGCTTGCCATTGCAGAGCTGAGTGGAGTACTTGTTTTGGGAGTGTTGTGTCGGGCAGGCGTGCAATGCAGCTCACCCATCACAGCTGGTCAAGTGGTCAAGACTGGAGTAGGAAAGTTCTGTTCCTTTTTCACAAACACACATTTATTTCATTGCAACAGCCTTTGCACAAAACTAACTATACATCACCTGACAGAGGCCACCTGAAGCCCCTTTACATATCAGTGTCAATTAATGGATACTTAACATAAATGAGACAACTAATTGCAATGTCTCTTAACCCATTACTTAACAGAAGCAGCATTGGTGATACCTCTCCAGAGATTTGAGGTGTCTGCTGTACATTGTCCATATTTCAGATGCATACAGGAGGGAGTGGACCACGGCTGCTCTGTAAAGCATGAGCTTGGTTTGAGGTCTCAGTCTTTGGGTATTGTTCCTCAGGTGTCCGAAGACTACACAGGCACATTGGGCGATGTTGGATTTCATCGTCAATGTCTGCTCACACTGAGAGGAGTCTCCCGAGGTATGGGAAATGATCCACATTGTCCAAGGGCTCACTGTGGATATTGATGGTTCGGGGGGCAGGTTTGTGAGACACAGGCAAGCTGGCAGAGAATCTTTGATTTTCGGATGTTTATCTGAAGCCCATTCTCTCATATGCCTCAGTGAATGCATCAATGATGGTTTGAAGCTCGACCTCAATGCGTGCACAGGCAGGTGTCGTCTGTGTACTGCAGCTCTATGACAGAGGCTGTGGGGGGGGGGGGTTCTTGGTTCTGGCTTGGAGGCGAAGGTTAAACAGTTTCCTGATGGCCGGTAGGTTAGCTCCACTCTAGCAGGGAGCTTCAGGGTGATGGGTGGAGTGTTGCTGCAAGGAAGATAGAGAGGAGCATTGGTGCAATGACACAGCCCTGTTTGACCCCAGTCTGCACATGTATTGGGTCTGTGGTGGTTCCGTTGCGAGGATTATGGCTTGTCATCGTGGAGCAGACGGAGGATGGGGACGAATTTCTGCGGGCAGCTGGATTTCAGAACGATGCTCAACATTCCCTCACGGTTGCCAGCGGTGAAGGCCTTTGCCAGATCGAAGGTGGCCCTGTACAAAGGTTGATGCTGCTCCCTGCACTTTTCCTGGATTTGTCGCGTGCTGAAGATCATGTCCATTGAGCCTCTTGATGGGCCACACAGACTCAGGGAGGAGCTCGGAGGCAGTTTAGGAGTATTCTCGCGATGACTTTCCCGTGGCAGAGAGTAGGGAAATCCTTGGAATTTCCACAGTTGGACCGGTCTCCTTCCTTGGAGATGGTCACAATTAAGGCATCTCCGAGATCATCTGGCAAGCCTTCCAGACAAGGGTGATGAGGATATGGATTCTTGTCAAGGGTGCATCTCTGTCAGAGTTTAGTACTTCTGCGGGGATTCCATCTGCACCAAAGGCTTGTTGTTCTTCAGCGGTCAGATGGCGTTTTCGACCTCACAGCGAGCTGGGCTTGCGTCGAAATGTTGGCGGGTAGGGTGTTGTGGGATGGTGTCGAGAACGCTTGCGTCAAAGGTTGAGGAGGCCCTCGTAGTGCTGTCTCCATCGGGCATTGACTGCCTCTCCGGCTTTGGTGAGCACCTCCATTTTTGGCTCTCAGTGGGGTGGGCCCCTGGGTACTCAGACCGTAAACGGTTTTGATTGGGCTGGAGAAGCCACGTACATAGTGGTTGTTGGCAAGTGGCTGGGTCGCCTGTGCTCTTTCCACTACCATCTGTTCTTTTGGTCGTGGGTCCCCTGGCCTTCAGTTGCCTGTAGGCTTGTTTCCTCTCACTTGAGATTTGGTGGAGCTGCCAGTTCAGGAACACCTTGCGCTTGCAGTGAAGGAGATCCTGGACCTCCTGATAGTTCTCAAACCAGTGTTGGTGTTTCCTGGTTGAGAACCCAAGCGTCTCCTCACAGGTGCTGACTATGGTGGCTTTTAAGGGAACCAGGTCCTGTGGGTGTTCTGTGCCTCTGGTTGGTTGGTTGGTTGCCGCCAGATTAGCTGTGAGGAGCTGGCTGATTAGCTCTTTCTTGGGATCTTTTGAGTCCAGCGGCATTAATGAGCCTCCTGCGGCAGAAGAGTCAGGGTGATGGCGCTGGTAGAGCGAATTAGGCGGTGGTCAGTCCAGCAGTTGTCTGTTCCAGTCGTGGCGCAGATGATGTGGATGTCTTTGCGATCCCTTGCCTGGATGATGATGTCGTCTATAAGGTGTCAATGCTTGGGCTGGGGGAGTGGGGGGTCTTGCCATGAGGTCTTCTGCTTGTCCCTCTGGCAGAACATGGCGTCAATGATGACCAGGTCATGTTCTAAACATTTTGTCAGGACGACGACTCTGGTTGTGTTCGTTTCTCCCACACCTTCCCTTCCGAACACTCCTTTCCAAAGGTTTGCGTCCTTCCCGACTCTAGCATTGAAGTCACCGAGGAGAATCAGCTCATTTCCCTTTGGGATGCGGACAACGATTGGTCGAGGCTGGCCCGTTACATCTAAGGTTGGGGCGTAGGCACGGATTGCTGTAATGTGCTGTTTCTGGGCCACGGTGTGCCGTAGGGACAGGAGTCTTTCGCTCACCCTCAAAGGGGGGGGGGGGGCTCGTTGAGACTTCTGGCCAACTAATTTTTTACAGTGAAGTCGACCCCATAGAGACGGCATTCTTCTTCTGGTTTGCCCTTCCAGAAGAAGGTATATCCGCCACCTTGTTCCTTAAGTTGGCCGTCTCCTGGCAGTTGTGTCTCGTTCAGAGCTGCGATGGCAATGTTGTGGCATCAGAGTTTCCGGGCTATGATGGCGGTGCAACGTTCAGGTCTGTTGCTGCTGGGGTTGACCATGAGGGTCCTGATGTCCCAGATCCCGAAATTCATTTAGGTGGGGGAGGTGGAGTTGGGGTGGAAGGTGCCTGTGTGTGGACTTTTTGTTTTAAACGAGGGGTGGTTGTTGTACACCAACCACCAACTGGTCCCAGCGGAGAGAGGAGTTGGCACAGTGGCAGGGAGATCCGAGTCGACTGGAGACCAGGCTTTGCTGTAGGATGGGGACTATCACACACCCATCACCCTCTGCTCATCTGCCTGTCAGTGACTTCACATTTAAAGCATGTCATTTCATTTTCACTCCCCCCTCATGTCTTTCAATCTCGTCGCTGCTGCACTCCTCCTCTTCCCTGTTCAATCAGCTACTTCCTTTTGCCCCACGTCACTTTGAGTCCTGCCGTCATCTCAGGAGCTCCGCCTCTGGATTCAGTGAGGGTTCGCTGCGCTGCTCATTTTGAAGTTTTGTCTGATGCTCCACCCTCCGAGTCCGCTCCCTGGAGACTTGCCCTGCATCTACGCAGCTCCCTCTGCCCCTGCCACTCTCCTTGCGCTCTTTTAACCTGTATCTCCGCCGCTCTCTTTTATCCTGTTTGTAAAGCTGTGAGGAAAGGATACTTTGCTCCAGGAATGATTCCACTCACAAATAGGAATATGGTGTTTTAAAACAAGCTTCATTATTAACAGTATTAAACAAATTTTATCATAAAATAAATAGCTCACAATTACCAGTTAAACTATGCTTTAAAATAAAACAAAACACTTGAACTCCTAACTGCTAGTTTCTTCACCTCCAATCAAGCAAACTCCATCTCAGGTCAAAATCCATTTTCAAATACAGTTAGCAAACACAAGAATACTTGCTAGTCATTGTGATAAAGAATTCCTCCAAAAGACTGCTTGGGGAGAGCGAGGGGGCGGGGGCGAGGGCGAGGGGGCGGGGGGGAGGGGGCGAGGGGGAGGGGGCGAGGGGGAGGGGGCGAGGGGGAGGGGGCGAGGGGGAGGGGGCGAGGGGGAGGGGGCGAGGGGGAGGGGGAGGGGGCGAGGGGGAGGGGGCGAGGGGGAGGGGGCGAGGGGGAGGGGGCGAGGGGGAGGGGGCGAGGGGGAGGGGGCGAGGGGGAGGGGGCGAGGGGAGGGGGCGAGGGGAGGGGGCGAGGGGGAGGGGGCGAGGGGGAGGGGGCGAGGGGGAGGGGGCGGAGGGGGAGGGGGGGGAGGGGGCGAGGGGGAGGGGGCGAGGGGGAGGGGGCGAGGGGGAGGGGGCGAGGGGGAGGGGGCGAGGGGGAGGTGGCGAGGGGGAGGGGGCGAGGGGAGGGGGCGAGGGGGAGGGGGCGAGGGGGCGAGGGGGAGGGGGCGAGGGGGCGAGGGGGCGAGGGGGCGAGGGGGCGAGGGGGAGGGGGCGAGGGGGAGGGGGCGAGGGGGAGGGGGCGAGGGGGAGGGGGCGAGGGGGAGGGGGCGAGGGGGAGGGGGCGAGGGGGAGGGGGCGAGGGGGAGGGGGCGAGGGGGAGGGGGCGAGGGGGAGGGGGCGAGGGGGAGGGGGCGAGGGGGAGGGGGCGAGGGGGAGGGGGCGAGGGGGAGGGGGCGAGGGGGAGGGGGCGAGGGGGAGGGGGCGAGGGGGAGGGGGCGAGGGGGAGGGGGCGAGGGGGAGGGGGCGAGGGGGAGGGGGCGTGGGGGAGGGGGCGAGGGGGAGGGGGCGAGGGGGAGGGGGCGAGGGGGAGGGGGCGAGGGGGAGGGGGCGAGGGGGAGGGGGCGAGGGGGAGGGGGCGAGGGGGAGGGGGCGAGGGGGAGGGGGCGAGGGGGAGGGGGCGAGGGGGAGGGGGCGAGGGGGAGGGGGCGAGGGGGAGGGGGCGAGGGGGAGGGGGCGAGGGGGAGGGGGCGAGGGGGAGGGGGCGAGGGGGAGGGGGCGAGGGGGAGGGGGCGAGGGGGAGGGGGCGAGGGGGAGGGGGCGAGGGGGAGGGGGAGGGGGCGAGGGGGAGGGGGAGGGGGCGAGGGGGAGGGGGCGAGGGGGAGAGGGGAGGGGGCGAGGGGGAGGGGGCGAGGGGGAGGGGGCGAGGGGGAGGGGGCGAGGGGGAGGGGGCGAGGGGGAGGGGGCGAGGGGGAGGGGGCGAGGGGGAGGGGCGAGGGGGAGGGGCGAGGGGGAGGGGGAGGGGGGGAGGGGGAGGGGGCGAGGGGGAGGGGGCGAGGGGGAGGGGGCGAGGGGGAGGGGGCGAGGGGGAGGGGGCGAGGGGGAGGGGGCGAGGGGGAGGGGGCGAGGGGGAGGGGGCGAGGGGGAGGGGGCGAGGGGCGAGGGGGAGGGGGAGGGGGCGAGGGGGAGGGGGAGGGGGCGAGGGGGAGGGGGCGAGGGGGCGAGGGGGAGGGGGCGAGGGGGAGGGGGCGAGGGGAGGGGCGAGGGGGAGGGGGAGGGGGCGAGGGGAGGGGGCGAGGGGAGGGGCGAGGGGGAGGGGAGGGGGGCGAGGGGGAGGGGGCGAGGGGGAGGGGGCGAGGGCGAGGGGGCGAGGGGGAGGGGGCGAGGGGGAGGGGGCGAGGGGGAGGGGGCGAGGGGGAGGGGGCGAGGGGGAGGGGGCGAGGGGGAGGGGGCGAGGGGGAGGGGGCGAGGGGAGGGGCGAGGGGGAGGGGGCGAGGGGGAGGGGGCGAGGGAGGGGGCGAGGGGAGGGGGCGAGGGGGAGGGGGCGAGGGGGAGGGGGAGGGGGCGAGGGGGCGAGGGGGAGGGGGCGAGGGGGAGGGGGCGAGGGGGAGGGGGCGAGGGGGAGGGGGCGAAGGGGAGGGGGCGAGGGGGAGAGGGGGAGGGGGCGAGGGGGAGGGGGCGAGGGGAGGGGGCGAGGGGGAGGGGGCGAGGGGGAGGGGGCGAGGGGGAGGGGGCGAGGGGGAGGGGGCGAGGGGGAGGGGGCGAGGGGGAGGAGGCGAGGGGGAGGGGGCGAGGGGAGGGGGCGAAGGGGCGAGGGCGAGGGGGAGGGGGCGAGGGCGAGCGGATGAGGGGAGGGGGCGAGGGGGAGGGGGCGAGGGGGAGGGGGCGAGGGGGAGGGGGCGAGGGGGCGAGGGGGCGAGGGGGAGGGGGCGAGGGGGAGGGGGCGAGGGGGCGAGGGGGAGGGGGCGAGGGAGGGGGGCGAGGGGGAGGGGGCGAGGGGGAGGGGGCGAGGGGGAGGGGGCGAGGGGGAGGGGGCGAGGGGGAGGGGGCGAGAGGGAGGGGGCGAGAGGGAGGGGGCGAGAGGGAGGGGGCGAGAGGGAGGGGGCGAGAGGGAGGGGGCGAGAGGGAGGGGGCGAGAGGGAGGGGGCGAGAGGGAGGGGGCGAGAGGGAGGGGGCGAGAGGGAGGGGGCGAGAGGGAGGGGGCGAGAGGGAGGGGGCGAGAGGGAGGGGGCGAGAGGGAGGGGGCGAGAGGGAGGGGGCGAGAGGGAGGGGGCGAGAGGGAGGGGGCGAGAGGGAGGGGGCGAGAGGGAGGGGGCGAGGGGGAGGGGGCGAGGGGGAGGGGGCGAGGGGGAGGAGGCGAGGGGGAGGGGGCGAGGGCGAGGGGGAGGGGGCGAGGGCGAGCGGATGAGGGGAGGGGGAGAGGGGGCGAGGGGGAGGGGGCGAGGGGGAGGGGGCGAGGGGGAGGGGGCGAGGGGGAGGGGGCGAGGGGAGGGGGCGAGGGGGAGGGGGCGAGGGGGAGGGGGCGAGGGGGAGGGGGCGAGGGGGAGGGGGCGAGGGGGAGGGGCGAGGGGGAGGGGGCGAGGGGGAGGGGGCGAGGGGGAGGGGGCGAGGGGAGGGGGCGAGGGGGAGGGGGCGAGGGGGAGGGGGCGAGGGGGAGGGGGCGAGAGGGAGGGGGCGAGAGGGAGGGGCGAGAGGGAGGGGGCGAGAGGGAGGGGGCGAGAGGGAGGGGGCGAGAGGGAGGGGGCGAGAGGGAGGGGGCGAGAGGGAGGGGGCGAGAGGGAGGGGGCGAGAGGGAGGGGGCGAGAGGGAGGGGGCGAGAGGGAGGGGGCGAGAGGGAGGGGGCGAGAGAGAGGGGGCGAGAGGGAGGGGGCGAGAGGGAGGGGGCGAGAGGGAGGGGGCGAGAGGGAGGGGGCGAGAGGGAGGGGGCGAGAGGGAGGGGGCGAGAGGGAGGGGGCGAGAGGGAGGGGGCGAGAGGGAGGGGGCGAGAGGGAGGGGGCGAGAGGGAGGGGGCGAGAGGGAGGGGGCGAGAGGGAGGGGGCGAGAGGGAGGGGGCGAGAGGGAGGGGGCGAGAGGGAGGGGGCGAGAGGGAGGGGGCGAGAGGGAGGGGGCGAGAGGGAGGGGGCGAGAGGGAGGGGGCGAGAGGGAGGGGGCGAGAGGGAGGGGGCGAGAGGGAGGGGGCGAGAGGGAGGGGGGCGAGAGGGAGGGGGGCGAGAGGGAGGGGGGCGAGAGGGAGGGGGCGAGAGGGAGGGGGCGAGAGGGAAGGGGCGAGAGGGAGGGGGCGAGGGGGAGGGGGCGAGGGGGAGGGGGCGAGGGGGAGGGGGCGAGGGGGAGGGGGCGAGGGCGAGGGGGCGGGGGCGAGGGGGAGGGGGCGAGGGGGAGGGGGCGAGGGGGAGGGGGCGAGGGGGAGGGGGCGAGGGGAGGGGGCGAGGGGAGGGGGCGAGGGGAGGGGGCGAGGGGAGGGGGCGAGGGGGAGGGGGCGAGGGGGCGAGGGGGCGAGGGGGAGGGGGCGAGGGGGAGGGGGCGAGGGGGAGGGGGCGAGGGGGAGGGGGCGAGGGGGAGGGGGCGAGGGGAGGGGGCGAGGGAGGGGAGAGGGGAGGGGGCGAGGGGGAGGGGGCGAGGGGGAGGGGGCGAGGGGGAGGGGGCGAGGGGGAGGGGGCGAGGGGGAGGGGGCGAGGGGGAGGGGGCGAGGGGGAGGAGGCGAGGGGGAGGGGGCGAGGGGGAGGGGGCGAAGGGGCGAGGGGGAGGGGGCGAGGGCGAGCGGATGAGGGGAGGGGGAGAGGGGGCGAGGGGGAGGGGGCGAGGGGGAGGGGGCGAGGGGGAGGGGGCGAGGGGGAGGGGGCGAGGGGGCGAGGGGGAGGGGGCGAGGGGGAGGGGGCGAGGGGGAGGGGGCGAGGGGGCGAGGGGGAGGGGGCGAGGGGGAGGGGGCGAGGGGGAGGGGGCGAGGGGGAGGGGGCGAGAGGGAGGGGGCGAGAGGGAGGGGGCGAGAGGGAGGGGGCGAGAGGGAGGGGGCGAGAGGGAGGGGGCGAGAGGGAGGGGGCGAGAGGGAGGGGGCGAGAGGGAGGGGGCGAGAGGGAGGGGGCGAGAGGGAGGGGGCGAGAGGGAGGGGGCGAGAGGGAGGGGGCGAGAGGGAGGGGGCGAGAGGGAGGGGGCGAGAGGGAGGGGGCGAGAGGGAGGGGGCGAGGGGGAGGGGGCGAGGGGGCGAGGGGGGAGGAGGCGAGGGGGAGGGGGCGAGGGCGAGGGGGAGGGGGCGAGGGGGCGAGGGGGAGGGGGCGAGGGGGCGAGGGGAGGGGGCGAGGGGGAGGGGGCGAGGGGAGGGGGCGAGAGGGAGGGGCGAGAGGGAGGGGGCGAGAGGGAGGGGGCGAGAGGGAGGGGGCGAGAGGGAGGGGGCGAGAGGGAGGGGGCGAGAGGGAGGGGGCGAGAGGGAGGGGGCGAGAGGGAGGGGGCGAGAGGGAGGGGGCGAGAGGGAGGGGGCGAGAGGGAGGGGGCGAGAGGGAGGGGGCGAGAGGGAGGGGGCGAGAGGGAGGGGGCGAGAGAGAGGGGGCGAGAGGGAGGGGGCGAGAGGGAGGGGGCGAGAGGGAGGGGGCGAGAGGGAGGGGGCGAGAGGGAGGGGGCGAGAGGGAGGGGCGAGAGGGGGGCGAGAGGGAGGGGGCGAGAGGGAGGGGGCGAGAGGGAGGGGGGCGAGAGGGAGGGGGCGAGAGGGAGGGGGCGAGAGGGAGGGGGCGAGAGGGAGGGGGCGAGAGGGAGGGGGCGAGAGGGAGGGGGCGAGAGGGAGGGGGCGAGAGGGAGGGGGCGAGAGGGAGGGGGCGAGAGGGAGGGGGCGAGAGGGAGGGGGCGAGAGGGAGGGGGGCGAGAGGGAGGGGGCGAGAGGGAGGGGGGCGAGAGGGAGGGGGCGAGAGGGAGGGGGCGAGAGGGAAGGGGCGAGAGGGAGGGGGCGAGAGGGAGGGGGCGAGAGGGAGGGGGCGAGAGGGAGGGGGCGAGAGGGAGGGGGCGAGAGGGAGGGGGCGAGAGGGAGGGGGCGAGAGGGAGGGGGCGAGATGGAGGGGGCGAGAGGGAGGGGGCGAGAGGGAGGGGGCGAGAGGGGGGGGCGAGAGGGAGGGGGGCGAGAGGGAGGGGGCGAGAGGGAGGGGGCGAGAGGGAGGGGGCGAGAGGGAGGGGGCGAGAGGGAGGGGGCGAGAGGGAGGGGGCGAGAGGGAGGGGGCGAGAGGGAGGGGGCGAGAGGGAGGGGGCGAGAGGGAGGGGGGCGAGAGGGAGGGGGCGAGAGGGAGGGGGCGAGAGGGAGGGGGCGAGGGGGAGGGGGCGAGGGGGAGGGGGCGAGGGGGAGGGGGCGAGGGGGAGGGGGGCGAGAGGGAGGGCGAGAGAGAGCACGAGAGAGAGAGCGAGAGAGAATGCGAGAGAGAGAACGAGAGAGAGAGCAGGAGAGAGAGCGAGAGAGAGAGCGAGAGAGAGAGCGAGAGAGAGAGCGAGAGAGAGAGCGAGAGAGAGAGCGAGAGAGAGAGCGCGACGGGAGGGAGAGAGAGCAACCGGGAGGGAGATGGTGAGAGTGAGGGAGCGAAAGCGCGAGTGAGGGAGCGAAAGCGCGAGTGAGGGAGCGAAAGCGCGAGTGAGGGAGCGAAAGCGCGAGTGAGGGAGCGAAAGCGCGAGTGAGGGAGCGAAAGCGCGAGTGAGGGAGCGAAAGCGCGAGTGAGGGAGCGAAAGCGCGAGTGAGGGAGCGAAAGCGCGAGTGAGGGAGCGAAAGCACGAGTGAGGGAGCGAAAGCACGAGTGAGGGAGCGAAAGCACGAGTGAGGGAGCGAAAGCACGAGTGAGGGAGCGAAAGCGCGAGTGAGGGAGCGAAAGCGCGAGTGAGGGAGCGAAAGCGAGGGTGAGGGAGCGAAAGCGAGGGTGAGGGAGCGAAAGCGAGGGTGCGAAAGCGAGGGTGAGGGAGCGAAAGCGAGAGGGAGGGAGCGAAAGCGAGAGGGAGGGAGCGAGAGCGAGGGCGAGCGAGAGCGAGAGGGAGGGAGCGAGAGCGAGAGGGAGGGAGCGAGAGCGAGAGGGAGGGAGCGAGAGCGAGAGGGAGGGAGCGAGCGCGAGAGGGAGGGAGCGAGAGCGAGAGGCAGCGAGGGGGGGGGGGAGCGAGAGTGAGAGCGAGCGAGAGCAAGTGCTCCTTCAGGAAATAGTCTGCAGATTCTTGCCCGTGATAAACCACTGCTTTTTCGAGAGGCTGCTGTTTTGTTCCCAGCCAAATCTAAACTGACACAAAACCTGACTGCTTCAGCCCCTGGCTCCTCCCATTACATCATCCTTATCCCACTCAAATCCATGATCTGATTACTTAAGTTTAAACACAATGGGCGTCATTCTCCGACCCCCCAGAGGGGCGGAGAATGGCCGTTGGCCGCTGTGAATCCCGCCCCCGCCGGTTGCTGAAGTCTCCGAAGGGAGAAAAGTCGGCGGGGCGTTAATGGCGCCGCTGACATCGGAGAATGGCACGGGTCTGCACAAGGCAGCCGATTTTCGGCCTGCCGATATTCTCCCTTCCGGATGGGCCGAAGTCCCGTCGACGTGATGACCGTTCACGTCGACGTAAATTAAACCTCCTTTTCATCGGCGTGACCCTGTGCTCCAGGTTCACGCCGACCAGCGTGGAGGTGAGTGACGGCCTGTGGGGTTGGCTCTGGGCAGGCGATGGCGTGGCCGCAGTCTGAATGTGTGAGGAGCGGTGTGTCTAGGGTTGTGTGTGTGTGTGTGTGCGGTGGGGGGGTCATTAGAGTGGGCTGGGCTCCGGGGGAGTGCCGGGAGGGGGGTCCGTGCCTGGGAGGGGGATGGGGGGTCCGTGCCAGGGAGGAGGTTGGGGTCCGTGCCGGGGAGGAGGTTGGGGGTGGGTCCCTGCCGGGGAGGGGGATGGGGGTGGGTCCGTGCCGGGGGAGGAGGTTGGGGGGTCCATGCCGGGGGTGGAGGTTGGGGGGTCCGTGCCGGGGAGGGGGTTGGGGTCCGTGCAGGGGAGGAGGTTAGGGGGGGGGTGTCCGTGCCGGGGAGCGGGATGCGAGGGCAAGTGAGTTGGTCCACCAGGTCAGGTGCCAGCCTCCAACAGTTGGACCCATGCAGTCCATGCCACCTGGCTGGGGGGAGGAGGGGATATGAGCAATGATGACATGTCGTCGTTCCCCTCCCCCCCCCCCCCCCCCAACCAGGCCGTCATGTTTTCCGATCATCCAGCGATGTTGGCCGCCGTGGCGGCAGCCACTAATGTCTATGTTGCCCTGGATGAGGAGGAGGAGGAGCGTGCCAGAGAGGCGGCGCAGGCTGCCGCAGAGGGGCAGGGGGATGGGGCGTCCGTGCCAGGGAGGAGGTTGGGGTCCGTGCCGGGGAAGAGGTTGAGGGTGGGTCCGTGCCGGGGAGGGGGATCCGTGCCGGGGAGGAGCCGGACCGTGTGGTCCGAGGCGTCGCGGTGTACCGGGTCCTCCCCTACAGGGGGGAGCCGGACGGACCACACCACCTCCTCCTCCCTCGGGGTGCCCGATGGCCCCCAGGCCTCTACATGGGTGGGGGATGCAAACGGACTGGCCATCCGACGCCCCCCCCCCGACATCTGGCGCTGCCAGTCCTGGAGGCCCGTGCTGGTATCGACAGGGGTCTGCAGGTTTGCAGCCATGGAGCCCAGGGGGTTGGCAAACCCTGTCTGTGACAGTGCGACGCCGGCTCGCACATGGCCACTGGCGCTGATGCCCTCAGCGATGGCCTGCAGAGACTGGGCCATGGCCTGCTGAGACTGGGCCATGGCCTGCAGAGACTGGGCTATGGCGTTGAGCGCCTCTGCCATCTGGCGTTGGCACTGGCTCATGGCCTCCTGTGAGAGGGCAGCCATGTCCTGGGCCACAGACGTCGCCTGCACGGAAAGCCCCAGGCCTCGCAAACCGTTCGCCATGTCTGACACCGTCGCACCCATTGTCTCCACCGCGGACGCCACCCGTGCGGTGTCAGCCTGGGTGGCACGCATGACCGGCACCACTCCCAGCTCCTGGACGCAGGTGGACTCCTCCACCTGCGACTGCAGCCGCCGCAAGCCGCCCGTCACCCTCTTCGCTCGTCTCCGGGTCGGTGGTTGCATCGGATCGATGTGTGGGTGTGGTAACTCCAGGAACCCGGGATCCATCTGGGCGGCAGATGTTCGCTTGGGCTGGGCTGCCCTCCGACCGCCCGGCCCCTCTGCTGCTCCTACCTCCACCTGCTGTACCGCGGCGGCGGTGTTGTCCTTCGTCCCACTCTGAGTCCATGGCACTTTGGGGTGGGGGTTCGTCTCCACCCATCCACTCTGAGTCACTGTCCGATATTTCGTCTTCCCGGGCAGTGGTGTCCCGGGCAGTGGTGTCCCGGGCAGTGGTGTCCCGGGCAGTGGTGTCCCAGGCAGTGGTGTCCCAGGCAGTGGTGTCCCGGGCAGTGGTGTCCCGGGCAGTGGTGTCCCGGGCTCGGATGTGACGGGGGCCTGTGGCTGCCCCCCTCGTCGCTGGGTGGTCGCTCCCGCAAGTGACGGGGGTGTCGTCTCCTTGTTGCTCCAGGTCTCTCCGTCTCCAGTGTTGTGCGAGGGGCATCCTGCAGGCGTCGCATGCTGGAGGGTCCGTGTCTCTCCGTCTCCCGTGGTGTGCGAGGGGCATCCTGCGGGCGTCGCATGCTGGAGGGTCCATGTCTCTCCGTCTCCCGTGGCCTCAGAGGGGCATCCTGCGGGCGGTCTGCATCTGCGGGGATGGGTACCTGGACGTTTGCTCCTGCGATACACAATGAAGCATGCATGGTTAGACATCAGGCAGTGATCAGGTGATATGGGGGAGGGGATATAGGGGAGGGGGGATATGGGTACGGGCTGTCGGTGGCTCACTTGCTAGTACGCCCCCGACCTCTGCATCAGCAACCTCCCGGTCGTCAGGTCCGCCAGCCAGTTCCAGGGCCCTTTCCTCGTGTTCGGTCAGTGGCCTCTCATCAGCGGGGCCTCCTCCAGTCCTCACATGCTCCCTATTGTTGTGTGCGCGCTTCTCCTGTGGGGGGGGGGGGGGTGGCAGGGGTAAAAGGCAACACTGTTAGGCAGGTATATGAATGCACGCCATCGGTTGCGCGTGCATTGCAGAGGTTAAGGTTAGGGCTGGATTCACTTGGGGATATGGGGGAAGGGATATGGGGGATATGGGGGAAATGGGGGAAGGGATATGGGGGATATGGGGGAAATGGGGGAAGGGATATGGGGGATATGGGGGAAATGATATGGGGGAAATGGGGGAAGGGAAATGGGGGAAATGGGGGAAGGGATATGGGGGATATGATATGGGGGAAGGGATATGGGGGATATGATATGGGGGAAGGGATATGGGGGATATGATATGGGGGAAATGGGGGAAGGGATATGGGGGAAATGGGGGAAGGGATATGGGGGAAATGGGGGAAGGGATATGGGGAAAATGGGGGAAGGGAAATGGGGGAAATGGGGGAAGGGATATGGGGGATATGATATGGGGAAGGGATATGGGGGATATGATATGGGGGAAGGGATATGGGGGATATGATATGGGGGAAATGGGGGAAGGGATATGGGGGAAATGGGGGAAGGGATATGGGGGAAATGGGGGAAGGGATTTGGGGGAAATGGGGGAAGGGATATGGGGAAATGGGGGAAGGGATATGGGGGAAATGGGGGAAGGGATATGGGGGAAATGGGGGAAGGGATATGGGGGAAATGGGGGAAGGGATATGGGGAAATGGGGGAAGGGATATTGGGGAAGGGATATGGGGGAAATGGGGGAAGGGATATGGAGAAATGGGGGAAGGGATATGGGAAGGGATATGGGGGAAGGGATATGGGGAAATGGGGGAAGGGATATGGGGGAAATGGGGGAAGGGATATGGGGGAAATGGGGGAAGGGATATGGGGGAAATGGGGGAAGGGATATGGGGGATAGGGGGGAGGGGGGATAGCGGGGGGAGGGGGGATGGGGGGAGGGGGGGATAGGGGGGGCTCTGGGGGGAGGGGGGCTCTGGGGGGGGAGGGGGGGCTCTGGGGGGGGAGGGGGGGCTCTGGGGGGGAGGGGGGGCTCTGGGGGGCTCTGGGGGGGAGGGGGGGCTCTGGGGGAGAGGGGGGCTCTGGGGGAGGGGGGGCTCTGTGGGGGAGGGGGGGAGCTCTGGGGGAGGGGGGAGCTCTGGGGGAGGGGGGGAGCTCTGGGGGAGGGGGGAGCTCTGGGGGAGGGGGGGCTCTGGGGGAGGGGGGGCTCTGGGGGAGGGGGGGCTCTGGGGGAGGGGGGGCTCTGGGGGAGGGGGGGCTCTGGGGGAGGGGGGGCTCTGGGGGAGGGGGGGCTCTGGGGAGGGGGGGCTCTGGGGGAGGGGGGGCTCTGGGGGAGGGGGGGCTCTGGGGGAGGGGGGCTCTGGGGAGGGGGGGCTCTGGGGGAGGGGGGGGCTCTGGGGGAGGGGGGGCTCTGGGGGAGGGGGGGCTCTGGGGGAGGGGGGCTCTGGGGGAGGGGGGGCTCTGGGGAGGGGGGGCTCTGGGGGAGGGGGGCTCTGGGGAGGGGGGGCTCTGGGGGAGGGGGGCTCTGGGGGAGGGGGGGCTCTGGGGGAGGGGGGGCTCTGGGGGAGGGGGGGCTCTGGGGGAGGGGGCTCTGGGGAGGGGGGCTCTGGGGGAGGGGGGGCTCTGGGGGAGGGGGGGCTCTGGGGGAGGGGGGCTCTGGGGGAGGAGGGGCTCTGGGGGAGGAGGGGCTCTGGGGGAGGAGGGGCTCTGGGGGAGGAGGGGCTCTGGGGGAGGAGGGGCTCTGGGGGAGGGGGGGATATGGGGGAGGGGGGGATATGGGGGAGGGGGGGATATGGGGGAGGGGGGATATGGGGGAGGGGGGATATGGGGGAGGGGGGGATATGGGGAGGGGGGGATATGGGGGAGGGGGGGATATGGGGGAGGGGGGGATATGGGGGAGGGGGGATATGGGGGAGGGGGGATATGGGGAGGGGGGATATGGGGGAGGGGGGATATGGGGAGGGGGGATATGGGGGAGGGGGGGATATGGGGGGGGAGGGGGGGATATGGGGGAGGGGGGATATGGGGGAGGGGGGGATATGGGGGAGGGGGGATATGGGGGAGGGGGGGATATGGGGGAGGGGGGGATATGGGGGAGGGGGGATATGGGGGAGGGGGGATATGGGGGAGGGGGATATGGGGAGGGGGGATATGGGGGAGGGGGGATATGGGGGAGGGGGGGATATGGGGGAGGGGGGGATATGGGGGAGGGGGGATATGGGGGAGGGGGGATATGGGGGAGGGGGGATATGGGGGAGGGGGGATATGGGGGAGGGGGGATATGGGGGAGGGGGGGATATGGGGAGGGGGGGATATGGGGGAGGGGGGATATGGGGGAGGGGGGGATATGGGGGAGGGGGGGATATGGGGGAGGGGGGGATATGGGGGAGGGGGGATATGGGGGAGGGGGGGATATGGGGGAGGGGGGATATGGGGGAGGGGGGGATATGGGGGAGGGGGGGATATGGGGGAGGGGGGGATATGGGGGAGGGGGGGGATATGGGGGAGGGGGGGGATATGGGGGAGGGGGGGATATGGGGGAGGGGGGATATGGGGGAGGGGGGGATATGGGGGAGGGGGGATATGGGGGAGGGGGGATATGGGGGAGGGGGGATATGGGGAGGGGGGATATGGGGGAGGGGGGATATGGGGGAGGGGGGATATGGGGGAGGGGGGATATGGGGGAGGGGGGATATGGGGGAGGGGGGATATGGGGGAGGGGGGGATATGGGGGAGGGGGGGATATGGGGGAGGGGGGATATGGGGAGGGGGGATATGGGGGAGGGGGATATGGGGGAGGGGGATATGGGGGAGGGGGGATATGGGGGAGGGGGGATATGGGGGAGGGGGGATATGGGGGAGGGGGGATATGGGGGAGGGGGATATGGGGGAGGGGGGATATGGGGGAGGGGGGATATGGGGAGGGGGGATATGGGGGAGGGGGATATGGGGGAGGGGGGATATGGGGGAGGGGGGATATGGGGGAGGGGGGATATGGGGGAGGGGGATATGGGGAGGGGATATGGGGGAGGGGATATGGGGGAGGGGGGATATGGGGGAGGGGGGATATGGGGGAGGGGGATATGGGGGAGGGGGATATGGGGGAGGGGGGATATGGGGGAGGGGGGATATGGGGAGGGGGATATGGGGGAGGGGGATATGGGGGAGGGGGATATGGGGGAGGGGGATATGGGGGAGGGGGATATGGGGGAGGGGGATATGGGGGAGGGGGATATGGGGGAGGGGGATATGGGGAGGGGGATATGGGGGAGGGGGATATGGGGGAGGGGGATATGGGGGAGGGGGATATGGGGGAGGGGGGATATGGGGGAGGGGGGATATGGGGAGGGGGGGATATGGGGGAGGGGGGGATGGGGGAGGGGGGATATGGGGAGGGAGGGATATGGGGGAGGGGGGATATGGGGGAGGGGGGGATATGGGGGAGGGGGGGATATGGGGGAGGCTCACACTGCCTGCTCTGACGAATCGTTCACCTTCTTGTGGCACTGGGTGCCTGTCCGTGGTGTCAGGGCCGCAGCGGTGACAGCCTCTGCCACTTCCCTGCACAGACGCCGGCTGTGGCGTGGGGCAACTCTGCGGCCGTGCCCGGGATACAGGGCATCCCTCCTCTGCTCCACCACATCCAGGAGCGCCTCCACGTCCCGTGACTCGAACCTCGGGGCTGAGCGGCGGCCAGCCATCCAGTCGGGTGTTCCGGTCGGGTGGGGGCGGGGGGCGGGGGGGGGGGGGGTTTGGGAGAGCAGCGCGGCCTTATGAGCCGTCACGCCGTGCGGCGCGTATGACGCTGCACGGCGTGAACCACGTGCGCAAGAGCAGATCCCGTTACGTCGCTGCTAGCCCATTTCGGGCCGGAGACTTTCGACCCATTTTTCCGACGTGACGCAAGTCGGATTTGCGCCGATCGGCGGACTTTCCGCCGATAACGGAGAATTTCGCCCAATATTACTAATTATCTACTCCCCAGAAATCATAACAAAAACTCTGCCTGTCCTTTTAAACACAAGCATAGTTTGAAAAAAAAGGATGATCTCATTTTAACAATGTTTTATTTACCCCCTACTGTAGCCAGTGTCTGGCTGTCTTTGAAACCATGATTTTTAAAAACCTTACTGCAGCAGATACATACACACACTAATCCAGGCTTTTAACCATTACTGCACCATAGACTCATAGAATCCCTACAATGCAGGAGGGCATTCAGCTCATCGAGTCTGCACTGACCCTCCGAATGAGCACTCCACCTAGGCTGAATCCCCCACCCACAACCAATTCCCGCCCTACCCCTGTAACCCCACCTAACGTTTTGGACACTAAGGAGCAATATAGCATGGCCAATCCACCTAACCTGCACATCTTTGGACTGGTACATTCATCATGGAAGTTATAGGAAGCTCAACTGGCAACTACATGTCCTCGAGTAAACTGGTATTTAGTACTTTGAAATAATGTACAGTGATGAATCAAATATACACCACAAAGCTTAACTAAACAAAACTACAGCTTACAATAAAAGCAACTTCCATTACAAACACAAATCTAGATTACATGAAACAGGTACAACTGTGCTTGAAAACAAAAAGGTCAAATTGAATGCAGCATGACTACTGGAAATCGACAACAGCCATCTTTAGAATCATAGAATCCCTACCGTGCAGAAGGCCATTCAGCCTATCAAATTGATCCTCTGGAAAATTCCTCCTGGTTTAAGATAAGACAAATTCATGAATGTAGTCTGCTCTATTAGGACATTAGGAATGTAGCTCATTACCTGGGAATGCTCCTGGTGCAAAGTGGGAATTGGGGCATTATCCACCTTCTTC